>NC_136896.1:29975399-30075399 GCF_949152265.1 Phoxinus phoxinus
CTTTAAATTGAGATGTATATATAATTCTGAAAGCTGAATAAATCATCTTTCCATTGATGTGTGGTGTGTTAGGATAGGACAATATTTGGCCGAGACACAACTATTGAAAATCTGGAATCTGAGGAGCAAAAAATCTAAACATTGATAAAATCTCCTTTAAAGTTGTGCATTTATGTTCACGATTGTGCTGCATTCACTCACAAAAATACATGTTTTATATATTTACGGTAGGACATTTACTAAATATCTTTATGGAACATGATCTTAATATCCTCATGATTTTTGGCATAAAAGAAAAATTGATAATTTTGACCAATACAATGTATAGTTGCTATTGCCACAGATATACCCGTGCGGCTCCAGACTGGGTTTGTTTTTAAATATATATTAGTGATTAAGTGAAAATAAAGTGAGTGTGTTTTGTAGGACGTATAAGAATATCTGAGCTCATTTAGATCATTCACATTTCTCCCTGAAACTAATGAAGTGTCGCCCACAGGTTTTGGAGCCGTTTATGACAATGCAAGAAGCATAAATCTGGCAACCGAGACGGGTTTAGTTTCACGCCCAAATCATCTCGGCTGAGACGTGGATATTTTCTTCATGATCTACACAGAGCCAGAAACAGCCAAGATGCTGCATGATGAGTAACTTTACAATAAGGTTCACTATTATTAACATTAATGTATCAACTAGCATGAACTAACAATGAGGAATACATTTGTTACAGTATTTATTAATCTTTGTTTTATGTTAGTTAATACAAATACAGCTGTTCATTGTTTGTTCATGTAAATTTGCAGTGCATTAACTAATGTTAACTAATACAACCTTTGATTTTAATAATGTATTAGTAAATGTTGAAATTAATATGAACTAGATTAATAAATGCTGTAGAAGTACACAGGAAAAGAAAAGAAAAATTAAGTAAATTTCACATGTGGAATTCAAGTTAAGTGAAAGTAACAAAGAAGATAAGTAATTTTAACTTGACTAAAAGGTTGAGTAATATCTATTTAGTTGAAGTTTCATTTGCAATATATTTCACTCACTCAATATAACATTGAACTAAACCACACTTTTAAAGTATATGCTTTACTCAGAAACATCTAAGTAATTAATACAATAGATATTATGTGAGATATTATATCTACAAGTGAGACGTCATGCGTCGCGTGAATGCAGTGACCTCTATACTTGAGATAATACACACTGACGGTAACTTTGATGGATCGTTTTTGTGTTTGAATGTGTCATTTTGAGCAGAAAATAAACTCCAAATGTCACAAAATGGCGAGTTACAAAACCTAACAACACAAGCAATGATAAAACAGTGTAAATACAGCTGGAAAACAGTGAACAATCAACCTCATTAATTATTCAAGGCCCAGTGCATGATGGGAACAACCAGTATCAGAAGTAATTGAGTAATTAAGTACAGTTGAGTAATTGTACTTAATTTTATAATGTTGATATTTACGCTTTAATTTCTACACGCTTGAATTGAGTCCTAATTTAGAATTTACTTAGTTTTTAAATTCTTGCCTAAACTGACTAGTTCATGTAAATTACATAGTTTATTTCTGTAGTATTTACTTCGACACAAAATCATTTTCATCAGTGTATTGTTCATTCTTAGTTCATGTTAACTAAGGTAGTTAACTTATTGTAAAGTGTTACCAAGTCATTTTAAGTGAGGTAAACACCGGCCTGCCAACTAGTCTGTGCCATTTTGTGACATTTGGAGTTAATTTTCTACTCAAAATGACACATTCAAACACAAAAACGATCCATCAAATGTTACCGTCGGTGTGTATTATCTCAAGTATAGAGGTCACTGCATTCACGCGACACATGATGTATGACATACAGATATAATATCTCACACAATATCTATTGTATTAATTACTTAGATGTTTCTGTGTAAAGCATATACTTTAAACGTGTGGTTTAATTCAATGTTATATTGAGTGAGTGAAATGTATTGCAAATGAAACTTCAACTAAATAGATATTATAGTCCACTATATGCACTATACACCACAAGTCTTATATTAGACGGACACACACCGTCACGATTTCACATTTGCCACTGGACTGATTTTCAGCAAGTCTGGAGGTGCATAAATATTAAAGTGCAAATGCATGAAGGTTCAACAGGTTCCCACAGGGTTTCTCATGCAACACAGTGAGAATGAGGAAACCTCACATCTCAGAGAAACTCACAGCTCGCCCAGAGACCAGATCACACGAGGACAGGTGAGGAGTTGAAGAACATCACGGATGAAAATGAATACAGGGCTGCACAATAGATCCAATACATATTTAAGATTGTGATAATCAGGAAAAGTGTAGACTACAGCATTATATTTAGATTTATTTCCCTGCAGAATCAAAGATTTCAACAGGTGTTTATATTCGGCCAATCAGTAACAACACATCACCTGACACTTAACTAACGAAAAGTATCGGTCTGGGTTCACATTTTGGGATTATTTATTTTATTCGTATTTTTTGAAAGAAATTAATAGCTACTTAAATTCAGCAAAGACACATTGAACTGATCAAGAGTGCCAGTAAAGACATTTATAATGTTACAAAAGGTTATATTTCAAATAAATGCTGTTCTTATGAGCTTTCTATTCATCAAAAAAAAAAAATGTATCAGTTTCCACAAAAAATCTGAAGCAGCAAAACTGTCTCCAACATTGATAATAATCAGAAATGTAAAAAAAAAAAAAAGTTCATAGGGCCCTCAAAACATTTTTGTTAAACTTTTAATAAATTGTATAATTTTTATGATTTAAATTAATTAGATGTGCTTTTTGATTACTAAAAATGTAATTCAATCATTAAAATCGAGTGTAAAAAAAATGAAAACGGAGAAAAAAAAACGGAATCCAGAAAAATTTACTAAAAATATATATAATTTTGGGAAAAAATAAAACGGATTTCATAGGGCCATAAACATGTAATTTTCGTTTAACTTTACATAAATTTCTCAATTGTATAAGTTTCATGATTTCAAATAATTAGACATACTTTTTGATTATTAAAAATTTTATTTAACCATTAAAATAAAGTCCAAAAAATGAAAATAGATAGATTTTAATAATAGATTTTGGGGAAAAATTAAACGGATTATATAGGGCCCTAAACATGCACTTTGTGTTTGCGTTTTCAGGCCCGCAAAACGCGTCGTCATCTAAATAAACGGCAACAACGTATAAAAGCGATTCCGTTATTCGCTCTCACTTTCATTTGTGCCGTGATCAGTGACGTTAGTCCTGTCGCTCCGGAGACTGTACGCTGGATCACGAGAGCAGTTGTACTGATCAATCCTCGAGTAACAACAAGAGTAAATGAAGACTGCTAAGTTTATTCTAACATCCTAAAAAACAAAACACCTCAATCGCTTTCGGAGACATATAGCGTCGAAACACTGGCGGACTGTGTCCAGCTCACTCAGGACGGGTCTATGCTCAAACTGCAGTGTCAATCAACAGTTGTGGGCGGGGCTTGTGTCCAGCTCACTCAGGACGGGTCTATGCTCAAACTGCAGTGTCAATCAACAGTCGTGGGAGGAGCCTGTGTCCAGCTCACTCAGGGCGGGTCTATGCTCAAACTGCAGTGTCAATCAACAGTCGTGGGAGGAGCCTGTGTCCAGCTCACTCAGGGCGGGTCTATGCTCAAACTGCAGTGTCAATCAACAGTTGTGGGCGGGGCCTGTGTCCAGCTCACTCAGGGCGGGTCTATGCTCAAACTGCAGTGTCAATCAACAGTCGTGGGAGGGGCCTGTGTCCAGCTCACTCAGGGCGGGTCTATGCTCAAACTGCAGTGTCAATCAACAGTCGTGGGAGGGGCCTGTGTCCAGCTCACTCAGGGCGGGTCTATGCTCAAACTGCAGTGTCAATCAACAGTCGTGGGAGGGGCCTGTGTCCAGCTCACTCAGGGCGGGTCTATGCTCAAACTGCAGTGTCAATCAACAGTCGTGGGAGGGGCCTGTGTCCAGCTCACTCAGGGCGGGTCTATGCTCAAACTGCAGTGTCAATCAACAGTCGTGGGAGGGGCCTGTGTCCAGCTCACTCAGGGCGGGTCTATGCTCAAACTGCAGTGTCAATCAACAGTCGTGGGAGGGGCCTGTGTCCAGCTCACTCAGGGCAGGTCTATGCTCAAACTGCAGTGTCAATCAACAGTCGTGGGAGGGGCCTGTGTCCAGCTCACTCAGGGCGGGTCTATGCTCAAACTGCAGTGTCAATCAACAGTTGTGGGCGGGGCCTGTGTCCAGCTCACTTAGGGCGGGTCTATGCTCAAACTGCAGTGTCAATCAACAGTTGTGGGCGGGGCTTGAGCAATTCTACGTTGCATTGCATTGATTCTGAGAACAGCTCGTTCTGAGAGAGTGCTTATGATTTATGGGGATATTTAAAAAAAACACTGGTTGGATTTTTATCATTATAGGGTGGTTGTGTACACACACTGCCGCCAACACACATTTATGTTCAAACACCATGTTAAAGTGAATTTTGCATAATAGGTGCCCTTTAAAACATTTTGTGCAAAAGTGATATGATGCTCAGTAAAACCACAAAGTGAAATGCAAAACTTGGCACGTACGCAACATCCGTTTTCATACAATCCAAACATCTTGAGGGTTTAAGTGTCAGTTGGCGTTGTCTCGCGAGGACGCTAGCCATCACGGGACTCAGATCTCAAGAGTTCAGGCCGAGCTGAGAGAGACGGATGAGCCGATGTTCAGTGTTTATCAGCTTCTCCAGACAGACGGACTACAGCTGGACAACCACACTGTACAAATGAGATAAGAGAAGCGCCGACAGCAGGGAATCTGAGTGTGTGTGTGTGTGTGTGTGTGTGTGTGTGTGTGTGTGTGTGCACATGAATACGCATCCACTTTCACACAACGCTCTGCTTTCCAACTTTATCCGAAAAATGGCTAAACTGAATAATACTCCTACCCGCCATCCCACAATCGTCAGCCTCCACGCTTTAAATACAGCACTTTTTATATATAAACATGCCACTGTGAAGTAATAAACCTCCCTTCACACCTTCTTAATCGTGTCACACTTCTCCTGCGATGCAATAAAGCTCTCACACACACACGCACATACACACACACACACACACACGCATGCTCTTATAAGCAATAATGCAGGCGATTGCTCAATACAATCGGACAAAAGCAGATGCACTCGAGAGCTGAGGTATACGGAGAAGACTCTGCGAGAGGAAGAGGCGGTTGTCATGGAACCTGTTGCCGTGCGCCTGTCGTCAAGAGCAGCTTTGCATGAGAGCCTCTGTGGCCAAGTAACGAGAAGTCACGTAAACACATGACCACCTGCTTCATCACGGAAAAGATGCTGGGAAAATAGAAATTACTCTTTTCAGAGTAAAACGATACAGGCCTACGCAGACGGAAAAAAAGAGAATGGAAAGATGAGTTCAGGATCAAATAAACACATAAAAAGCACTGCATATTTCATCTGAATGCTTGCGGATTCATTCCCACGGGAGTAATGGTGTAAATCAGATGCATATACATTATTAAAGTCTCTTCTCATCCGCATTTATTTGACCAGAATATTCCAGTTGGTGCTCAAGAAGCATTATTACATCAATGTTGAAAAAGTCTGTGCTACTTCATATTTTTTGTGGAATTCATCTTACACTAACATTTAAAATTTTGGGGTACGATTTATAAAAAATAAAATTAAAATAAAAAAATAAACATTTATTCTGCAAGGATGCATTAAAAGTGACATTTATAATGTTACAAAATATTCCATTTCAAATAAATGCTGTTCGTTTCAACTCGTTTCAACAATAAATGTTTCTTGAGCATCAAATCAGCATATTATACTGATTTCTGAATGATCATGTGACATTAATGAGTAATGATGCTGATGATCACAGAAATAAATGATATTTTAACATATATTCACATAGAAAACAGCAGTTTTAAATTAATACATTTTCTAAACTTTTGGTCAAATAAATGCAGCTTTGGTTACTTTTTTTGAAAACATAAATAACTCCCAACTTTTGAGCAGTAGTACAGGATAGATTGCTGGGATATTTGTTCTTCTCAATAACTGAGTTGAGGTAATTTTAGGGATATTTCCACAATATTTGATTGTTTTTTGTGTGTAACAGAGAATGACGTGCTTCAATATAACTGTGGATGCAACATGTAGTTCACGGCATGCAACAGTTTGAGTGTTTTTCCCACTGACGTATAAAGGATCATCAACAGACGAAGGAAAAGTACTGGATTCTGCATAACAACAGGAACATCTGAAGTGACTCTGCGACACAAGCTCTGCTTATAAAGGAGATGTGTGTAGAAATGGTTTTCTGACTGTTTCTAAAACTCTCTGAGGAGTTGAGTGGCTCTCAATTATTTAAGAAATTAGTCTCCCTATATATAGTATATATATATATATATATATATACATATATATGTACATCACCGCTAAAAATATTACACTCAATAGAGGACGCATGTGGTCAATCTTTCCCCACAGGTGAGTTACTGTAATGCAGCATCTTTATTGTGGATCAAATTGGATTAATCAATAATAATTAAAAATAATTAACTGTTTTATTTGTGTGTTTTATTTGTGAACAAACAAAGTCTTTAAAAATTTTATTAGAAATTCATTAAATGAAAAAGTATTTAAAAAAATAGATACTATCTCACACACACATTTTCTCGCTCTCTCTAAAAACTTTGGAATACTAAAAAAAAAAATTGTTTTTTCAAAGTCTTATGTTCTTTATGTTGTCTGCATTTGTTTGATGAGAAATACAGTAATATTGTGAAATATTATCACAATATAAAATAACTGTTTTATATGTGAATATGTTAAACTGTAATTTATTCCTGTGATCATCAGCATCATTACTCCAGTCTTCAGTGTCACATGATCCTCCAGAAATCAGTATAATATGATGATTTGATGTTCAGGAAACATTTATGATTATTATAAGTGTTGAAAAAAGTTTCATATTTCTGTGGAAACCGTGATATATTACCATTCAAAAGTTTGGGTCAGTAAAATTGAAAAACAAAATGAATGAAACATTTTTTTTACATTATTTTATTTAGCAAGGCTGCATTAAATTGATCAAAAGTGACACTAAAGACATTTATAATGTTACAAAAGGTTATATTTCAAATAAATGCTGTTCTTTTGAGCTTTCTGTTTATCAAAGAATATAAAATGTACAGTATCAGTTTCCACAGAAACTATTCAGCTGGGAAAAAAAACTATATAAAATGTAAAGAAGTTTTCAACTAAATTAAATAAAAAATAATTTTTTTAAAGTATGATTCAAAGAAAATCATTTAATCCATAAGAAAATGCTCAGTATAAAGCAGCTGTAGTTTATATCTGCAATAGTTCCTGCTGATCACGAGCCGGTTTCAGGAAATATTCTGGGTCGCAATTTTCCATTTCCATTTTTACTCCCACAACATTATTACTCCGTACACACACTCCACCTGCGCTCTGCAATCTCACTTATTACTTCTGTTTCCTCAGAGCATAAATCAAATAAACACAGGTGCACAATCCTCTCTTTACTGTACGCAACCTTTCATGACTGTACGACTCATCCTTTCAAACCGCAAAATATGCATGGCTTATTTTAAATGTATTTTTTTATTATAGGTTTATTAATATTTAGCTTCTGTTTTTATGTTTTTAGTTTAGTTTGAATGTTTGAATGTTTAGTTTAATTCTTTGTAATGTGCATTTGTAATTTTATTCGATTTTTTTTATATTGCTATTTAGGTTTAATTTATTAATATTTCAGTTTTAGTCAGTCTAATTTTTTATTTATTTGCAGTTTTAATTTTTAGTGCATCAATTTTGACAATTAATGACATTTAAAAAAAACATGATTTTCGGGAACAAACACACAAATTTGCACGAGTTGTTTTGTGCGCACGAGATGAAGTGTGGAGGGAAAAATCTCCAGTTACACTTGAAGACAAAATCCTGATTAAGCGGAAAGAGATTCCTGGATGTCTTTTGCTCCTTCACGAGTCAAGATGGAGTTAATTACTGCTAAAGTTAACAAGAGGAGCATGAGAGAGCAACAGGCTGCAGTATACAGACACTTTGATGATTAGAAACGCAATATCTTCCAGTCTGAGAGAGAGAGAGAGCGAGAGAGAGCGAGAGAGCGAGAGAGAGCGAGAGAGAGAGAGAGAGAGAGAGAGAGAGAGAGAGAGAGAGAGCGAGAGAGAGCGAGAGAGAGAGAGAGAGAGAGAGAGAGAGAGAGAGAGAGAGAGAGAGAGAGAGAGAGAGAGAGAGGCAGAGAGCCTCTCTCAAGACCAGCTCAGCATCCCCAGCAAAGAGCACGAGCAAGTACACACACTCACACACAGAGACACACACACTCACAGAGACACACACACTCACACTCACACACAGAGACACACACACTCACACACACACACAGACAGAGACACACACTCACACTCACACACAGAGACACACACACTTACACACAGAGACACACACACTTACACACAGAGACACACACACTCACACACACACACTCACACTCTCACACACTCACACACTCACACACAGAGACACACACACTCACACTCACACACTCACACACAGAGACACACAGAGATACACACACACACACTCACACACAGATACACACACACTCACACACAGAGACACACACACACACAGAGACACACACTCACACACACTCACACACACTCACACACACTCACACACACTCACACACACACACACACACTCACACACACACACTCACACACACACACACACACACACACACACACACACACACACACACAGAGAGACACACACACACACACACTCTCACACACAGATACACACACACTCACACACAGAGACACACACACACACTCACACACAGAGACACACACTCACACACACTCACACACACTCACACACACTCACACACACACACACACACACACACACAGAGAGACACACACACACACTCTCACACACACACTGTCACACACTCTCTCACACACTCTCTCACACACTCTCTCACACACTCTCTCACACACTCTCTCACACACACACACTCACACACAGAGACACACACACTCACACACACACACTCTCACACACACTCTCTCACACACTCTCTCACACACTCTCTCACACACTCTCTCACACACTCTCTCACACACTCTCTCACACACTCTCTCACACACACACTCACACACACTCACACACACTCACACACACTCTCTCACACACACACTCACACACAGAGACACACACACTCAAAGTTAAGTTAACTTTTTTGAAAATAAAGATGTATAAACTTCTGCATTTAAGGTGTAAAGAAACTTGTAACACATTAAAAGTCAAGTTTTCTTTAATGAGTTGAAGATTTGAAACAAGTCGAAGAGTATTGGTGTGTTTTAAACTAGATTTTTCCTTTGCTTAATCTTGGCCACTCTTCTATGTTATTCACCCGCAAGTCAAAACCTCCAGCAAAATCTCCTCCTGACTGGTTTGCCACTCGCTGTATTAAAAGCCACAGTCTCTCTTGAGTGAGTTATCAGCATTATAGAGATCAGTTCATGCCTTGATGACGTGCTATCGGCCACAGATCAAGGTGAGCCGCGCGTGAAACACAATCCTGGCGGGTGGGCCGCCGCGTGGAAAGTAAATCCGAAATCGAGCATTTCTAAATATGCAGGTCATTTCATTATGACACAACGTTTTAAATGAAATGAAGCTGATATTGAGTGTGTAGGACAGTACGCCCCCTCTCAGAGTGATCACCGGTCTTCTGGAGGGAGGATCTGGGCTATAAATCGCCGCTGTAACTAATTAACCCTGCGGTATTTCAGCAGGAGATGAGTATTCAGAGGGAGGTGGCCTTTCCACAGCTGCCATATGCATGATTTACATAAACAATGCATGAATATATGAGATTAGAAGCTTGAATATGAATGCTTCACTTAATCAAGATTCACCTAAATCACTGCTGGTGAGGACGACCCAGAGGGATATCAATTACAACAGGGCGTTTTTAGCTTATTAATGCCAAGGAGCCCAAATACAGACACAGAAATATAGTGGCCACAAATTAACACATTAAAGGGGTGGTATAATGCCCCTTTTTACAACCATATGTAAAATAAAATAAGTCTCTGATGTCCCCAGAGTGTGTATGTGAAGTTTTAGCTCAAAATCTGATCATTTTTACAGCATGTTAAAATTGTCCCTTTTTGAGGGTCAGTAAACGCGCCGGTTCGTGCATGGTCCCTTTAAATGCAAATGAGCTGCTGCTCCCGGCACAAGGGGCGGAGCTTCAAGAGCTTGTGTGTGTTAGCAGCTCCGATTACCTCACACAGACACACACTAAGATGTTAGAAACTGTTCTGCATTTATGTTTGAACCGGAGTCAGACAATGATGGAGAGACTCAAGAAGAAGTGACAACAACAACTCCTCCTCACACTGTGTCCCGGGGGCGGGGTTTATGTAAATTTTAGGGTTGGTGATGTCACTAACCCGGGAGGAATGTCGTGTAGTTCCTACCAGCCGTTTGTTGTAGTCCTTAAAAAACTATTTCTTTAAAAGCAAATATCTCCCTTTGCTCTGAACTTTGAGTGTTGTAACTTTGCAGATGTTGTTTATGATCAAACCGCAACATTACACACTAACTACAGTTAGAAAAGTGAAATCATAATCAACCCCCCCTTTAAGAATTTGTTCTCTCGCTTTAGTAAATCATGGCCACATTGTACGAATTTGTTCCCTTGTTTTGATTTAAGGAATTATTATATCGTGTGCACAATTTATATTTATATAGTTTATTTATATATATATGTATAAATAAAATTCTTATGCACTATAAATGAGTCTTTATGCAAAAAAAACTATATATGTATATATAGAATCATTTATAGTGCATATAACTATTATTATTTTTAAATGTTTAAAGAAAAAAAAAATCACAAAACTATTTGCAGATTCTTTTGTCCTTTTACTGTTAAATATTTTATTCTATTGACGACACAAATCATCACAATTATTTCCAAGATTTGTCTAGAAAGCAAAATGAAATCGTAATGAAAATAATTATTCATAACGTTAGTTTATGCATATCTTAGAATATATTTAATAAAATCTTTTTCTGCCTTTACATTTTTTCATGAACCTCCGAACATCTTATTCCATACGCCAGAATTGTTTTATTACATGGTCCCATTTCACAATTATATTAAATGATATACTCCTCATAATCAGTGTTTTTATTGTTAACTAAAGCTAAAACTAAAATGAATGAAAACGGTAACGGAAATAAAACTAATATCAGATGAAAACTTACCCCCCCCCCATCATATAAATAAGATTAAGTATTAAAATTACTGAAATAATTTCAGTAAAAAATGAAAACAGAATTTTGATTTATTTATTTTTTTACTTAAAGTCGAAAGCATATAATAAACTGAATAAAACAAGCTAAAATTCAACAAACTAAAAATATAAATAAA
The DNA here is from genome assembly GCF_949152265.1 of Phoxinus phoxinus. Lineage (NCBI taxonomy): Eukaryota > Metazoa > Chordata > Actinopteri > Cypriniformes > Leuciscidae > Phoxinus > Phoxinus phoxinus. The sequence goes on from NC_136896.1 coordinate 29,986,961, forward strand.
AGCTAATTCTAAATATCGTCACCTTCCTAAAATAACTGCCCAAGTCATTTTCATTTTCAAATTATTTTAGGAAGGTGACGATATTATAATAGTATATAAACAATACTAAAATAAAACTGTTCATAATTGCCTTCAGTAAATGTGTGGGCTTTTCTCAGCAAATGATAATTCATCATATGATTAACCAAAATGAATAAATCAGCATATCATGTAATCAACTGGATTAAATAAAGTTAATTAAAGCATGACTTCATACCCTCACATCAGCTTTTCTAAGATGCGTGTCCTAATCGAGCGGCTCGGCGTGGCGTCGAGCTCCTGCACACGACCGCCGGAAGCCCGTCTCCCTCAAATTGCTTTGAAATTGGACAACGCTTCACAGACCTTCAGCGGATACACACAAGCACTTTATCCATTTTCCACAAGCTCTCCTGGCCTCTACACTTTGTGCTGGACATCTCTGAAAGCTCCAGGTTTATCTTGTGGACAATTATAAAGATGAGCAGCCATTAGTGATTCTCCAGCACCATTGTGTCCTCACAAACCCGAGGCTCAAACCTTGAGACCGGAGCCAATGCACAACTGTGTTTGAAGCCCTTGAGCTATTAAGTCATTTGATGGTATCGTGTTATAATTTATTCTGTGCATTATGAGACGCACACACGCGCACACACGCACAAATACACACACACGGACACACACATGCACATGCACGCACACACACACTTACACACACGCACGCACGCACACACACTTACACACACGCACGCACACACACTTACACACACGCACGCGCACGCACACATGCACACACGCACACGCAAACATACGCACGCGCACGCACACACACACACACGCAAACACACGCACGCGCGCACACACACGCATACGCGCTTGCATACACACACACATGCACGCACAGACACACGCACACTCACACACACACACGCACGCACACGCACACACGCACACGCACACGCAAACATACGCACGCGCGCACACACACGCATACGCGCTTGCATACACGCACACACGCACACACACGCACACACACGCACACACACGCACACACACACGAACATGCACGCGCGCACACACACACGTAAACACACGCACGCACGCGCACACACACACACACACACACACACACGCATACACGCTTGCATACATATGCACGCACACACACACACGCATGTGCACACTCACATACACAGTCACACACACGCGCACACACACACACTTAATACTTAAGAGTGGAAGAAATCTGATTCATGCCACTTAACTACTTGATTTGCCTTTTTAATCTATGAATTAAATTCATGAGTTATAATGCAGGTTCAGAATAAATGGATGCCTAATGTTTTCCCAAAGTGGCTATAAAAGGGGTTTTTAATGACAAGTGATATCAAATATGATGAGTGGCCTTATACAAATATATGTATACAGAGTCATTTATACTGTGTGAGGAAAAATATTGCTGTATTTTATAAAAAAATAAGTCACACCGGGTCAAAATTGCATTGTTTAGAGAGAGATGTAAAAAAAAAAAAAAAAGTCACATCCGTGTATAAATCATTTTAGAAATGATGTAAACTCCGGTAAATAAAACAAAATATTTATAAACAAACATCTATTTTAGTTCCAATCACTCCACAATAAATCTTTTAAATGTAATGGTATTCATAACAGAACAGGAATGAAAAATGTAAATATGACTAATTATTGTGGCAACCGATATAAAAAAAAACACATTTATTATAAACACATTTATTTAAAGAGAAACTGAATCAGTGTGTGGGAAATGCACAAGACAAATAAACTCGGGCTCACGTGCCTCTCATTCGACACGAATATATAATATATAAATGTATGTGTGTGGGTGTTTTCTGTGTGATTGCAATATCAGTCACTTTGCAATATCAGTCACAGCATGTTTTACATAATAAAAGACCTCGAAAATATGGTTAGCATGACATTATAAAAGCAATATTAAATCATTAATTTTCAAATCGCCATTGTACTAAAGAAAAACTAAACTGTAAAACAAAACTCATAATTTTATCAATTGTTTCCATGCATAATAATTTGTCCTTTATTTGAGTTATTATTGTCAATGAGTGTCGGAAAAAAGTGTCTTAAAAAGTTAAGGCAGTGCTTAAACAATTATTTTTGAAACAAAAGTTTATTGGAGAAAATATTATTTCAGTCTTTCCTTAAATTTGACATTAATTAAATGTGTTACTTATCTTTTACTATACTAGTTATACTAGCAATTTCTGAGTGAAAACTGTCTGTTTAACTGAAAATTGAAAATCCAACACCATTTTTTCCCCCCAGTGTAGTCAAATATCTAGAAACGTTGTGCATCTTGAAAACAGTTATATGATCATCAAATATCTTGATTAGGGCGGTCACGATTACTCGATTAAAGTCGATTACTCTATTTATTTATTTTAAATCCTCGATTGATTTATCCGTGTCAAGTAACAGTGAAATGCAGTAACTGCTGCTCCACACAAACTCAGTTGGGGTTTTCATAAGCTGTAAGCCATAATAATCAAAATTATAACAAATAAAGGCTTGAAATATCTCACTTTGCATGTAATGAGTCTATATAATATATTAGTTTCACCTTTTAAGTTGAATTACTGAAATAAATGAACTTTTGCACCATATTAAAAATTTTTGGAAACGCAATTTGCACCATTTCATCAGATTTGTAAGGTAAATCATTTATAAACATACACCAACACAGAGGAATACAGCAATATCTTTCTAAAAATGCTAACTAGAGACGCACCGATATAAAATTTCTCAGCCGATACCGATTATTTGGAATGATATCGGCCGATACCGATATTTTGGGGGGTTTTTATGGAAAAAATAAATCTCTCCCAAATAATGCTGCAAAACTATACAGAGAAACCTCTCATTTGGTACCCTATAATATTGGTTGCAATTAACAGCAGAGGTATTATATTAAAAACTGCTCTTTATTTTCATATATAATTATTACACCCAAATAAAAACTGAAATGCTTGTAACTAACTAAACAAAAAAAATATTATAAGTTTTGGGGCCTATGAAATCTAATTTATTTTTTAAGGGTTAAATGAATTAATAGTTCCTTAAAATGTCCACAGTGAAATGTTTTATTTTTTCTGGATTTATAATTAAATACAAATGTATTATCAAAAATGGTGGCTCTCAAATGAAAGCATAAAATATTTAATTAATCTTTTGAAATGTAATCAAAAGAAAATTTATTTTTAGGCAAACACTGCAAAATAGGTTACAGTTAAAATTAAAACATGGAAGAAAAATTGTGATATTCCTTAAAATTAATTTTAATTAATTCCTTAAAATTGTGATATTTCTTAGAAATTGTAATAATTGCATTATTACTTTTATCTTAAAATTATTACTACTTTGAGAAGTTGTATACAACTCAGTTGCACACATAAGGTAGTTTTCATAAGGACTTGTCTTCATGGCAAATTTATTCAAACATACATATATAATTAACAGTAAATAAGCTCCTGTCACGTATACATTCAGTTTAGACCATTTTCCGTCTGGTCTGTATTAGTTCTCATTAGTTGTCATGTTGTTTGATTAGTCCAGCTGTTCCTGTTTAGTGTCCTCATTTACCATGTGTCTATATATATATATACTCCTTTTTCTGTTCAGTCCTTGTTGGTTCTTGTGTGTGTGAACGTGGTTATCACCTTCTGAGTGTGTTACTTGATTAAAGACATTGTAATTCTCACCATTCCCTTCGTCGTGCGCATTACTCAACCACCGAACCGTAACAGCTCTTAGTGTTTTTTTATATATCTAACTAACAAACTGTGAACATCGATGACTTTCCTGACGTAAACGCAAGGTTACGTGACGTTGTTCACAAGCTGTTTTATTGACGTCTTTCCGCGGTTGAAACACAGATCGCGAGTTTACACGAGTCATGATCGTTGTACTATATCTTTCACCTGATATTCATGTTTTTCAGAATATAATTTGTATTAAAGTGGAAGAAAAGACTCAGGTGAAGACTCGTTTTTGACTGTGGTTTGAGTGATCAGATCACAAAGCGCTTTGGACAGCTCTGCGCGTGCGGTCAGATCGCCTCAGATGGATGTTAACTCCAGGAATAAACGGGTCCATGACTGAGAATAACTCGGCTGATGTGGACAACCATGACACCCAAACAAATCTATACCGTAATGAGATGTCCCGTCTGAGAAATGGGAGACATGCACCTCAAAACTGTGCAGCGAAACTGATCCAGGAATGCTGAAGGACACTATAATATATTACGGGGAAACAACAAATCTTCATTACCCTTTCAGGCCGAGCGTCACGGTGGCATTTTCAAACACAGCTCGTGACATAATGACTGACGACTGAAGGTTTTCCCCGGCTCTCCATTCATTAAATATAGATTAGCTTCTTTCTGAAGTGTTCAATGCCTCTGTGTTTTAGTCAGAGTTTGGTAATTAATCAAAGTAAAACTTCGAGGAACTACAAGGTGAAGTCTAATGCACAAGCGTATTCAAAATTCAAGCTCAGTGCCGTGAAATGCACACGTTAGATTCAGAATAAAAATATCACAATGTGTGCATTTAAACTGTTGCAGTGAATCTTTCAAAGATCTTCTTACTGTGATTACAATGCATCTGATCAGAACACTTGCTAAACAAACCATTTAGCCGCGTTTCCACTGAAATTACCCGGAACAATTTGTCCCAGGAACTTTTTTTTACCCCAGACCGGTTGCTATCTGTATAATAAGTATAGAGGAGATTCAAACTGTGCTGAGGTTGTTTGTGATGATCATGTATTGGTTTACTAACGAGGTAATTAACAAAACGGCAGAAAAGAGACGAGCACTGATACTAAAGTGTGTTCAGAAAGCTCGTAATGCTAGATATAAAATTAGACGATGCGGACATTGACCGTGAGACGGCTGGGAGGAAGGCGCAGAAAATTTCCTGTTACACAAATACGCTTAAAGGGCGCCTATTATGGAATTTTGAAATTTACCTTTCATGTAGTGTGTAACATAGATCTAAGTGAACAAAAACATCCTGCAAAGTTTGAAATATGAAAGTGCACCGTATATAAAGTTATTGTCTTTCAAAAGTAAGAGTCGACTCGGAGTCATTTTTATGAATCGTTAGAAGACCGAAGCTTTTTCTCTGACTAGATGACGTCAACTTGTCAAGTTATTTGAATACGATACGCCCACTTATTGCGCTCCAAGGCCAGCAGGGAAAATATCATGGCGACGAGACGCTGTTCTGAAGTGCGACTCAAAAGCAAACTTTATTCATCTGCCCAAGGAGGAGCATTTGAAGACTAAGTGGCTACAATTCATATATACAACTATACCACAGAAGTATAGTCCGAGCCTTGTGCTTTGTTCGCGCTATTTTTAAGACGATTGCTTTTTAAATGCAATCAAACTTGGATTCGCGAGCCGGCTGATATTGAAGGAAGGTTCAATTCCAAGTGTATTTGCATCAGCTTCCTCCTCCGTATCACAACCTGTAAGTGTTATTAATAATTGTTGCTTTTATGTTTTATGTAGCATGCTTAATAATGATTTTGTTTGTTGTGTAAGCACCGTTTAGCTTCTAGGTCTTCAATGACAATTGTATTGAGATATGTGAAGTGTTTGTCGTTGTTTTCGGAGTTGTCTTAAAGAATAAAATAATACCTCGTAGTAACGTAACTGCATTTTTTTTTTTTTTTTGTAAAAACGTTATGTTTATGCATCGGGCTAACGCAAACAAAGACTGATTGTGCTTTTACAATATGAACTCTGGGCTATGCTCGCTAACATAACATTACATTCTTTATCTTATTTTTAGTTTTTTACTACAAACTACAAAGCAGTGGACTATAATAATTATTATAACACAATTTAATTGATAAAAGCATCATTGTACTCCGTGTTAAACAATAAGTATTATCTCTGTAAACACTGCTGGGTCATCTGACCAATCAACGCAGATTAGCGTCGCGCAAAGGAGGGGTTTAAAAAAATGAGTCGTTGAACGATTCATTTGGGAGTCGGTGAGCAAATCAGGTAAAAATAAATGCATATTGTACGACAACAAAAGTGTTTTTTGTCATTGCATGCATGTAAAACTGTTGTTGGGGACTCCCTAAACAACATTAGGAACATTTTAAATGTCATAATAGGTGCCCTTTAATAAAGCCTGAACCTCGTCGTCGGTCCAGCTGTGTTTTTATTTTTTATTATTATTATTTTTTTAATATTTGCAGAGAGACTCTTACTCCATCAAGCCACGAACCGCAGTAGATTTTTTAAAATGCCGGTTAAAATAGAAAATAAATAAATTAGAATGCTGCGTGGAGTCATCCAATCAAAATGCGGCGTGAAACACAACCAATCAGCATCTTCAGCGCACAAGTCCCGCCCCCGAAAGTTCCTGAACTTTAAAAAAGTACCACCTCGCCAGCAGGGACTTTCGGAGGGGGAAATATTTACCCGGAACCTCATTTAGACCCCGATTCCTGCGGTGTAAACACACCGAGCACCAGCCCACAGTTCCCAGTTCCTGGGGAAAGTTCCTGCGGTGGAAACGCGGCTTTTGTTTGTAAAGCAAGGGCTCAGTTTTGTGCGTAATAAACAAATTCCCTTTAAATGACTAAATAAACACAACTAAAAAGACAGCGGTGCGAACGCATCTGATCGGCGATGTGGATGTTTGCACAAACTCTTCAATTCGGCACTCCATTCATGTCACGTTTATTTATATAACACTTTATACAATAGATTATTTAAAAGCAAGCAGTTTTACAGTATTAAACTTTTTCTTTTCTTTTTTTTAACAGTGTCAGTAGGCGCGTGCGTTTCCATTACAGATTTGCGCAAAACAACGATTTTTTCTAAATGTCGACAAAAAACGATTGCGAAATGACGACTTTTCCATTAACCGATTTTATGCGACTAAAACATAATTTTTCCTCTCGCGATAATCATTCCAAAAATCATGGTGACGGACGTTGGTAGGTTTACGTATATCGCAGTCGCCGCACTGGCCATTATTATTAATGGAAGGAGACGTGTGTGTGTTATCAATCATTATTACATGGCTTGGTTGAATCCTAATGTAGAATGCGGTCTGTTATTTCTTGATAACACACCGTTGCTAAGTATAACACACCGTTGCTAAGTATAACACACCGTTGCCATGAAAAACAGAGCGTTGCCATGGACGCAGGATTCTAACCGTAGAGACGGAACCTCTTTAGCAGAAGCCATATAAATAGTTTTTAAATCAATAAATTCCTTTTTAAATCAATATTTTGTGTCAAATTATTGATTTATTTGGTAGGTAGCCATGTAATAAGCGGGATAATGTATAGCAAGTTGGTTGTTATAGCGAATACACTCCGCTTCAGGCTCCGCGTCGGGCTCATAATCAGCCTGTCGGGAGTTGCATTCGCTATGACAACCGCCTCGCTATACATTATCCCTTACTTAATGGCGAGGAAAGACCCGTAAACTGAGAGCGGCTCATATGAGGAGTTTCTGTGTTTCTCCCTCATTTCTGCTTCGAGGTCTTGATTGTGGCATTTCTTTGAGGATTAGAATCCATTATTTCTTAAATTTTTTCTATTTTTCTTTGAAGACCCACTCCGATGAAAATCATGTTTTTCTAGGTGTTAACATGTTCTTGTGGCATTTTTCTGATGTTAGAGGACATATCTTGAGAAAAATAAGCTCAAAGTTGTATTTCTGAGTATTTCTACATTCAAATGCCTGTGAATCAGTAGCAGACGCTAAAATGCCGGCTAAAATAGACTGGAGTTGTGACGTAGTAACTCCACTGGGCGGATCAACGATCCCGAAATTCCGAGCAATCTTAAATATGTCCTGATTGATCACTGTGGGAGGGATGAAATATCGAGGTGAAGTCGAGCTGTTTTTTACCGCGACGTCTCGGAGTGAAATAATGATCGGTGATCAGAGCTCTCAGCAACGGGGAGGGGGAGGGTCGTCTCCGTGCCAACGGGCAACGGCTCCGCCCACAACGCAGAGGTGAATTGCTAATGAGCTACTGCCGCTCTGCTGAAGCGAAGTCCCAGAAAACAGCACAGGTTTTGAGATTTTGGCTAAAAATGGCATAATCATACTTTAAAGACCACTGGGAATGTTTAAAAATAGCTCAAAATATGATCGGAATGGGACTTTAAATGTTTTTTATGTATTTAATAAACAACTCTGTCCCGTCTTCTGTCCAATCACATCGTGTCCTCTACGTCAGGCGACTGTAAATGTGCAAAAACTGTTTGCATCGCAGTTTTGCGAAATATTCCTTTTTCGAATTGCCTGAAAAAACTTTTTTGCGATAAATGGGAGTTTTTACGAAATTGACGTGTTTCCATTGGCCGTATTTGCAATCCGCAATTTCAATTTGCGCAGTTTGAAAGGTAATGGAAATGCGGCTACTTTTGCAAAAAACTACCATTTATCGCAAAAAAGTTTTTACGCTCGCATGAGGACGTTTTTCAGGCAATCCAAAAAAAAGGAATATTTCGCAAAACTGCGATGCAAACAGTTTTTGCGCATCTACAGTCGCCTGACGTAGAGCACTGGTTCCCAAACCTGTCCTGAAGGACCCACAACACTGCACGTTTTCTTTGTCTCCCTAATCAAACACACCTGATTCAACTCATCAGCTCATTATCACATGGGTTAATGAGCTGATGAGTTGAATTAGGCGTCTTTGATTAGGGAGACAAAGAAAACGTGCAGTGTTGTGGGTCCTTCAGGACAGGTTTGGGAACCACTGACGTAGAGGACGCGTGTGTTTGGACAGAATACGAGTACATATTTCATAAAAGACAAAAAAAAAAAAATCAAGAAACAATGGATTCTAATCCTCAAAGAAATGCCGCAATCAAGACCTCGAAGCAGAAATGAGGGAGAAACACAGAAGCTCCTCATATGAGCCGCTCTCAGTTTACGGGTCTTTCCTCTCCATTACTGATTGGATAACACACACACACACACACGTCTCCTTCCATTAATAATAATGGCCAGTGCGGTGACTGGGATATACGTAAACCTGCCAACATCCGTTGCCATGATTTTTGGAATGACTGATCGCATCTCTCCAGTTATGTTCATGTTTTTACTCAAGGAAGTCTGATTTCGAGGGACTGAACAGGAGAAATCAAAGAAGGCGGAGCCTCAGAGCCACACCCACCTATGACATCATCACCAAGGACCAATCACAGTTTGAGGGCGTTTACACCAGCAGGAGTAAACGGTCCGCTTTTTGGCCTGATTTTCTTCAGAAATTATATCATACTAGTTCGTGTTTTTGATTTCGATTGAAGTATATTGGGGGCTTAAAGCGCGTAACAAGCGGAAAATGACAGAGGATGAGTATAATGTTGGCTTTGATGACATGGGGGGGGGGGACTGAAGCAGATTGCTAAAATTGCATGTTCAAAGCAGCACCAGCTAAAATTATTCGCTAGACCTTTCTAAACGGTTTGAAAATCAATGTTTTATTGGTTACACTTTATTTTTAGGTGCCATTGTTACAGTGCAATTATATATTTAAGTACTGAGTAATATTAATTAACTACATGTACTTACTATAGGATTAGGATTTGGTTGTGGGTTAGTTGCATGCAATTATGCATAATTTACTGTTATTACATGGTAAGTGCATGTAACATATGTAGTAACAAGGACACTGTAAAAATAAAGTGTTACCGTTTTTTTATCATTTTTATCGTGGTTAAGATGCTTTGACTGTAACATGTGTCCTCTCAGGGCTTATCGTTTTAATGAAAAGTATGTGACCTAAAAGGTGCAGCAGTGGGAAACAATGGAAGCCGCTGCTTACGTCTCTTCTAGCCAGTGTCTGGTTCCCACTGTGTATTATTGAGCTGGACAGATGCCAGACAGGGTCAGATAAAGATATCACAACACTGAAGACATGGACTGGAGTGATTCTCTGCCTCACACAAAGATCCTTATCGAGGACGGATAATAAAAGATGAATAAAAGGAGAAAGTGACAATCTATACACTCATGTCATTACAGAATGCACCGATTACATTTGTTTGTATTTTTCCCCAAATCCTATTTATTTATTTTTTTCTAGATTTCATTTTAACAACAAATTATTAACAGCTCAATAAAGATTACATATGAAATGTGTGGGGGTTGTTTTTCAAATTTCATTTTATTTTTCCCCAAATATTATGTCCAAGTTTTTTTGCATTCCATTTTAATGGTTAAATTAAATTTTAGTAATCAAAAAGCATGTCTAATTCATTGAAATCAAGAAACATAAATAACTGAACAAAAAATTATTATAGTTTTTGGGGCCCTATGAAATCTATTAGGGTTTTTTTAGGTTTAAATTAGATTTTAATAAATCAAAAATGTCTAGTTAAATAGTTCATTCAAATTTCTATAGTGAGATGTTTTATTTTTTTATGGATTTATAATGGAATACAAATGTATTACCAAAAATTGTCATTATCAAATGAAAGCATAAAATATTTATTAAATCAAAAGAAAATTTATTTTTAGGCAAACAAAGCGCTGCAAAATAGGTTACGGTTAAAATTAAATGAAAAATGTAGATATTCCTTACAATTGTGATATTCCTTAAAACAGTGAGTTATTTTTAATAATTGCATTATTACTATTATTATTGCTATACTATTATTTTAAATTGTTATTACTTTGAGAAGTACATTGTAGTGTACAATATTAATGTATTCGCCACAATTTATTCAATTCCAGGATTCCGTGACATTCCACGTTATCAGTAAATCCATTTTTATGACTGGATTCGGTCCACATTTTCATAGAGCCCTGTCGCGAAAACCATAGGGCCCTATTACAGAAAGAATATGTATGAGCAGTGAGATCAAGTGTGTGTGAGCAGTAAAGCTATGCAGACTACCAAGATGAGGACTCAAGGGTTGCAATCTGAGGATGTTGTATTCTCCAGTCTGCTCTCTCTTTGATGCAGTCAGATGAAAGCATTTTAATTGTACATCTGTGAGCAGGAGTGAAATAGCAGACACAACAAACAGGATAATTCATTCCGGTCACATAGGTTGGGATGCACATTAAAAGCTACAATATGTAAGATTTTTTAAATAAAAATCACTTGCACAGTGTGATATATTTCCTGCAGTTGTGTACTTATAGGTACAGGTACAATAGTAATCAATATCCCTGGTTTCCACTCGAACTGCCATAGTAACCATGGCGACAGACGTGGACAACCGCATCACGTCTAGCGGCGCTCACGCTGTTGTTGTTTCATTCAAACATTATGGACCATGGCAAGCAGACTTTGGGACAGAAGGAGAACTAAAACAAGGATCAATATCAGTGTGGCTTTTCGAGACGCCGAGAGCTAGCGTCCGCGACTAACTTCCACTCGCCAGAGACGCCGAGAGCTAGCGTCCGCGACTAACTTCCACTCGACAGAGACGCTGAGAGCTAGCGTCCGCGACTAACTTCCACTCGACAGAGACGCCGAGAGATAGCGTCCGCGACTAACTTCCACTCGCCAGAGACGACGAGAGCTAGCGTCCGCGACTAACTTCCACTCGACAGAGACGCCGAGAGCTAGCATCCGCGACTAACTTCCACTCGACAGAGACGCCGAGAGCTAGCGTCCGCGACTAACTTCCACTCGACAGAGACGCCAATAGCTAGCGTCCGCGACTAACTTCCACTCGACAGAGACGCCGAGAGCTAGCGTCCGCAACTAACTTCCACTCGACAGAGACGGCGAGAGCTAGCGTCCGCGACTAACTTCCACTCGACAGAGACGCCGAGAGCTAGCGTCCGCGACTAACTTCCACTCGACAGAGACGGCGAGAGCTAGCGTCCGCTACTAACTTCCACTCGTCAGAGACGCCGAGAGCTAGCGTCCGCAACTAACTTCCACTCGACAAAGACGCCGAGAGCTAGCGTCCGCGACTAACTTCCACTCGACAGAGACGCCGAGAGATAGCGTCCGCGACTAACTTCCACTCGACAGAGACGCCGAGAGCTAGCGTCCGCGACTAACTTCCACTCGACAGAGACGCCGAGAGCTAGCGTCCGCGACTAACTTCCACTCGACAGAGACGACGAGAGCTAGCGTCCGCGACTAACTTCCACTCGACAGAGACGCTCTTGCATGAGCTTTATTAGACAGGTGAGCAAATGTACATAAAACTAATCAATGTTATATAGCTCAACATGATGAAATGTTAGAATATGATCAGTGTGTTATGCTAATGTTGATCTAGCGTACTGCTAGTCTCATACAGACAAACTAACACACAGAATAACATTATAACTTTAACACACTCAGATGCAGTTTAGTGTGATAGTGTAGAGCGAGTGAACAGTGCTGCGTTACCTCACAAGCTTCACTCGTCTAATAAACTGTCCTGTGAGTATTAATACAGCACTTGTGTGTAACGTTAGTTCGGTAGATTAATGTCCTCATTCCTTTATATCCGCGGGACTCGCGTGTGGCGCTGATATCTGTCTCTCATTAGCACCCGCGCCTGCTTCACACCACAGTCATGATAAACACATCAGTGTATTCACTCATCCATAAACATTATTAGATCCATCGGCATAACGACAAGATCCATAATTGCGCTTATTCACTGCGTCATCAACCTACGCCTTTTTATTGTTATTGTTGTTGTTATTGTTGTTATTATTGTAAGAGGTTAGCGACCCCTAGCGGCGAAAAATTCTTACATATTGTAGCTTTAACAACAACAAAAAGAACAGTTCTTTCTGTAAACACGTTTGATTTTGGATATTTGCTTTTAGCAGATAAATTAAGAAAATGTCTCAACCATTATTTAATTTACTGGCCGTTAATTTACAGGCAAGTGAGTGTAAAAGCATTTACTTTATACAAATTTAGGGGAAATAAAATTCAAGTTGCAATTCTCTAATTGTGTTGTATGTGATGTGTATTTATGGGGTTCTGTTGTGCTCAGTCTCTGGGTGGTCATATTCAAAGAAAAATTATATTTTTTTCCCTGGCCTTATGGATTAATAATCAAAGTACATGGCTACCATCCATCATACGACATAAGAGAGAAATCAAATAAGCAGTGTGTATTTTGGGAGAGCCAATAAAAGTGTTGCTCTGACAGCTATAAAATGCAGAAACTTATCAGCATCCAGACCAGCACGCCGGCAGCAAATGAAGTGAAAAAAATAATACACTAATTTGCATTATTATGGGACCCGTGAGGCTGACAGGAGAAAATAGCCTTTGAGACGCTAATGAGGAAAGATAAGGGCAGGTTAACACATGAGGTGAGGAGATATAGCGTGTGCCATCCCTTCAGTTGATACCCAGACCTAACACTTCTCATTCACACTTCACCTTTTGACTGTAGTTGGGATCAAATCAACATGGAAGAAAAAAGAGGAAGAACACAATGAAGAAAAGAAGAAAGGAAAAGGGGGAAAGAGCATGACAACATTAAAAACAGAGAAAGATGAAGTACAAGGAAAGGAAGAGGAAGGGAAAACAGAAGAAAAAGATGATGACAAAGAAGAAGTAAAGGAAATACAAGGAAAAAGCGAAGAGGGAGGGAGTTAACAAGAAGAAGAGAAAAGGAGGAAATAATAATAATAAGATGACGATGGATGGAAGAGGAGAAAAGGGAATAACGGATGGATGGATGGATGGATGGATGGATGGATGGATGGATGGATGGATGGATGGATGGATGGATGGATGGATGGATGGATGGATGGATGGATGGATGGATGGATGGATGGATGGATGGAGAAGAGAAAAGGGAATAACGGATGGATGGATGGATGGATGGAGAAGAGAAAAGGGAATAACGGATGGATGGATGGATGGATGGATGGATGGATGGATGGATGGATGGATGGATGGATGGAGAAGAGAAAAGGGAATAACGGATGGATGGATGGATGGATGGATGGATGGATGGAGAAGAGAAAAGGGAATAACGGATGGATGGATGGATGGATGGATGGAACAAGAAGACGAAGGAAGGGAATCTCAAAGATGAAGTAAAGGAAATGAACAGGAAGGGGAAAAGCAAAGAGGGAGGGAGGGTGTTAGAAGAAGAAGAAGAAATGGAAAGAGAAGGAGAGAGAAAATGAAATAGGAAGGAAGGAAGGAAGGAAGGAAGGAAGGAAGGAAGGAAGGAAGGAAGGAAGGAAGGAAGGAAGGAAGGAAGGAAGGAAGGAAGGAAGGAAGGAAGGAAGGAAGGAAGGAAGGAAGGAAGGAAGGAGAAAAGAGTCAATCAAATCAACACTGTGTGGCATTAAAAAGGCTCGAGTGAAAGTAAGTCAATGATCTCAGCACTTGGACGAGAACACATCCAGGTTACTGGCATTCCTCACTTTACTGAATCCCCAGAACGCAACAGCCCATGCACACAGCAACACACAGATGGGTTTCTACTTTCTCCTAACCTCAGTAAACAACTACTCAAGAGACCCAAGAGTTTCTGACACTGGTTTGATGTTCACATTGTTCCACCAGAGATTACAGCTAGTCCAGCTCTCAGAACAAAACCATTACACCATTTTACCCATAAAATATCTCAAGTGCAAACTGCCAACTTTGTCCATTGTAAAATGGGCAACTAATCAGAGTAACAAAGTAGCAAGATGTGTAACCAAGTCCACCCGGTTTGAGTTTTCCAGACACTCAATCCTGCGACAGCTTGGCCTTTAGACAGGTGTTCAGTCACACAACCTGAGGACGGGGAGCAGGGCAACAATAGGGAACGTGGGAAATGGCGTTGTGTGCCGAGGGAGGATAAACGGCGGGTGATACGCGTCTTTGGACCGGAGCCATGGTAATTACTTCACTGGGGGTTGCTGGGCTGGCATCATCTCACGCTCTTTCGGTCGAAGTGTTTGCCAACAGTGCCAGTAAAAGTGACTACACCAGCTGTCCAAACACGGGGAGGGGGTTCGACCGGAGACCCTGCGCATGTATTTCACACTGATTGCAATGTCACTATATTCGACCAGCATTGTTTATGTGCTAAGAGGACAGTTTAAAGGAACAGTTCACCCTGGAATTAAAAGGATTTTCAAGCCAAATGATGCAAAAGCTCCATAAAAGTGTTCAATGTCTTTGTGTGAAGGAAAGAACAAAATTTAGTTGAAAGACCTTGTACACCTAATGGTTGAAAGATAAGGGTATCAGGATGATAATGCACTAATACACAGTGCAGACTTGTGACAGAATGGTTTGATGAACATGGAGGTGAAGTTGATCTCCCAAGGACTGCACAGTCACCAGATCTGAGTATTATTGAGCCGTTTTGGGGTGTGATGGACGGATGGACGGATGGATGGATGGACGGATGGATGGATGGATGGATGGACGGATGGATGGATGGATGGATGGATGGATGGATGGATGGATGGATGGATGGATGGATGGATGGATGGATGGATGGATGGATGGATGGATGGATGGATGGATGGAAGAGGAAAAAAACAAGTCGACAAAGGAAAGAAGGGAGGGAATCTTAAAGATAGAGTAAAGGAAATGAACAGGAAGAGGAAAAAGTGAGAAGGAAGGAGAAAAAGGGAAGGAAGGAAGGAAGAGGAAAAAGTGAGAAGGAAGGAGAAAAGGGAGGGAGGGAAGGAAGGAAGGAAGGAAGGAAGGAAGGAAGGAAGGAAGGAAGGAAGGAAGGAAGGAAGGAAGGAAGGAAGGAAGGAAGGAAGGAAGGAAGGAAGGAAGGAAGGAAGGAAGGAAGGAAGGAAGGAAGGAAGGAAGGAAGGAAGGTAGGAAGGAAGGAAGGAAGGAAAGATATTCTACATCCCTAATCAATAAAGTGTGTGTGTGTGCGTGTGTGTGTGTGTGTGTGTGTGCGTGTGTGATAAGGTTAGAGCAAGCTTGCTGCTATTATTTTTTCACACAAGCTTAATGAAAAACAAATGAGGAAATTCGAGATAGTTCTCATCCTCATGTCTCAACAACAGCAGGGCTAATGGGTTCACGGATATATTAATAATGGAATAATATATGCTAGTGTGATAGCTACAAGCTGTTAGCCTGTGAGCCAAGAGAGTTTAGATGACATTTACACATTAATAAAGAAAGATAGTTATGTTACACCAGCCGAGCCGCATTATATTTTTACAAGTCACAAGTTCACAACTAAAGGATATGTGCAGGGCAGTCAGTATGTCAAATCAACAATATCTTGTGTTTAGCTGTCAGAATCAATATCCATATATATATATATTATATATTTCATGCTCATCATTTTCATCAATTTCATTCTTAACAGTCAATACTTCAGCTTTAAACTCCACATCCATGTTATAAGTTACTGTAAAAATACTGATTAGGGCATTAAACGGAATAAATAAATCCTAACATAAATTGAACTCTAGATTAAACCAGTTAAAATGCATTTTTTTGAGTTAAAATTTTTACACTAAACAACTTCAAGTAAGAATAAAATCAAATGTATCAATATACCAATTAGTAATAAGCAATATTCACTTGTATACATACTGAACAAAAACATTTAAATTCATGCATCCTGGTTTCTGTGAACAATTTCTGTGAAAAGTAATCAAAATTGTTGCTTATAACTGATTCTCAGATTTGCAGAAACTAAGTAAAGTGTCAAGTAAGTTAATAACTAATGATCTTTGGAAGTGAATCAATCAAAACTAACTCTATCTGGACACAATAACTTTATTCTAGAGCTGCTGTAAAGCCTAAACAATCTCTGTTCCTGTAATGTATTATCACTGTAAAGCTGCTTTGAAACAGTCGATATTGTTAACAGCGCTGTATAAATGAAGGTGACTTGATCTAATATTATTGTTTCTACTGTATATGGGAATGGATTACACCAGAGAAGTGGTCTGCAAATAACACTCACCAGAAAAGGCAATCCCAGGTCTGCAATGTACACAAACAGAGCTCCCAGTGCAAAACCCACAGCAACAGGGATGAAGGCAAAGTCCCCGTATTTCCCAGATGCCTCGGCCATCTCAATAGCAGGAGCCAGCAGGGACCAATATGAGGCCGCCAGCATGACCTGAGGACACACAACACATCTCACGCTTACACACCAAAACACAACAAGTACACACTTGAAAATAAAGGAGCAATGAAACATTTTTGGTTCATTTGAAAACTATATTGTCCTCTATAAAGAATATATAAAATAAAATGTTAAAGGTTTGTCCTGGAACCATCAAAACCAATTAATAACCTTTGTTTTTGTTCACTGATGTGCAAAACACAGCTAGTTTAACCCTATATACAGCCTACTGTGTATCATATTTGATAAGCAAAATTAAAAATGTATAAATATAAATGATCACAACTTTGCTGATAAACCTGTCGCACACAATCTACTACACTTCTACTTACACTGCATGTAAAAGGCCTTTTGGTGTAATTGTTAAAAAAAAAAAAAAAAAAAAAAAAAAAAAAAAAAGATTAAGTTAACATAACAGTAACTTTTATATAGTTAATACTATTTCAAGATGAACATTTAATGAACTGAAGCAACTCGGTTAACATAATTTTACAAATCATTTTTAAATGCGAGTCTCAAATATGATCATAAAAAGCCTTTTTGTAATTGGTGTAATTGTATTAAAAAAAATTTAAAAAAAGATTAAGTAAACCTAACAGTAACTTTTATCCACACTATTCCTGCGCCCAATTATGGGTGTAACTTCCGTTAAGCTGTAAACAATCAGTGAACGGCTCACTCTATGAACGCAATATGTTAAGAAAGTGTCACAATGAGACGACGTTAATCTACTCAACGTTCAACCATCGAACATTAAAAGGAAATTTCAAAGTGTAAAAGCTTCAACAAAGTACTTTCAACATCAAATAACCCCAAAAGTGCGAGTCTTTGGTTAAATATCACTGTATTATCTGTAACTTATGTGCCTTAATCAAAAATGTTCATTAACTTTAGCATTACGTGATACTATTTCTAAATTATTTCCGTCATTTTGACAGATTATAAATTGCATTTTCCTGTGAAAACAAACCTGGAAAGAGACGTGAGGATTTGAAGAGCATAACGAGAGATTATGCATGCATTCCAGTGAATTATTAATTGAATATATCGTAAATTAAATTCGGGAAACAGACCATAAGTGTGCAGTATATGTTGTCCTTTTTCAAACGTTTACAGCGGATTGCAAAGGGAAAAAAGAAAATGATCACGAGGAAAAGAAAGCAGCGACTGAACAGAGCGTTTGCCGTAGATATTATTGTTGTAACATCACGTTAAAATACCAATTATAACGTTATTCCATGATGTTTAAAAATAAACCATGAAGGGAAATTGACAGCTCATCAGTCAAACTGACGGATCGGCTTTATTTGTTTGGCAAACTTATGATTTGAAATGATTGGTTTCAGCATTTTTGATTGGAAGTTCCCCAAACCGGAAGTGCCACTCATAATTCAAAACGCAGTGAGATCGTCAGGAATAAGGTGGATATAGTTAATACTATTTCAAGATGAACACTTAATGGACTGAAGCAAAACATTTTTAGACAAATCAAGTTCAAATGTGAGTCTCAAATATGATCATCAGGCTTTTGAGGAAGGTTTATTTGTTGAATTGCATTGCATTGCATAATATGTTTTAAAACTACAGAGCTTTGATCATAAACTAAGCATTTGAATATCATTTTACAAAGACATTATTGGCATATATTTATATTTATAAATATATAATTTATCTATTGATTATATAATAATCTATTGAAGTAATCTATTGATTTACATTACAAGCATCAGAATTTATTTTTGTCCATACAAATATCAGCAAATTGCATATTTCTCTCCACATTCTCACCATTTTATTCAATATGAGCCATAAAAGGCTGATGCATCGAATATGATACAAAACATAAAACTTTTTCATCTGAAGCTTCAGTGAACTCTTCCGTTTAAGAAGAAGAAAAGAACAGGAAAGAGAAGATTGTTCTGATATTATTATTATCATCCATCAGGCTTTACAGGATTAAAGTGGATTTTCCAGAGGGGATACTTTTTGTTCACAAATATGCCTTAATATTGTCATGAATCACGCTAATGATAAGCTAAAACAAGCCTTTGTTGGTAATGGAGAAACGCAGCTCAGTGATCAGAGAGGAGAAAACGCAGCATTATGAAGCTTCTGTCTGCAAAGTCTTCTTCAAAGAGACCGGCTGAGTATTAGATGAGAGGAAAAGGGGGGGTGGGGGGGGCATTATTATCAGCACCAGAATACTGAAGAAATTAATGTGTGAGAATCTGATATCTATTTTTCATTCCTTTTGAACTTTTTGCCATTCAATTTGGATGTTTTTGATGAATCACTTCTGATTTGTAAATGTGACAGAGAACTGGATTATATCACACTGCTTATCACAACAGTATTTGGAAAAAGTTTGCAACAACAAACATTTCTGAAGTTGTTTACTACTTAAACACTGATTATTTGGGGCAATATTATTGATCTCCTGCATTGACACCATTATATATGAGAACTGGACGATGAAATCACTGTTTTATCCAGACTAAATTAATAACTTTTTTACAACGGAAGTGAACCATCTTGCTTGTTTTTTTGTTTTGTTTTTTGGCTATTTTCTTCTAGATCTGCATTAAATACATCTTTGTTGCATTATTTTCCATGTTATCTCTGTAAAGCTGTTTTAAAACAATCTGTGTTGTAAAAAGCGCTTTATAAATAAAGGTGACTTGACTTCAAAAATGTGACTTGACATAAAAAAAAAATCATATTTATGTTACTAAGACACACAAATATATAGTGGAATTATAATGTTTTCTAATTGTATGCTTTTATTGTGTGCTCTGACAGCTTAAAACACATTTGACACCTTATGCAAACTGGAGTTTGGAAGATTTGCATACTAAAACTTTAATTATTCATGATTGAAAAGTGTGGTACAAAACCCTCAAGCAGAAACAGAGCAAGTTCAAAAATCACAATATTTTTTCTATGCTGTCCATAACACTTTTGGCCAAATCATGATCAAAGACTTGTTCATTCATCCTGTAGGCACCCTGGTGATGAGAACAGGACCTAAAGGAAGACACCAGCACTGTGTCTTACTCAGAGAGGTGATGTTTTATTAAACACACACACACACACACACACACGAATAATAGACAATGACTCACTCACACAAACTCACAGACAGAATCACAAGGAAACATCGTAACAATGTAAAACAAAGCAAACACACCTCAACTTTTTCCTACACTGTGCTCTGATTGGTCGGCTGGATCACTGTATTGTGATTGGTCGAGTGTATTTGGAAAATGCCTTTATTTGTAATAATCTACAGCTTATGAAAACCTTTTCACAATATTCTAATTTTGACTTTGGGGTTTTCATAAGCTGTAAGTCATAATATCTCACTTTGCATGTAATGAGTCTATATAATATATTAGTTTCACCTTTTAAGTTGAATTACTGAAAAAAAATTTACTTTTGCACCATATTCAAATTTTTCGAGTTTCACCTGCATTCTGATAGGACAAGACAAAGATAAAAAGAAAAAAGCAGATCAAAATACCTACGTAAAAAGGTCAAGCATTCAAACAAGCCTATGGAAAGCTATCCGTCTCTGTAAATTACACCTGTACTTCCTTGGCAGCCAAAGCTGCACTTTACGATTATTGTTGTTGTTATTATTATTATTATGTCTTGTGGAAAACCTCAATTTCCTGCTCCATTTGACATCCGTTTTGTTCCCTTTGAGGGCAAAGCAGTTATTAACACGAGGGGTGAAACACGCAGGGTTAATCGAGGACTTCTTTTATAATGACAATCTATTCTCCGTCACTATAATGAACCCAACTGAGCTGCGTATTGCGGGTCAATTAAACTCTGAGGCTCTGACACCTCTAAAAGGTGTGCTATTTATTTTCTTTTTGGAAGGGAGTAATTATTTCATTTTCTTGTGCACCTCTTTCCCCCCCAGAGGAAATGCTTTGAATAAGAACAAGACGCCATAATAATGTTGGAGTGTCTAGACATGTTCCCGCACAAAGACGAACAAACCTGCTCAGTTAATGGCTCATTACAGGCGCTGTGATTGCACGGGGGCTCGGAGGCCTATTGATTGACTGACGAAACACAACTAGAAGACAAACAGGCAATCTCAGGAACCGAGCAATGATGCACGGCTGTCCTTCACAGCATGAAACCTTGGGCTTTTAGTTATAAAGGGCTTGTGAATTGAGAAATCAAAAAAAAATATCTTGATCTTTTGACATATAAGAGGTCATCTCATCGTACTATAAAAAATATCCTGCAAGTTTCGTTAGTCCAAAAACAGCTTGTATTGAAACAAGCAAAACAGCTCGTTTCGGATTTTTCCTCAGTATGATGTCATAGTGCGACCAAGGACCGCCTACTTCTACATCATCGGCTCTGTGGCCCCGCCCACCGATTTGCGCATAATGTCTAGAAGTAAATACGAGAAATAGGATTTACTCCAGTAACAAAACAATAGACTCTGAAGAGTACAAGATGTTATTTGCAAAACAGTCTTTGCATTCTTCATCTTTCTTGTGATCTTAACATTAAGAAAGAGTGGATTCACTTTTTTTATTATTATTATTCCAGTAAGACACTGTACATTTAATTGCCACAGCAACTTTTTTAATATTCATTTACTTTAAGATGAAGCACTAAAATGATAACCTGGAAATAAATAAAAAACTAAAACTGAAATAAAAAGTTTAAAAAGTTTTGTTTTTTTATGTAAATGGGGTAAAAAATGTGGGGGGGGGGGATTACATGAACTATGAAATTAAAATAAAATAGAAACTGAAAATATAAAATAAATGTCAATAAAAAAATATATAAACATTAATAAAAACTATAATGGCATTAAATAACACTGAATCATTATTTTCACACACACACACACACAAAATCAAGGTAAAAAAATGCAGTGAACCACAACTTATCCGTATCTGTAAAACAAAGTTGTTTAAGACTTCTTTTCTTTTTTCACATCTGTGCATTTGTGTATTTGTGTATTTTTATTAAACTCACAGCCACTACTAAAAGCACTTTTAGTTGATTGTTGTACTGCGGTCCAATTACGAAGCTACAGCTAAAGCCTAATTATCTTTCTGCAGCTGAAGGAAAATTTAATCCTCTTGAAAACCCATTTCTATGTTGCAAAACGGAGGAAAACTCATTAATTAGCCTGCCCTCAGGTGGAGAATCGTTCTTTCCTCGTCTTAATGCACCGTCAATAAAATACCACACATGCACACACACTAACATCACGCACACACACAGTTGAGCCGCTCGCCCAGTGTGTGTGTGTGTGTGTGTGTGTCTCTGTTATTTTCAGATATTTTTGAATCTTGGACCTCTGTGTTGCCAGCAGACATTTTTCAGCACTAGCGTCCACACATCTATATGGAGGCACATTGTGACTATGAGCAACATTACACATTACCAAACATAAGAAGCCAGTGAGACCATCTAATAAACATTTACATATTAAAAAATATCTAACTTTAATCTAAATTAAAATGCAAAAAAAACCTCAAACTATTATATTAGATTAGATTCAGCTTCACAGTCATTGTGCAGAGTACAATACAAAGCCTACTCAGAATATAATACAAAGTTACATTTACAGCAGAGACAATCAACTAGGCCTGTTTTTTCTTCAAAAGACCATTATAAATTTAAATTACATCTGCCAGTTTTGCACTGTACACACTATATAAGCTTGTAATCTAATAATCCTTTACAAATTGCGTGACATCAACCATTTAAAAATCACCAGAGAAAACTTAATTGAAGGGATGCAGGTTAAGCTGAAAAAAAATTTAATAATAAATATAGCTGCACGCAGCAATTAACGGGGTTCAAGCGCTTGAAGGCCTTTAAGCCAATGCGTAAAAAGCTATTGTTTAATTTAGCAATCCTGTAACCACCTAAAACATAGATTGGAAAAGACTATTTACAGCCAAAACAGGCAATTTACTAAGGAAATATATGTTTTGAAGCTTTTTATCAGTTATAAGAGCCAAAAACCTAAGACTAGTTCACGAAAGTAAGTTTTTTAAATAATCTCTGATATTTAACTAATGCTTCGATTGACAGCGGTGGTTCTAGAGGCAAAGTTGCTCAGAATGAGTTCTATCATATGGTTTGAATGTCTTGGACGTGCGAAAAATCACGTGATATACAAAATACCTAAAAAGAGGGAAGGCGAACCCCTGTGGCCGATTTCTTTCGAATTTCTCACAGGCCTCTAGAGCCGTGAGTCAAACAGGACCAGCGAGTTTCGTTCAGATCGGCCTCCGTTAACCTTGTCTGACAGCCGTTTGAAATTCATTGGCCGACCGTGTTTTTCGAGATACACAAATGTCCTTGTAGACAATCATGGCACTTTGGACAAAGACACTGCATGCCAAATTTCAAGTCAATCGGACTAACTGTTTCATAGCTATAGCCGTTTTCGTGTTTTGTTTTCCTTTCATTGTAAAGCACAACGCAACTTTTTACGCGACCACAGACTGAGCCGAGTTTATCTCCTTCCGTTCCGTTTTAGTAAAACTGGCCACGCCCACTTTGAACGGTTTGGTGTCCCAGTTGACCTTTTTAGATAATTATTGACAATCAGACTCCAGAATATTTCTGCACTGGTTTGGGTCCAATCGGGCGAAAAACCTCGGACTAGTTCGCAATAGTGGTGTTTTTTTTGTTTTTTTAAATCCAAAATATCTGAAAGTTACACCACAAGGGTGACGATCGAATCCGTGACATGCATTTTGTTTGTCTTGAGCCAAGAATTCCATCAATATAAGACATTGAACCTGTGACGATCGGTTTAGGAGTTATGACTCATTACTAGGGTTGCAAAGGGGCGGAAAATTTCCGGAAAGTTTCCATGGGAAGTTAAGCTGGGAAATTTTGGAAATAAGGTGGCATTTTTCTGTAAAATAAGACAAGAGCTTGTAAGAATACTAATGCAATGGCATGAACAGATATATAAATAGTAAGGCTAGCTAAACAACTGGAATGATCTTCAAAACATATTGCAGGAGGCAGAGAAAAACAGCCACATGAGGTAGCTAGCATCTGCCTTATGTGGTCAATAAAGTTATGCTAGCTTATTTAGCATCTAACTTATCAGCTTGCTGTCTACTAGATGAATACATTTTGTATGTGATATTTGCAATTTATACATTTAATAAATATATTTCCCCATAATATTCATATATTATTGTATATATATATATATAATATTCTTCTAAAAGTAAGAAAACTTACTTCACTTTGTTTAGTCCACAGGCTCAAATGTGTGCCTTCGATAGTCTTGTGCTTTGGGCTTCTGTACATGTGATGGAGGCATGCATGTAGAGATGGAGGCATGCATGTAGAGATGGAGGCATGCATGTAGTGATGGAGGCATGCATGTAGAGATGGAGGCATGCATGTAGAGATGGAGGCATGCATGTAGTGATGGAGGCATGCATGTAGAGATGGAGGCATGCATGTAGTGATGGAGGCATGCATGTAGTGATGGAGGCATGCGTGTAGTGATGGAGGCATGCATGTAGTGATGGAGGCATGCATGTAGTGATGGAGGCATGCATGTAGTGATGGAGGCATGCATGTAGTGATGGAGGCATGCATGTAGTGATGGAGGCATGCATGTAGAGATGGAGGCATGCATGTAGTGATGGAGGCATGCATGTAGTGATGGAGGCATGCACAGTGCCAGTAGGGGGTGTGGTCTCAATAGCCATGCAGTAAGCAGTGTGCATGTGATTAAGGAATGGCATGGATATTCAAGTGTGTTTGAATGGCATCTGTTTGTTTTAGTCAAGATTATGCTAAAATATACTTTCCTCAACTATATTTAAGTTCCCTAGGAAGAGCCAACCCTCAACTTTGAAAATTCCCAGTTTATTCCTGTTTATTCCCATAAATTCCTGTTAATTCCCTTAAATTCCCGTTAATTCCCATGGAAAGTTTCCATCTTTGAAAATTCCCAGAATTTTGCAACCCTACTCATTACATATTGTAATTGTAATTACAAATGCCGATTGGGGGCGAGGATGTGTACTACCATCCCTCAAAGTTTCAACTCTCTACTACTTACGGTTTTGGTCTGCCCGATCCCTTTTAGGGGATAATCTATGAAATCCTTTTATGATAAAATCATTGATTGGTTTCAGCGCTACGTGCCTATTATAGACATTTAGTAATTACAGCAATTAAACTGAATGAATAAATACAATGTATGAATTGAAATAAGCACTGAAATCAGATTTAAGATCCAAATTGGCCATTAACTTTTTTATTATCAATTTAACCGTAATTGAATTCTTTCTTCTCCTCTCAGTCTGAGCTCTTACACACACACACAAACACACACACACAGTATATATCCAACACTTCAAGACATCCCATCCCAGGCTCTTCTCTGAACTCATCGGTCCAGTATTGATTTGTAATCGGGCTCAGTGACGGGGATGGAGAGATTTAGACCACATTTAAATTCTACATCGTGTATAATTAAATCTCTCCGCCTTCCCTCAGAGGTGCTCGATACACAGCTGATGATTACACATGAGAGGCGCATTTCAAGTTACGACTATACTTGTTCGTTTTCAAAGTGAACACCTAAAACAGACCTACACAACACTGAATCTGTCTGGGAAAGCCAGGAAGTCTGCTATATAAACACACACACACACACACACACAATAATTATAAGTGCATTGCTTTCAAGCATCTCCAGCTTTCTACTTTTAACCTTTAAATGTAAATTGTCATTTTAAAAAAATCTTTCACAGAAGTTACTAATAGACCAGGACCTTATTTATGAAGACGTACATGAATGCCAAAGTATGCAAATTTCAGAAATGTTCTTTACAAAACACACACCAAAAGTATGGTACTTATACATTCAGAAATCATTATAACATCCTGATTTGCTGCTTAAGAAACATTTATGATGTTGACAACAGTTGCGCTGCTTCATATATTTGTGGATTCTTTGAATAGAAAGTTAAAAAGAAAAGCATTTGTTTGAAATAGAAATATTGTGTAACATTATACATGTCTTTAGATCAATTTAATGCATAAAAATATTAATTTCTTTAAAAAAAAATCGTACTTAAAATCTATATGATAACATTTGAGTAGCATACTTTGTGTGTGTATGAATGTTTTGTAAATCATTCGTATATGAACATTTCATAATTATTTCCAGATACTCACTCCCGCTTCCTGTAGAATTTGATTATCTATACATTATTATCTATATATATTATCTGATCTCAATAAAGGCAAAAATAAATCTTGATGAAGTTTGAAACAATCTGTATTGTATAAACCGCTATAGAAATAAAGGTAATAAATGGGTTTGAGAAGGTAATGTATACGGGGGGTGTAAATGTGGGTTATGCTCACTGATGTATAATTATGTAAGTATATATATTTCATTTAATATACACAATACGTATAAGCGTATATATAAGTACTTTGCATTGAGAAAGTAATTTTATTCATTCTTTGTTTATTTACTTTTCCTCATGCTTATAAGTTCATATATTTACTATATTCAAGCAGTCTGTCACATTGTAGGACTTGTACTTATAGAATTTATTTACGTTTGAGGGCTGGAGGAGGCTTTGTTTTTGACACTTATTGTAGAACATATGGTTTTTAATGTTTCCCTGTTTATGAAAAGCTAAATAAATCATATAAAAAAAAGAAATAAAGGTAACTTGACCTAAACCAGCACAATAACACACTCAGGAAAATATTGTTTAATTATCATTATCAACACAATCTTAGAGATATCATTTTTGTCATGATGAGGTAATAACGAGGATGCGAATAGACACATTATTTCTAAACATCACAGGGGGGAAAGTGGACATAAAACAAGCCCGGGAAAATGGTGGAGTGAAACTAAATTGTTTTTGGTGCAAGAAACCTCAATTACACTATAAGTGGACCTTATAATGAAAAAACTAATGTAATGCTGTTAAAAGGCGACTCTTTTGTCAGTGTTGTGGCACAGCATTGGGTTCAGGTTCAAGTCTGGACTGCTTTACATCACTCACGCTCCCTAATTACTTTGTCACTCTTCACTTTCTGTCTAACAAAAAGGCGAAAGCACTGACACACACACACACACACACACACCGACTGCTACTTCCAGAAATTACAGCCATTAATCTTCAGTGGAAAACAAAGACTAGACTGAACAAATGCTTCGTCTAAACACATTAATTTCTGGTGACGAGTATTGTTGAACACATCTCCCGCCCCCTATGGTTATAATTGGCCACACAAATCAGACTAACTGCCCCTCGGCGCTCTTGACGTCCCTGCCCGCCTGTCCAGATGCCTTCACCCTCACATATCTACACTACTGAACGAGGGAGAGTGACCTCAGGACTATTTGCTATTGGCATTGTCATGATGCTGCGGTGTATCTAGCAGGAACACAGTTGCTTGAGGCAAGACCACAAAAATAAAGGAGGATACGGACAACAGCAGACTCCAGAAGAGGATGATGATGATGATGATGATGATGATGATGATGATGATGATGATGATGATGATGATGATGATGATGATGATAATGGAGTCTGTCGTGCTCACTGGCCTTCAGCTAATCTTCCAATCGATTCTGTGAACCAAACTAAAATGTTTCGGACGGATGGACGGAACGATGGATGGATGGATGGATGGATGGACGGAACGATGGATGGATGGATGGATGGATGGATGGATGGATGGATGGATGGATGGATGGATGGATGGAATGAATGAATGAAGGAAGGATGGATGGAAGGAACGAAGGATGGATGGAACGAAGGATGGATGGAACGAAAGATGGGTGGATGGATGGATGGATGGACGGAACGATGGATGGATGATGGAACGATGGACAGAACGATGGATGGATGGACGGAACGATGGATGGATGGATGAAACGATGGATGGATGGATGGATGGAAGGAAGGAAGGATGGATGGATGGAACGATGGATGGATGGATGGATGGATGGATGGATGGATGGATGGATGGATGGATGGATGGATGGATGGATGGATGGATGGATGGATGGAACCAAGGATGGATGGATGGATGGATGGATGGATGGATGGATGGATGGATGGATGGATGGATGGATGGAACGAAGGATGGATAGATGGAACGAAAGATGGATGGATGGAACGAAAGATGGATGGATGGAACGATGGATGGATGGAACAATGGATGGATGGATGGATGGATGGATGGATGGATGGATGGATGGATGGATGGATGGATGGATGGATGGATGGATGGATGGATGGATGGATGGAACGAAAGATGGATGGATGGAACAATAGATGGATGGATGGAACAATGGATGGATGGATGGATGGATGGATGGATGGAACGATGGATGGAACAATGGATGGATGGATGGATGATGGATGGATGGATGGATGGATGGATGGATGGATGGATGGATGGATGGATGGATGGATGGATGGATGGATGGATGGATGGATGGATGGAACGATGGATGGAACAATGGATGGATGGATGGATGATGGATGGATGAATGGATGAATGGATGAATGGATGAATGGATGGATGAATGATGGATGGATGGATGGATGGATGGATGGATGGATGGATGGATGGATGGATGGATGGATGGATGGATGGATGGATGGATGGATGGAACAATGGATGGATGGATGGATGATGGATGGATGGATGGATGGATGGATGGATGGATGGATGGATGGATGGATGGAAGGATGGATGGAAGGATGGATGGATGAATGGATGGATGGATGGCTGAAAGAAGTCTCTTATGTCTCATTTATTTGACAGTATTTTGCTGCTCAATATTTCTGTGGAAACTGTGATACATTTTTTTCAGGATTATTTGATGAAAAGGTCTTTACTGTCACTTTTAATCAATTTAATGATCAAAGTAACAATTTCCTACAATGATTTCTTATCCAGTATTGTAGATCAATACACGATTCAAAAGACAAACAGTCATCAAGTACAATCATATTTAAAGGTTGAAACAATCTCAATCTCTGCAACAGATTTAATAAGAGCAAAACACTACGCAAGATTGCATTTAAACTAAAGATTGAGCATCATTAAAGTTCTCATTATATGCCTCAAATGCATGCAGAAAATAAACATTTATTAGTTTACTGGATTTTAAATTACAATCTACAAACCATGCATATTTAATGTCAAGGAAATTAGATTTTTCATTTTCAATGCAAGATAATTTTCCACGGCCCTTCGGGCGAGCACAAAAGATGAATTGTGAAATAGGAGTTCTGCAAAACTGATGTTGCATTAGATATTCAGGATAATCAAACCGAGTGTAATTAACTCTGGGTCACAGATAAATAACATCTATTCTTTTCTAAGCCTCGCTGACAGAAGAAAACCAGCCCCTGCCTGCCCTTACCAGCGAATGTCAATTATCTGTTTTATTGTGAAGAGAAAAAAAAGAGATGTGTGATGGTGACACCAAAAGAATTTATGGCAAAAAAGTGAAGAAATGACGGACACATAAAGCAAAGATTGAGTTATAAAAATAAGGTTTGCGGGTCTCTTACCCCTGCCGCAAATCCCAGACTGCCATCCAAGATCCGCTTCTGAGAGGAGGAAAGAAAAAAGATACATTGTGTGTAAAAAAAAAAAAAAAAAAAAAAAAAATAAAATAAATTTACAGTAAAGAAACAGCAGCTGTAGTCGCCACAACTTTACCGTAAACATTTTTTTTTTTTTATTCTTAAAACAAAGTGATGAGAGAGACACATGATGAATGAAGTTCATCAGAAGCAGCTTTTTCACAAGCTGAGGTAAATACTAATATATATTTCATTTCCAAAAACTGTACATTTAACAGTAGTTTACTGTAAAAAAATAAAATTACATGAAATGTCCCGTTTGATCGATTACAGTTTTCACTGTAATCTTTACTGTTAAAATGACAATATTTGTTTTAAACAAAACTCAGATCATCACATTAGCACAGTTTATATACCGAAAATATAAATATAAAATATACCGATACAAAGCAGCTTCACAGTAATAAACAGGAAAAAAAGAGAATCATTGATAAAAACTTCATCAAATAAGAGTGTTAGTATATGTGTGTTTTTGACTTTTTTTCTGCTCAGTTAAAGGCCATAAATGCTGTGTTTATATGTTTTGATGTGATTTAGGTGGTTTGTATTGTTGTTGCTAATTATTTGATGAGATATTGTGTCAGTAAATAGTTGTTTCCACTAAAAAAGTATGATTTTTTACATTACAAATCTTTAAATGCCTTTTTCTCAAAATGAGTTTTTTGTCATTCTCCAGTAGAAACATCTCAGCCGATGTACACCAAACTCTCCAGTTATACACTTAGCAGTATTCTGAAGATATGTTCCGAGGGATTTGTTAATAAATCATTCCTGGCTTGATTTATGTGACATTTTAATCAAACAAATATAGCGAAAATCAATTTTTTAAGGCTATGAACAGTATATTTTGATTTCCTAGGTAATGAAAGCATATATCCTGAAATCCCTCTGAACATCTTTCATCTTGTGTGTAAACAAAATGAAAAAATAATTTTGCACCTGGCTTTATCATATGCTCAGATCTATCTACCGAAAATATATGCAAAATTGTGCATATTTAATGAGATAATGCCTAATTTGCATAATTAAACATACAAATTTTAAAAACTTGTAATACATTTTTTTATGAATTTGTGTAAGTAACCAACTGAGGAAGTTTCATGGTGATATCTATTATTTTAAAATTGTACCCTATTCACCTGTAGTGTCTCGCCTTAAATGCAAATATCTCCCTTTGCTCTGAACTTTGAGCGTTGTAACTTTGCAGATGTTGTTTATGATCAAACAGCAACATTGCACACTAACTACAGTTAGAAAAGTCAAATCATAATCGACCACCCCTTTTAAATGAAAGCTTGCTTCTTTATAGAGCTCACCTGTCTGCCGGAGAACACGAAGACCAGAGCGGCTCCAGCTGCCGTGAGGCCCCAGGTGAACAGGGTCCCCAGCAGGGCCTGGACCACAGGACTGAAGCCTGGAAGCATGACGCCTGTGCAAACGACAAACACACAAGAGACACGCTGCGGTTTATTCATCACAGAGCTGGGTGTGAACCAAATCCTGTTTATCCAGGATTCTTGTAAGCACTGGAGATTAAAACAAGCCCTAGCTCTCACTATTTGCATGTAGAATTAACGAATTAACGTTCACTTAATGACAAGCTCAGTGAAACAATTGTGTGGTTATAATTACAATAAATATGTGACACTGAATATGTCTCGAGTCGCAATAGCCAACTATACATTGTATGGGTCAAAATTATTGATTTTTCTTTTATGCCAAAAATCATTAGGATATTAAGATCATGTTCCATTAAGATATTTAGTAAATTTCCTACCGTAAATATATAAAACATGTATTTTTGTGAGTGAATGCAGCACAATCGTGAACATAAATGCACAACTTTAAAGGAGATTTTCCAGATTTTCAATAGTTGTGTCTCGACCAAATATTGTCCTATCCTAACAAACCACACATCAATGGAAATATTATTTATTCAGGTTTCAGATGATGTATAAATCTCAATTTTAAAAAAATTGGTCACATATGGTTACACTTTATTTGAGTGTCCTTGTTATGCATGTTACATGTAGTACTAACTATAAATTCTGCATAATTACATGCAACTAACCCTAAAGCAAACCTAACCCTACAGAAAGTAGGCTACATTACAAATATTACTGAGAAATTAAATATATAATTACACTGAAACACGGACCTCTTAAAATAAAGTGTAAGCAATACAATATATATCTAGACTAGTGTCAGATAGTGACACTAGTGAGTACAGCACCTGTCATTATGCTCAAATCAACACTA
Organism: Phoxinus phoxinus; assembly: GCF_949152265.1. Lineage (NCBI taxonomy): Eukaryota > Metazoa > Chordata > Actinopteri > Cypriniformes > Leuciscidae > Phoxinus > Phoxinus phoxinus. The sequence goes on from NC_136896.1 coordinate 30,019,003, forward strand.
AAGCATCGAAACAAGCTGATATTTTATTTGATAACTATTAAACAATCCAGTGATATGATAAAGTGACAGCAGTGCCGAATAAAGTTTATCTGCTACAGACCATCGTGAACTTCTGCTGCATTTAAACCATTCAAACATTTCCAAAACCGAAAATAAGCATAGCTATAGCCGATTTTTAGTTCGTTTTCATTCATTCTTTGACATTTTTACCTCAGCATAGACTAAGTTATTTATTATTGAATAGTACTTACTGTTTACAGGCACCGACTGAGCCTCTTCACTTCCTGCTTCCCTGTACACGTGTCTGTGTTACGGCGTAAGCCCCGCCCCCCTCGAGCTCCTATTGGCTAATTCACACGCTACGGAGTTTTAAAGTGGCCACGTCAGCTGCGTTCAACAGGTCGTCGGATGAAGTTTGCATCAGTTTGCATAGTTTGCAGAGACAGCTGTTCATTTATTTTAGCACTGGCCTTATGTGACTTTCTTTCTTTCTTTTCGGCTAAATGTACTTGACTCATTTTTAGAAATGTTGATGAAAATTTTACATAGGCTAGCCTACTGTGGAAAGATGTTCTACTAGGTATTATTGTAAACTCCGCAAAGATAAACAACCCCAGACTTATTTTATTAATATTTTTATTTTGATGGCTAAATTTCACATTCATGAATGCAAATTTTGATTCGAAAAAAACATGTTTTATTCCATTTAAAAATCAAGTGAAGGCAATTTTGAGTCAATATTGCCCTCGAAGAAACAAAAAACTATTCGAATTTTATGTACACTCTTTAAAGAATTCCTATAATGTTTATAATTGTTTATACCTCCCCCTAGCATTTGAAATGCATTGTATTCTATTCTATTTTTATTGTTTGTTTTGATATTTCTTTAATTTAAAAAATATATATAATAGATCATATTTTTAATAATAAAAAGTTTGCATAGGTTTATAATTTGCACAGATGTAAACTCATAGATTTAAAAAGACATTAGTAAGTTGCTGTACCTTGGCCTCCATGCAAGATTGTTCTGGAAGAATTTGGATAATTATATTGGGAGAAAATGGTGTGTTAGCCTTTTGGAAAAAAAATAAAATTAAAAAGCACTGAAACCATAATATCATAAAGAACTTAATTTTTATATATGCTTTATTTGAACATTCAGTTTACAGTGTGAAACAACACAATTAGAACACAACAATAAGTATTAAGAATAACAAAAATATAAAGAAAAGTAAAAGAAAACCCTTCACGAACACCATAGCACAAAACAAAAGCAGAACTAGACAGTAAAATAAACAAGAATGGGGGAAAATAAAGCATTACTTAAATTAAAAGAAATGTAAACATTAATTAAGGTTAAAAAAATCATAAAGAACTTGTAATTTACGTCTTGATATGGTGACGTCACTTGCAGCATGTACAGAAAAGTGAATTAAATTAACTATTAAAAATGTAATGATATTTTCATGTTTTATATTCAGACAATCTGAGTTTGAACCTCTTTCAAATCATTTTCCAATGATAAAATTGTATTATTGCAGCATAATCAATCTCTTATCGCTATCTTTCATCTCTGTCTCGTTTATTTGATCCAATGTTCTTTCTTGATAACGATTGGCTTTCTTAGAAAAGCACTGGTTATGATTGCACTGCTTCACATCACATCACATTTATTTAATTTTTTTATTTTATGGTGAGCAGATTTTAGTTTCTTTCATGACAATGTGATTCATTAACCGTATGAACGGCTCATGTTGATTTTAAGGTCTGTGAAATAGGGTTTGAAGTTTTTTGAAATATTAAAATGACAGAGCATGAACTGTGTTTGTTTATTGTGACAAAATACTTTGAATAAATTATGCTGGATTCTTCTAATAGTTGAAATCGTAGAATTGTTGTGGCTTTTCAGCAGCTCATAAACAGATTTGTCAAACTCAAGGTAAAATGTAAGATGGGAAATAAAGCATCACGTGATTTATACGGCAAAGTGCATTTGAGTGTTTGTGATTCAGAGCCATGATAAACCATAAGAAATTAGATCAAAGAAGAGAGATGAAAGATAAACAGAAATAATGGAGATAATTAAAGAACACATTTTGACTTTAATATACTTGCTTTTATTTGTAGGTGGAATTATCATTCACTTAAAGGGTTAGTTCACCCAAAAATGAAAATTATCCCATTATTTACATGTGTACATGACCTTCTTCTTTCAGCCAAACACAATCGGAGTTATATTACTGTAATCCTGGCTCTTCCCAGCTTTATAATGGTACCTGAGATTTTAAAGCCCAAAAAAGCGCATCCATCCATCATACCAGTAATCTACACGCCTCCAGGGGTTAATGAAGGCCTTCTGGAGCGAAGACATGCGTTTTTGTAAGACAAATATCCATATTTATAACTTTACAATCACTGGCTTCCGGTAACGGAAGTACGGAAAAGTGACCTCTGACCCGACGCATGACGAGTGACCTCTGACCCGACGTATGACGAGTGACCTCTGACCCGACGCATGACGAGTGACCTCAGACCCGACGTATGACGAGTGACCTCTGACCCGACGCCTGACGAGTGACCTCTGACCCGACGCATGACGAGTGACCTCAGACCAGACGCATGACGAGTGACCTCTGACCAAACGCATGACGCTTGACCTCTTACCCGACGCATGACGAGTGACCTCTGACCAAACGCATGACGAGTGACCTCTGACCCGACGCCTGACGAGTGACCTCTGACCCGACGCATGACGAGTGACCTCAGACCCGACGCATGACGAGTGACCTCAGACCCGACGCATGACGAGTGACCTCTGACCCGACGCATGACGAGTGACCTCTGACCCGACGCCTGACGAATGACCTCAGACCCGACGCATGACGAGTGACCTCAGACCCGACGCCTGACGAGTGACCTCTGACCCGACGCCTGACGAGTGACCTCTGACCCGACGCATGACGAATGACCTCAGACCCGACGCCTGACGAGTGACCTCTGACCCGACGCCTGACGAGTGACCTCTGACCCGACGCATGACGAGTGACCTCAGACCCGACGCCTGACGAGTGACCTCTGACCCGACGCATGACGAGTGACCTCAGACCCGACGCCTGACGAGTGACCTCTGACCCGACGCCTGACGAGTGACCTCTGACCCGACGCATGACGAGTGACCTCTGACCAAACGCATGACGAGTGACCTCTGACCCGACGCATGACGAGTGACCTCTGACCCGACGCATGACGAGTGACCTCTGACCCGACGCCTGACGAATGACCTCAGACCCGACGCATGACGAGTGACCTCAGACCCGACGCCTGACGAGTGACCTCTGACCCGACGCCTGACGAGTGACCTCTGACCCGACGCCTGACGAATGACCTCAGACCCGACGCATGGCGAGTGACCTCTGACATGACGCCTGACGAGTGACCGTTGCCCCGACGCATGACGAGTGACCTCTGACCCGACGCATGACGAGTGACCTCTGACCCGACGCATGACGAGTGACCTCTGACCCGACGCCTGACGAGTGACCGTAGACCCGACGCATGACGAGTGACCTCTGACCCGACGCATGACGAGTGACCTCTGACCCAACGGTTGGGTTTGTACATATTTGACCCAAACATGGGTTGAAACAACCCAGCATTTTGTTGAATGTACCTCAGCATACACTGTTTTACTATAATTAAAGAACACACATACAACAAAATCATACAAGACAAAGGAATAAAGATAAGAAACACAGATGAGACCAGGAACATGCACTAAATGCTTTTGAATGAAAGGTCTTTGACCCTGGATCAAACCCAGTCTGGAGCCGCACGGGTATATCTGTGGCAATAGCAACTATACATTGTATGGGTCAAAATTATCAATCTTTCTTTTATGCCAAAAATCATGAGGATATTAAGATCATGTTCCATGAAGATATTTAGTAAATGTCCTACCGTAAATATATAAAACATGTATTTTTGTGAGTGAATGCAGCACAATCGTGAACATAAATGCACAACTTTAAAGGAGATTTTCTCAGTTTACATTTTTTTGCTCCTCAGATTCCAGATTTTCAATAGTTGTATATCGGCCAAATATTGTCCTATCCTAACAAACCACACATCAATGGAAAGATTATTTATTCAGCTTTAATCTGATGTATAAATCTAAATTTCACAAAATTGTTGGTCCAGGGTCACATATTTCCAATCACGTCCTGGTTCTTCTTTACAATTCTTAGAAACTACAGCATGGTATTTGTAAAACCGGTATGTTCCTAGTTAAGAGATACAAGAAAACTCAAGCCCAGAACAGTGAAACCAAACGCTGGCCATGTAGATTTATAGGAGAGGACTGGATACCTGTCTTCAGCAACACAAAGTCACCCGAGGCCCCTTAAAACCTCGACATAAGCTCAGCGTGCCAATGGAAAGTTACAAATTTGTAGGAATGATTCATGGAATTGGGAGTAGATGACCTCCAAAACAATTTGCATATTGCATAATCTCTCCTAAAACAGTGCTTGTGGTCAGTGAGGTGAGTATATATGAGTATAATCATTGCCTCCCTCAGTTAGTTTTCCGGCATTTCTCGGGAAGTTCACTGGCATTCCAGCAATGCGTGTCAGAAGAGGAACAGGACTAAGGTGATCGCTCATTACTCTTGCCCTTTTATCTGCAAGCGCTTCCACCCACTGAGGCCTTGTGCGCGTGATAGATGATTCACTGACCCACAAACAAAGACAATCAGCCAGAAATATAAACAGTGAAGGGGGGGAAACGCAGCATATTCAAACAAGCAGACGGAGACAGGCCAGATTCATCACTCATCCGATGGGGACGCATTTGTAAAAGTGGGTGGCCCAGAGGAGAAGTTGGGGGTTGATCGGCACAGATTGACCCCCCACTGAACTGCGAGGGAAAGGGAGGAAACATAGGGGTGGAGAGAAGGAGGAAAACGAGAGGGAGTGAACAAGGGAGTGTGAAAGAAAGAGGCTGGATGGACCTTCTGACAAGAGTGTTTAGTTATGAAAACAAAAGTATTGTAACAGATGGCACCCTGGAAACCTCATAACAGCGGATTGGAACGAGCCGGCGCAGCTTATCGGAGTCGACGGATGACTTACACACACACACTTTGGGATATATAAGATCTCCACAGGAGGGTCTGACACCAATTGGGGTTTGGAGATATTTCAACAAAATCCTATTGGGGTGAAATGTGTTCTTGAGATGGGAAAGTAAGCCTTCAAGGACAAGGTTGAGATCAAGAACTAATCCTGGTTCTTGTAATACGTTCGAACTAGAAGGACTACAAGATTAGAAATGGAAACGCCGGCGCCTTTGGAAATGTTTTACGACAACGTGTCGCTTCTAGGTGCCGCGATAAACAACGTCTACATCCAGGAGGACTTCGATGCGTTCAGCGTCACCATGGCCGTGATGTACCTGGCAATCTGCATTGTGGGATTGGCCGGGAACTCGCTGGTTATAATCACCATCCTAAAGCTGGACAAAATGTCTTCGGCGACCACCGTCTACATTTTCAACTTGGCTTTGGCTGATGGACTTTTCATGGTAGGACTCCCGTTTATCGCTATCCAAAACTTCCAAGACCAGTGGATCTTCGGAGATGCCGTCTGCAAGCTGGTTATGGTTCTAGACGGCATTAATCAATTCACGAGCGTGTTCTGCCTGACGGTGATGAGCGTTGACCGGTACATGGCGCTGGTGGACCCGATGCGATTCGCTAGTTGGCGGACGCCACGACGGGCGAAGATCATCGCTGCATTAATGTGGTTTATCTCTCTATTTCCCGTGCTTCCAATGGCTATTAACTTTTCTGCTAACTACGGTTTGTGCACCGTTGACCCTCATGTCGCATCGGACACCTGGTGGTTGACCTTTCTCAGCTACACGTTTGTACTGGGCTTTGCTTTGCCCTTCACCGTGATGATTGTGTTTTACACGGCACTGTTAGTGACTCTGAGAAACGCCAGAACGCAAACGTCTTCTTTGCTGGAGAGTCACAGGCTGGAGAAACAAGTCACTAAGATGGTGGTGGCGGTTGTTTTGGTGTTTGGCGTTTGCTGGCTGCCGTTCTACGTCTTAAACTTTTGCTCTCTGTACCAAACGGATCTGGCGCTGGACTTCACTCGTGGCTTTGAGTTTGTGGTGCTGCTGTCGTATTCGTGGAGCTGCGCCAATCCAATCCTGTACGCATGTCTGTCGGAAACTTTTCGAAGGCATTTCCACGCCCTCCTCTGTCCGCATAAGAGCTCGCCGGCACACTGTGACCGAGACACCGAAGCCTACGTCCTGCGCGACACCAACGCGCAAGGCATGTTAGCTTAGTGTTTTAAAGTCCCCCTGTGGGGAAAATCCAGCTTTTAATCTTGTTTATGTGTCTATGTGGTGTTTTTAATATGCTTTGAGGCAAACCATGTGCAAATTCATAAGCCAAGCTGACACCATTGCTGAGTATTTTCTCCTAAAAACTGCTGTGATCTAAAGACAGTCTCAAAAACACGGTTTTAAATGTTGTTTCTGACGTCACAAACTACCTTGTAACCAATCACATCAACCTGTCATTAACTGTGAACTAGCAGGGCAGGGGAGTCTCCAGAGATGCCAGGATATTTTTCTGTTGATATGAAAAATCGGGTAGATTTAGCAATATAGCGCGGGTGTATGATGTGTATTACGATGTTATGATGAACTATATATGCCTTTCTCCACTGACGTTATGTTTTGTTCAAAGCGTTTTTGATGATTGTTAAGGCAAACGGGAACATGGTTTGTGTAACATAGCTTTCCTTTATAACTGAGAACTGATAAGAATGCAAAATGTGTACCTTAAAAGTCGCTTTGGATAAAAGCGTCTGCCAAATGCATAAATGTAAATGTAAACATTAGCAGCACATTATTAGCTGTCTGTCTAATAACATAGTCAAGCAAAAGGCTAATCATCTTAATTACCGTTATGTGTAGTGTCCGACGTTGCAAAGATCGATCCCATTGTGCAGCGTTTGTTTACCTCAGTAAGTTGGCCGAGTGAATCTCCTGAGTGGAGGCGGGGCTAATTAGCATATTCATGGTTCGGCTTATTTTAAATGAGTGTAGAGTTGCATTCCGGCTATTTTAAGGTATGAATATTTTTTTCCACACGAAAAACACGTTTAAATATGTAATTTTGGTGATCAAAGATGAGTTTTAAGGGATAAAATGACTACAGGGGAACTTTAAATAGCTAGCATATGTTGCTACATTCCAACATAAATAGAATTACTTTGTAAACAGACAATCCTTAATTGCTTTCTGCGCCACATTTTTTGTAGTGTAATTTAAAAGTATGAGCCTGTGAGATTGCCTTCGCTTCTGTGCGATTAAGAAAAATACAGGAGCAGAATGAGGCATGATAAGTGGAAGCACAAAAGCGGAGTTGACGTGGTTGGTTTCCTTTGCTAAGGAAGGGTCGTGTTGTAAGGATGATTATGCAATTTCTGCCCTCCTGTAAAAGTGCTGTCAAATTGATTGTGTTTTTCTGGATGATGTCATGGTTGTCATGGCATCCAGCTTGGACCAAATATTTGAGGATTTTTGTGTGACTGTTGCTAAATGACACATGAATAAGGAATGTGTTTGTGAATTTGTTTGAAAAAAAGTTGATATATTGATGCTAAGTAATAGCCATAGTTTAAGTGACCATATTGCTCAAATAAATTTAATTATTAATAACACATGGCCATATACATACACATGTACATACACAGGGTAATGTTTTTATTATTTTTTATAAATGTTTTGTTACCATTTTTGGAAATATTTGTTAAAAATGTTTTTTGTTTGACCAAGAAACCAAAAGCAGTTATTCTTTCTTTTCTTTTTTTTTTTTCTTTTTAATAATATATTCTGAATTATATTGTAATATATTATGAATATTATAAATCAGTAATTTACCCTTGTTTTATCACAAAATTTTATGCTTATGCTTTTATGCCAATATTTTACATTATTGCATGTATATTTGCTTATAATCATTCAGAACATGTTTCTTTTTATATTCCGGTCTACGTATGTAAATTATCATTATTCATAAACATTAAATTGTGCAGCTAATGGCAGAGTGTGTTATTCTCTTTGTTCACGTATTGCATTATTTAAACATTTATGAATCTCTTTTGTGGAAGTCGTCAAGTTTTCAGATTAAACTTTAAAGAGAAACAAACGTGCATTCAATTCGAGACGTTTCTGCTTTGAAATGCATAACCGCTTGGATTTGGCAGAGAAAAATGATTTGTTCATATAGGCTGCAAGTTTGACTGAGGTTGGTATTAATATCTTGACAGAGTTGGACTGAGAAATGCGTTGAGAAAACGTCTCACAACACTTCTCTGGCTCACATCTGTTGTTTTTGCAGCAGTTTTTATAGGCAGCCAAGGTGCAATGCCAGCCTATAACATACCTTTCATTCCCTGCTAAAATCTGGAAGCATAAGACTTTAATCATCAAAACAATATGACCAGTGACCACACATGTGCACAAAATGTACTCGCACTCATTCTTGTCCATCATCATGTGAAAAAAAAAAAAAAAAATGCATGAGACAGACTTGGTGGGAGACAGTATGCTCAGATTAGAGCACTTAAAATCCTTCATTCCCAAGTGTAGGAAAATAGTATCCCATGTCTCCATGATGAATATGTTTTCCTAACGATTGTCAAAAACGTACACCTCTGACATAAAACAGATGGAAAATTAAGCTTATCAAATCTTCCCCCCAAAAAAAAGATTTAGATGCAAAATTAGAAGGTTAGGAATTGCTCTCACGCACATTATGTACCAAAATAATTTTAAATAACATCTCTCCGGAGGTTATGATGAGATCACATCCCTCATTGCTCTGATACGCATCTGTTATGTCAAAATATAGAAAATTACTTATTTTTTATTATGAAATAATAACGAATTCAGAATTGAGCAAAAAAAATCTACACGAATACAAAATAGAATATATAACATGAATATATATATATAAATATTATATAAAACGTGTTGTCTGAGGAAGCTTATGTAAACTGTAACTCAATTTAAATGCAATATTGCCATTAAAAAATATATATAATGTAATTCACAGTCCTGTTTTTGGGGTTGTTGTCCAAGGCAGAAACCTTTTGCTTAAACTCTGCAATTATCCGTCCAGTCGACAGTGCAACACACTCTACATCTGACCATTTAACAACAAAACTGTCCGCCAGTTCAGCTGTCTCTTTTATATCTGGCTTTGTGCCTTAGAAAACAGCCTCCTATCTTTATCAGTAGTTATCACTCTGCCTATAAACTGACAAAAGCTTTTAATTGGACCCTTGGGCGTCACATGTCCGGTGTAGGCCTGTAATGTATAGGTTTGAAACATCAGGCACATAATGAAGAGGTTAGCTCAATTCAAGACAGTTGCGGCTTAAAAGGGCAATTCGTTTAAAGTGGTAGTTCGCTCAAAAATGCGTCGGGTCAGAGGTCATGCGTCGGGTCAGAGGTCACTCTTCAACCGGAACTATAGACTCGCCTCAGGCCGTTACCGGAAGCTGGTGATTAGTAATAAATATGGATATTTTTCTTTCAAAAACGCATGGCTTCGCTTCAGAAGGCCTTTATTAACCCCTGGAGGCATGTGCATTACTGGTATGATGGATGGATGCGCTTTTTGGGGGGTTCAAAATCTCAGGTATATTCACTCCCATTATAAAGCTGGGAAGAGCTGGATATTTTTTTAATAAAACTCTGATTGTATTAGTCTGAAAGAAGAAACTCATATATGGCTTGAGGGCGAGTAAATTATGGGATAATTTTCACTTTTGGGGGAACTATCCCTTTAACCCTTTAAGCGGCACCCCTTTTTTAATAAAAACATGAAAATGCACATTTCGAACTTAAATGGTTGTAATTCAAGAATGCTTTGGAATATAGATGTATGATTAGTCTTGTTTTAAAGAAGACATTTGGCATATTTTTGAAGAAGTGAAATAAATTAAGAAAGTTAAACAGAAAATAAGTTATAGAAGTTTGAGTTTATGAAAATGTGCAATGTTAAAACTTTAATTATTCATATTTTATATAAAATATATATTTTCAAAACCTGGTGGACTCTAAAAACGCAAAAAAATCAAAGCCACAAATCTGAACAAGTTGTGTTTCAAATTTTAGGTTGATATCTCAAAAAATGAGCGTTCAGTGAGATTTAGTTTGGGCGCAGTACCACACTTCTCCACTAGTGGACATTACTGTCCATCTCCATATGTTGTTTGAGTCTGAACCATTATTTTTACAATTTTCATACAATTTATGAAGTAGACATCCTATTCAGAAGTAGTGTTGGAAGTTTGGCAGATTTTGAAATGAATTCAACCTCTAAGAAACACAGAAGATCACATATGTGCATTATAGCTCGCTGACACATCACTAATGCTGAATCTATTATTATTTCTTTATATTCAAAACATTTTCAGACCTTTTTTCTAAAATAATTAAATGGATGCTATCTTTTGAACTCTTGGCATGAAAACAAACTGAGGTTTCTACCATTCTTTCATGATTTTTCATGTTCATCACTATTTCAAAATAAAGGTCTGAACACGCCTTAGGAGTATGAACATATTCTTGTTGCATATTGATAAATTACGGCTCCTCTGTCATTTATTTTGAAAATCAGTCACCAAATATGTAAAGTAGAGATTGTAAGCTTTCAAATGATATATAGTTTGTCAAGATTAGTTTATAGTATAGGATATTAAATATGGCAATATTTAGATGCCAATATAAGTGGTTAAAAATTAATTACATTCAAAATTGTATAATCATTTACCTTTGAGGCTACTGTGGTACATGTTCTTAAAAGAATAAGATCAGATGTAATGGAAACATTATGGAAATGTTATGAATTATCATCACTCACTGGAGTTAGTGTCCAACATCTGATGTAGTAAGTAGAAAAATACAAAAATATATTCATAGAACTGTGAATACTAAATGAGGCAAGGGTGTCGAGTTACATTCAAGATATTTTAAGGCATGAAGAATTTTTTTTTATTTTTATAAAAAACATTGAAATATGTAATATTTGGTGAGTTTCAAGGGATTCAAATGATTAGACTTTAAATAAAAAATAATAACATGAATAAATATCCAGCAAAATGAAGGAGATTCTTCCTGTGTTCTGTTTAACACATTTATTTTAGTCCAGCACAAAAGCATGTGTTGAAACGGGAGCCCTAATAATAATAATAATAATAATAATAATAATAATAATAAATGAGATGCGAGTCTTCCACCCGACTGCGACCTGTTGGTGTTCTCCTGCTGAGTTCACAGATTAACCGTGGCCTTGTGGGCTCGTAGAACATTCAAAAAACACTCTCGATAAGGTTTATTCAATCTGTGGAGGATTTTTGTCATGAACATTTCCACCATGCAATATTTCACCCACAAAACATTAGTGGAAATGGCATTTTGAACATTTGTTGGAATAAAATGACACACTCCTTTTGGAAATGACAGCATTTTATGTATCCTAAATACAAACTAATATGTAATATGTTCACAGTTTTGAAATAATTTGACAAAATTGCTTATAATTATGCACAATAAAAATTTGATGCACAATTTTTTTTTAATTTTTCACATTTCATCTCATAATTTGTTTCAAGCATGATCTTCAATGACACATGTTAAACACTTTAAAATGCCAAAAAATTATGTATTTATATGGTCTTAAATAAAAGTGTTGTTTGTTATTTGTGTAAAATTATAAATATTGTATATAATTATATATATATTGAAATGTTTTATGATTATATTGATTTTTAGGGTAATATTTATGTGTTTGCTAGCTTGCTCGCTAGCTTAAAATAATAAAATGTAAAAAATTAGATAAAAAAAGTATAAAAAATGAATGATAAAGGCATTGTAAAAATAATGTTTTTAATAAAAATCAGCAACTGGGACATAAAAGTGGCCAATAATAAAGAACACAAAAATGCTTTGCTTTCTCATAACTAATGCATAATCCTCTCTATTTTTACCACACACCATCCAGGACTTTTGTCAGCTTGAGGAGAATGTTTTCCTCTCACTGTTGCCTTTCTCTTTGAACACTGCATACTGCATATCCATTTGTTTAGAGCTTTATAACAAGTTTGGAAAAGAAATGGCTCTCTCTGTCAACCACTCATCAAAAATAATGGATGCTATTTCTTTTTCCGTACTTGTTTCAGTTAAATCATTTATCATTTTGATTTATTTAACCCTTTTTGTCAAGCTGCGTCTGTTTATTTTCATTGGCACAGTTTACCTTTCATCAAGGCTTTTCATGACTTATCAGCCATTGACCTTTAACCCCATATATTCAGTTTAACTGCGTGCTGTCCAAGGTGAAGGCTCGTGGTGTGTTCACTTCTCTTCCTTTAGGATTGAGCATTTCAGTTCTGTTAAAGCAGAAGATAACAAATCTCAGGAATTTCTGTTAAAAAATGTGTTGTTTCATATATATAATCATATAATCAACCACTTTTTTAAGGTTGCTAGGGCTGTAACGATACACCAAACCCACGATTCGGTTCGTATCACGTTTTTTGACCCACGATTTGTTTATTTATTTTTTAACATTTTTTTTACAATTTTTCGGTGCTGATGCGATGGTGACCCTTTAATGTAACATGTAAGGGTGGGGCTGCTAATAAAGCTGTCACAAAGAACCGGCAAAAGTAATGATTATGAATATGTCAAATAAAGCAAGGAGACATTTTAATTGTTTATTAATAAACAAGTGTTTTCGGTGTCTGCTGCAAAGATGAAGTTGACGATGCTGACTCGCGATATTCGCAGTCGTGAACGCGCCGGAGAGAAATGCACATCTCATATGGATTACATTTCGTTTTGAATTGTTCTGTTTGAAAGTATGATTCAAGCGTTCTGTAGATAATAGATATATTTCTCAGGTCTGTGAGGCGAGTTGGCTATGCTGAGTTTCGGTTCATTTATGAGACGAGCTCCAGTTCATGCGCCGGCGCCTCCGTTTCATGATATCTTATCTGCTTTACTTATTATTTATTAAATCCAGGCAATTGGTTGATGAAACATTAATACAAAACGAAATTCACTTTAAAGAAAGGCTTTGTGCTTTCTGTTTGAGGTTTCTGTGAAAGTTTTAAAGCAGTTTTTTTAGTGCCGATATCAGAGCGGATATCGTCCGTAACCGAGAACTGTCACGTCCGTAACATTGTTTTTTCCTCATAAATGCGAACACGAAAAATAAAATAAAATGAATGTTCTGTGGAGAGCACAGTAGCTTGGAGAGCTTACATTAGTAAGCTACTGGACATCATCTTTCAAAACATGACCTGCGCGAAAGAGAACAAAAATGAATGCGTCTCTGTCCCCAGCACATTTCAAACCAAACTGACACCCATGTATATAATGGCTGCAATTTTCATATAGTATTTTGTGTGTGTGTGTGTGTGTGTGTGTGTGTGTGTGTGTGTGTGTCTGTGTGTGTGTGTCCAGATAAGTCCATATTCTTAGAATATAACATTCCATTGTGTTTTTTTTTGTTGTCGTTTTGTTGTTTGTTTGCCACTGTAGGGGGGGGGGGGGGGGGGGGGGGTATAATGCCGTTTTCCCAAGATGTGAAATAAGTCTCTGATGTCCCCAGAGTGTGTGTGTGAAGTTTTAGCTCAAAATACCCCACAGATATTTTTATATAGCGTGTTAAAATCGTCACTTTTTGAGGGTGAGCAAAAACACACCGTTTTGTGAAGAGCTTTTACATCACACACACACACACTGAAAATGTCTAAAACTTTTAGGCTTTTATGTTCAAACCGGAGTCAGACAAAGATGGAGAGACTCAAGAAGAAGTGACAGCATGTAGAAGAACAGGACATTTCTGAATGGTTAGTTGATAAATTTATGTAGATTATGTGTAGTTATCTTCTAGTCATTGATTAGCATATTCTGTCTTGATAATCTATAAATCGTGTTCAGGGGGCGGGGTTTATGCAAATTCTAGGGTTGGTGATGTCACTAACCCGGGAGGAATGTTGTGTAGTTCCTACCAGCCGTTTGTTGTAGTCCTTAAAAAACTATTTCTTTAAAAGCAAATATCTCCCTTTGCTCTGAACTTTGAGCGTTGTAACTTTGCAGATGTTGTTTATGATCAAACAGCAACATTACACACTAACTACAGCTAGAAAAGTCAAATCATAATCAACCAGCCCTCTAATGAAACACACTCCAGAATGTGAATTGGTCAAGATAGCCTATATGTTTTACTAGTTAGTCAAGATTAGTTTGATTCAGCAGCTTTGATTGAACAGATTCAAAAGTGTGAATTAGATTTGTGTGCATGCACTTGGTTGGATTATATGTTTAACCCCTTCTGCTGCCTTCTACAGGCAATTGTCACATGACAAAGATGGCAGATTTCAGGTTGCACACACACTTCCTACAATAGAAGAATATGACTTGAAAAGTAAATCCTAGCTCCCTTTATTTTATTTATTTATTTCTATATATTTTTTCTGTAATGCACTTGTGCACCTGATCCTATAGGCTATTAAATTGCAATGATACATTTTTGTTGCCATGTTGTCTGTACATGACATATTGTTCAATCATTTTTTTATTATTTTTTTAATCTTCCACAGGGTCCTATAAGCATTAAGATCATTAAGATGAAAGCAGCTTTCTGCAAGTTGTGCAGTTTTTATAGTGTCATTTCTAAAGCTTGGCTTCAATAAATAGTGCACGTTTTAAGTTTACAACCATTTAACATCAAATTATTTTATCTCAAAGAATTGAGGGCACATTTGATTTCTCACGATGTGACTAATTTAAAGTCTCTGAATTAATTCCCAAATGTAGGCTATTCATTTAAATTTTATCTAATTTTAAACATCTTTTTTGGGGGGATTCATAAATTATTATTTTGACCCCTGACATATTCCCGTATCCTTATCAAGACCACACAGCAAAAACAACTGAATATAGCCTTTCATGTCGTTTAGATTAATGTATCTGCGCAGGATATATCAAGGAAGCGCGCGCTCGACGGATCAGTAGCTCCATCTGCACTCACACTCGTGCTCGCGCTCCAACGAGGACCTGACTCACATCGTTCCGCGCTCAGACTGAAAATACCAAAGGAATTCGACTGTTGCCCCACGAAATTTAGTTTTCATGACTTAAATGTTAAGTTTATTGAGTTCAAGTGCGTCGTTCGCTTCTAAACTTGTGTTTTAGTGTATTTTCTACTGAAATAACGGTCATTTGTTATCTGAGGAGAACTGTCGTTGTCCTGACGCACAAACGGACACGCGCGGGTTTATCAGGAGGTGTCAAGTGCGAGTGACGGTTATTCCTTGCTGGATTTCGCGCTTGTTCGTACAGTTTTGCGGTAATATTATGGTGGCAAATGGAAACATGTGAAGCTGTTCATATTCCAGGAATGGATCTACAAAGGTGTCCCATAACTACAGGTAACTATACAGACAAAAAAAAAATGTAATAGGCTACATCAGATAGTTTAAAATTGTCTTTTTTTACAGCAATTCACGTGGCATATAGCTGTCAGCGTGCTATTGACGGTTTAACATTTTTATTTGAGAAAAAGAAAGTATTTATGCATTTACATTACATTTTAATAATTTAGCAGACGTTTTTTTATCCAAAGTGACTTACAAATGAGGAGAATTACAGGTAATGATGCTACAAATTATTTGGTAAAAGACGTGTTTAGGTAAAATTGTTTGATTAGTCGGTTTCTGTTTTAGCTTATGTCAAAATATAATAGCCATTATTAATAGCCTATATTTTACTCTATTTATTTAGACATGTCGTGTAGCCTACTGGCTGAAAATCACAGTAAAGCTAGAGAGGCAGAGTCGGAAAGCATAATTAATTGTGTATTTAATATTGGCTGTTTAAGCAGACTTATCCATCATTGAGGTTTTGAATAGGAAACTAAGTTATATGATTTTATTTCAGTTGGGTTTCTGATATTTTTCTCTGTTGAAGATGTTGTGATATTGTGTGGGATGATGGAGACCGACACGATTTGGATGGATCTCTGCAATCTAACAACACTGCAGTATAGCCTATACTTCACTTTTATATTAATTCATTCATCCGAGCCTTGGAGGAGCTGTACAGCTAAATTAAGTTCACGTCATTTGTTAGATTATCTCTGATATATCAAATGTTTGCTCTGTAAAGATCAATTAAACCAATATTTGCTAGGGCAAAAGTCAATGAGCTGTAGAAACCAGACAGACAAGGTAAAGTCCTTGTTTATCCAAAGTTGCAGATCAGACCTGTAAGCAGAATTGATTCTCTAGCTGCATGCATGTGACCCGCTTTCCATTTTTTACCTCATTTTTTACTTGAATAATGCTTTTATTAAAGCAGAACGGATATAAATCCAGTCTCTCTCGCGATATGCTAATCAGAATTCACCTATGTGGTGATTATACCCCATATTGCAATTAGGCTATTGTTTGAGATTCGTGGTTGCTCCATCCATGTGTCTTGCTCACTCATGTGAGTTGTGGGATTACTTCAGTATGCTGACGTAATCCAATTTGGGGGAGTAAATAACCTTGACCATTTACATTTGGTTGCATCACGTCTTGTCTTAGTCTCAAATTTGCTTGAAGTGACCAAGTGAAAATACTCATAAAGATTCTAAAAATATACAATATTTTATGAATTCAATTTGGAATATAACTGAAAAATGTATTTGTGGTGTGCATTTGTATCTCCTCCTGAAGTGTCACATTATCATTTAGTCTGAAACCATTAAAAATAAAGGGTCTTTATGGAGTTGAACAGTTCCCGTCCTGGCGTTGGTTCCGGAATAATTTTTTCCATTCATTTTCCCCATAGGGATTTTTAAAAATGTCTTTAAAAAGATTTATAAGTCATAAACCAAGCCAATCAGCTATAAGGTGAATCAAAACATTACAAACTCTGATTTGATTTAGGCTAAAAAATATATTAAAAAAATACAAGACTGTGAACTTAACTTTAGTGAGGGAAAGAATACAATCCCATGAAGCATTGCGAACAGCATAATCAAGTTAAAAACGATGGAGAAATATAAAATTTCTCATGTAAAAATGTTTTGTTATTGAAAAATAAGCATATATATACAAATATTGAAGTATTTTGAGAGCTAAGAGAGATCGACTTGCAGTTCTTCATGGGAGTGGGCGGAGCTAAAGAGCCAATTTGGCATGTGTTGGGTTTTTTTACTCACTGATTCGTGTAATTTTCTGTACAGCATCATGGGTAAGGTATTTTTTCACTAGGTATTCAGCTTATAAAAAAAATAAGCTGAAATAACGCGGCCTGACGGCTTAAACAGAAGCAAATGCCATGGATGAACAACCTCTTAGCTCACAGCAGTGCTGTCTTCAAAGGTTTAAAAGTTATCATTCAAAATCAATTTCCATATGGAGAAAAATCAATGGAGCTTTTACTTCCAAAACCCAACTGTTGTTGAACTCTCTTGCCATCTTTGGTTCCATGAAGAACCTTTATTTACAGTAAGAAAAATAAATATTGCAAGAACTGTACACTGAAATGTTCTTTGGGGAACCAAAACTTATTCTTCTATGGCATCTCCCCTTTTGGAAACTATTTTTAAGAGTTTAACGTGGAAATCAGGGCTACAGTCCACCATTAGTCTTCAGTTATGTGTAAACAATTACACTCACATGCAACATCTCTTAGATTAGATTACTTTGATTCGAGACAAATAAGGCATATGTATATGTGAATTTATCGAAGTTTACAGATTGGTTGTTAACTCATATTTCCTTCCTTTTTTTCCTTAAATGCCCATAGGTTTCGTATTACCCTGTGGGTTCAATCTTCATAAGCCTTTTCCCGGTGAATAATAAACACTGCCAAAATGGACACATGGACTTTTATGCCCAACTCCAACCTATCCCTCCCCGACCGCTTGGTGAATAATAGCTTCTTCCCAGGGAACGAGTCTGACTTTGGCCTGGAGATTTACCCTCACAATAGCACTAACCATGGCTTTGACCAAACAAGTTCAGTCGTCATCACATTTGTGTACTTTGTAGTCTGTGCGGTGGGACTGTGTGGGAACACGCTGGTCATTTATGTCATCCTGCGCTACGCCAAGATGAAGACCGTCACGAATATATACATTTTAAACCTGGCAGTGGCGGATGTGCTTTGCATGCTAAGTCTCCCTTTCATTGCGATTCAGCTCTTGCTTCTCCACTGGCCCTTTGGATCCGCGATCTGCCGTATCGTCCTAACCGCGGACTCCATGAACCAGTTCACCAGCATCTTCTTTCTAACGGTCATGAGCTTTGATCGCTACCTGGCCGTGGTGCATCCGATCAAATCCACCAAATGGCGAAAGCCGCGCATGGCTAAAAGCATTAGTTTGGCCATGTGGAGTGTGTCTCTGTTGGTCAACCTACCAATTATGATCTACAGCGGAGTGAACTTGAAACGGTCGTGCACCATGTTGTGGCCGGAGCCACAGAACACCTACTACACCGCGTTTATCTTCTACACCTTTTTCTTGGGCTTTTTCTTACCGCTGATTGTGATCTCCATGTGCTACCTGCTAATCGTCATCAAGGTGAAATCCTCTGGCATGCGAGTCGGCTCCACCAAACGAAAGCGCTCAGAGCGGAAAGTCACCCGTATGGTGTCTATCGTAGTGGTGGTGTTCGTGCTCTGCTGGTTACCTTTCTACGTGTTCAACGTGACCTCCGTGACCGGGACAGTTCCCACCACACCGGTGCTGAAAAGCACGTTTGACTTTGTGGTGGTGTTGGGTTACGCCAACAGCTGCGCCAACCCAATCCTCTACGCCTTCTTGTCGGACAACTTCAAGAAGAGTTTCCAAAACGTGTTGTGTCTGAAAAGAGTCGGTGGCTTGGATGAGATCGACCGAAGCGATAGTCGACAGGACAGGACTCGAATGGTCAACGACGTCATGACGGAAACGCAAAACTCTGCATTGCTCAATGGAAACCTTCAGACCAGCATCTGAAAATGTTACATGAACTTTGTCCAGTGTAGAAATTCAAAGACTACCTGTCAGAAACAGTATCAAATAATGGATGTTTTAAGGACACCTGCATGTCTTAAAATGGTCCGTTTGGGTGAGATCCTTTTGGAAAGCTTGATCTGATTGATCTCATGTATTTAAGCGATGAATGTAATTTACTGTAAATAACTCTTGCTTTGTTTGGTGTCGCTGTCTTAAGACATTATGAAGCTGTTGTGTTTTGTTATGCGTGTGTGTGTGTGTGTGTGTGTGTTCACTTCAGTGCCAAAAACTGTCTTTAAAGTTAAAGAGATGAGTCTACTGCCAATATTCAAGATCATGGCCCTCATTACATAAACATTATTTCACTCTCTAAAGACTTCTGTGGAAACACAAGGCCAAATAGGACTTCTTATTATTCAAGGCTTTTTGTGTGATGACGAATGCAAGAAGAGTGAAGAGTGAGTGTTGTAGTTATCCAGACCACAGCGCTGAATATAAAAAGGTCTCCAAAATCTAAGAAAAGATGTACATTGTTTGTGGCCTAGCTATTTATTTGTTGGTTATTCAGTGAATTATGCTTGTTATATCTTACCAAAACCTGATGGTTGCCATCTTGTTTACATTTACAAAACCTTCCCTCATCATATTTCGCCTCTGGTTCCCAGTAGAGTTTTATTTTGGTACTGGAAATGTACACAATGTTCAGTGGATGGGGGGGAGGTGAGAAAGATGAGCTCTGTTGCTAAACTTAATGGCATCATATGCTGCTTTAAAAAGTGTACGCAGCAACATTATGGCAAGAAACCTCCTTTTGATAGCATTTATACAGCATTACATGTATCCTTCATGGAAAAAGCAATCCTATTGCCGTTAAAATTGATTATTTGATCCAATTCTATAGGAACCAGTTGTGAGATATTGCTTTATAGGTTTCAAAAACAGAGCTTTAGTAATTATTATCTGACCTGGAGAAAGTTTTAGAACTTTTTATTCATCGCACTTTGTAACATATCTTTCCCTCGCGAGTCAAAACGACATGAACTCCTAAAATTATAGTTTTTTTTTATTTTTTTTATTTTTTTTATAATATTGTTTCTATTTTCTAATGCAATTTTTTTGTAGTTAAACATTTTTTTTAAACTTTAAATTACTAGATTTGATCAATAAATAATAAATAAATTGTAATTTAAGCACATTCCTCACATTCCTTCACCTTCAATTTAAAATATCTCGCAATTTCATGCATAATCCTTTTAATTAAGCTCAGAATATTTTGACCTCTTGTGACAAAACATAATATAACATGATATTTCATGACTCTTGCCACTAGAAGGCCTATATATAGCAAACGAGCTGTTCCGCTGGGTCCTAAAGTCATTTCTTTCAGTATGCATTCAGATACACATGTAGACATTAGCATTTTTAGGTTTTTCTATGTGTACTGAAGCATTTCTTACTTTCCTAAAGGGTTCAAATTGACCCACGAGGGACAGATTTGTTACTTTTTTGACATTTCAACCACAAAACTCCTCTAAAAAATTGTATTCGTGGTTCAAGTGCGACAAAAGGGTCCTAGGGCCTTGGACCCCTCTTTTGAACACTCAATGTTTCAATTTTTGGATTAGGATGCTGTATCCAATAACCATTGGTTGGACTCAATTAATATTCATCAGCTGCCAAATGAGATGCAAATCAATCCTTCTCCAGTTGTTATACAAACCTTTTGCTCAGTCAGCGAGATATACAATGATGACAGAGAATGCAAGGATGGCATATACACTGCATTCAACTATTGATGAGAGAAAAGTATTCAAAAAAGTGCACAATCGTGCAATTCCTTTTGCCAACATGTTGAATATACCTCATTATAAAACATAAGATATTCAGCCTTTATCCATCATAGTGATGAATGCATCCCGTCACACTAATGTTGAAGACTGTTCAATAGCAGCTGCTTTACATTTGCATCGCTCGGAGGACATGAAAAACTATTAATTATGAAACGACGCTGCAAGTGCCTTAAATAATCACTCAAAAAGACACACAGAATGAGAGAAGCGTAATACATTCATTCATAAAGCTTTAACAATAAAAACCCTCCACCTGAATGTACAATCAAGTCATCTACACTTGTAAATAAAACACTTATTTTAAATCCCTGTCGCTTAAAGAGTTGTATAGTGTGTACATATTGAGCTGGCATCGACAGAACGGCGTCAGCTCTCGCCCACTTGAGGGGTTTAGTGGGTTTTAACATTTGCGAAGGGCTAAAACAGTTCAGACTGAACTTGGTCTGTCCGACTATAAGGGCCGAACTCAAGTCGAGAGGTGAACGAGTGCATGTTTGGGGGATTTCAGGAGCGAAACAAACATATTTTGAAACCTGGGAAAGTATTGATGACAGGAAAGTGGTTGTTAGTCTATTCAATGTGCCTTTGACCGGCAGGCAGGCATAGTGTGTGTGTGTGCTTTAGTGTTGTATCTCATGTTAAGTTGTGTGTGGGTGCAATATAGCATTCCCTTTATATTAATAACACATTTCAAAGCCATTCTTCATCATTTACCATACAGCTGTGTGAACAAGCCTTGAAAAAATGACTCATGCACTTCATTAGTTGCTTAGATTGAAGGTTGTGTGTTGCTTTTCTCTTGCCGTGCATGTGTGTGTGTGTGTCCGGGATCGTGCTCAACGATTACTAATCTGCCACAGCTCAATTTTTGCCCAGTTATTTATTTTATAGATCTAATTTATTACAATTCACTCAAGCGGAATAATAATCCTCAGGTTTAATTAAATGATTCTTCAGACGCTATTGTTGTCAGGTCATTTGTGGAGAAACGGGATTGTGTTTTAATTAAATTTCCCAAAGCCACAGGCGTTCAAGAGGACATTTTAACGGTAACACTTTACAATAAGGTCTCATTTGTTAACATTATTTATTGCATTAACAAAATTTATTGCATTAACAAACTAGCAATGAGCAATGTGTTTATTAACGTTGGTTAGTTCATAGAAATAGAATTGTATATAGTTTGTGTAAGTTCACAATGCATAAACATTACTAAATTATAAAATTAACTATATTAATAAAGGCTGTAGAATTATTTTGCATTGTTGGTTTATGTTTATCCTTTTAGTTTACTAATGTTATTAAATGAAACCATAATGTAAAATCTTTGCCTTTTAAAAATGCAAAATAATGCACGTTGCCAACCTGTAATATTATGTTATTTGTGAGGTGTAATAATAATTAATTATGTAAAGTTGTATGTATGCATTTGTGTTTAAAAGTTGGCTGGTAATGACTTTTACTGGGAAATTATCATGTAAAATAATCCCTAGTGTACACAAATATTACAGAGAAATCAATCTTATGTTTAATCTTGTGCATTCTGAGGCAAATTAACTCTTTAACACATCTGACTAAATACTGTATTCACACATGAGAAAATATTGATGTATAAATATGACAAAACAAGCTTCTTCCCCCCCCCCCCTTTTTTTTTTTTTTTTTTTTTTTTTTTTTTGGTGCAATTTTGTTGCAAAATGTCTCCCTCTGTTGTCCAGTTTGGGGGGTTTGATTTATATTTAAAAAATGATGTACTTGTGTTAGCTTTATATCTTTTGGCTTGTTTATGGATTGAGCATCATGTTCATGACCTGTAATTATTGAGAATTGTAGAGAAACGTGTGATCAAGTATCCGCCAACCTTTTTCAGTGTTGTTATTGACAAAAATGAAGTGCATTACATTCATTTACCAAACAAATAAAGACTAATGTGTGAACAATGACTTGTGTATGTATGTATGTATGTAATGACCTGTGTTCTGAATGTTCAGCATCATTACTCCAGTCTTCAGTGTCACATGATCCTTCAGAAATCAGTATAATATAATGATTTGATGCTCAATTATTATTGGTGTCCAGTTATTAATCATGTTATTATCAGTTGTGCAGCTTCATATTTTGGTCATACATTTTCTTTGATGACTAGAAAGTTCAAAAGAACAGCATTTATTTGAAATATAATATTTTGTAACATTATAAATATCTTTACTGTCACTTTTGATCAGTTTAATGCATCTTTTCTAAATGAAAATATTAATTTCTTTAACCACTTATATTGCCACAGCCATTAGCCTACATATTTAAAACAGTAATATCTAAACTAATTTTGACAAACTATATATAATTCGAAAGCTTACAATCTCTAGTTTACATATTTACATATTTGTTGACTGATTTTCAAAATAAATTACAGAGGAGCCGTAATATTGACAAGAATATGTTCATACTCCTAAGGCGTTCAGACCTTTATTTTGAAATAGTGATGAACATGAAAAATCATGAAAGAATGGTAGAAACCTCAGTTTGTTTTCATGCCAAGAGTTCAAAAGATAGCATCCGTTCAATTCTTTTAGAAAAAAAGGTCTGAAAATGTTTCAAATATAAAGAAAACAATAATAGATTCAGCATTAGTGATGTGGCAGCGAGCTATAATGCACATACGTGATCTTTTGTGTTTCTTAGAGGTTGAATTCATTTCAAAATCTGCCAAACTTCCAACACTACTTCTGAATAGGATGTCTACTTCATAAATTGTATGAAAATTGTAAAAACAATGGTTCCGATCACTCAAACAACATATGGAGATGGAGGCGCCCTTATATGGGCAGTGATGTCCACTAGTGGAGAAGTGTGGTACTGCGCCCAAACTAAATCTCACTGAACGCTCATTTTCTGAGATATCAACCTAACATTTGAAACACAACTAGTTCAGACTTTTGGTTTTTGATTTTTTTTGTTGCATTTTTAGAGTCCTCCAGGTTTTGAAAATATATATTTTATATAAAATATGAATAATTAAATCTTTAACATTGTACATTTTCATAAACTCAAACTTCTATAACTTTTTGTCTGTTTAACTTTCTTAATTTATTTCACTTCTACAAAAATCTGCCAAATATATTCTTTAAAACAAGACCAATCTTACATCTATATCTTCATATTACATCTTCTTGAATTACAACCATTTATGTTCGGAATGTGCATTTTAATGTCTATTAAAAAAAAATGGAGGTTGCCGCTTAAGGGGTTAAAGAATAAAAAAAAATCGTACTAACTCAAAACCTTTGAAGGGTACTATATATATATGATTATTTATCCAGATAAAAGGACTGTAAAATATGATTAACAGATTAGTGCCTTGTAATGAAAGCTTGATCGTATCGTTGATCTGACACACAATGAAACCAAAGACATTTATCATCTCCAAACTGAGGCTGTATTTTGAGTCAACAGGTGTGTGTGTGTGTGTGTGTGTGTGTGTGTGTGTGTGTGTGTGTGTGTGTGTGTGTGTGTGTGTGTGTGTGTGTGTGTGTGTGTGTGTGTGTGTGTGTGTGTGTGTGTGTGTGTGTGTGTGTGTGTGTGTGTGAGTGTGTGTGTGTGTGTGTGTGTGTGTGTGTGTTGAGCAAGCTCTTCCGGTCTCGATACACCATCTGTGTGTGTGGTTTGGCTTCACTGAACCCCGTTCACACACTGCACTGTCATGCTCGCTCAGACCCTATAATAGTTCTTCTGCTAGTTTCTGTAGGTCGTCTAAGAAACTCGCTTGTCTACATGAAGGCTATTTAAAAGAAACGCAGGTGCAAGGATGTGTTTAAATGAGTGTGCGATCAGTTTCGGCTTGAACACAACAGCACAGAGGTCGAAAGACCCGAGAACATACTTGAGGAAAAGTACAGATACCTTACAGAGAAAACTACAAGTCACAAGTCTTAGAGCGTCTGATTTTAACAGTTCTTTACTCATACTGAATAATAATAATCATAATAATAATGGCTCAAAGATGCACCTTAGAGACATGCTAGTGAAAATAAACAATGCATTTGTAAGATTAGAAATCATATTTATATAAAAAAATAAAAAAAACTGAACCTATATACACCTATATATGTGACCCTGGACCACAAACCCAGTCTGGAGCCGCACGGGTATATCTGTGGCAATAGCAACTATACATTGTATGGGTCAAAATTATCCATTTTTCTTTTATGCCAAAAATCATGAGGATATTAAGATCATGTTCCATGAAGATATTTAGTAAATTTCCTACCGTAAATATATAAAACATGTATTTTTGTGAGTGAATGCAGCACAATCGTGAACATAAATGCACAACTTTAAAGGAGATTTTCTCAATGTTTCGATTTTTTTGCTCCTCAGATTCCAGATTTTCAATAGTTGCATCTCGACCAAATATTGTCCTATCCTAACAAACCACACATCAATGGAGAGATTATTTATTCAGCTTTAAGATGATGTATGCATCTCAATGTCAAAAAATTGAACCATGTGACTGGTTTTGTGGTCCAGGGTCACGTATTGCAATAAATAAAGGTCGACACAACAGCCTCTTAAACGTCTATAAACTCTCAAGTCTCAGTTCAGCTCAAGTGCACAATGAGTAAACCAATATCCTTCAGAAAGGTCTCATCAATATAGTGCATAAATAAAATAATGTTAAGTAAAGTCTTCTTGCACTGCGAACTGGTTTGGACCTCACCATGTCCTCATCTCCTAAATCAAACACCTGTGATTCAGAAACTACCAGCAAATGCACTCACATGCACGTAAAGTGGAGCAGTTTGTGTGAGTGAAGGCGAAACACACGAGATATAGTTCTTTCAAACGGCAAAATCGCTTCTTTATAGCAGAGAGAAACTGCAGCAGAATGTACATTTTCTGAAGAAAAAGTGGTGCTAAGGTACTCTGGGCGGTTTCTAGGCAGTTGCTAAGGTATTCTGGGTGGTTGCTAGGGTGTTGCTAAGGTGTTCTGGGTGGTTGCTAGGACGTTTCTAGACGTACTTAAGACACTCGTTACTCGTAGATTTTAAGAACTCTAAAAAACTCCATAGTAACCATCTGTGACAACTACCAACCACCTAGTAACACCATAGCAACCAACAAAAATACCTTAGCAACCGCCCTGAACACCCGGCCAAATATTGGGTGAAAAAACTCCACAGTAACCACCTGTGGCAACTACCAACCACCTAGTAACACCATAGCAACCACCAAAAATACCTTAGCAACCGGCCTGAACACCCTAGCAACCGCCTAGAAACGTCAACAACTGCAGCAGATAAAGTTAGGTGCCATGCAAAATGTATTGTGTAATTGTATTACTCTTCACAGATGTACTGGAGTAAAAAGTACATTTGCTTGTTCAAAAATGTACACTCTAAAAAAATGCTGGGTTGTTTTAACCCAATTTTGGGTCAAATATGGACAAACCCAGCCATTGGGTTACATTTTTTTATTGCATTTTTGATCCAACGTTTGGGTTTGTCCATATTTGACCCAAAATTGGGTTAAAACAACCCAGCATTTTTTAGAGTGTAGTCAAGAAGAGAGTAAAAGTTGCCTTTTTGATATTTGATACTCAGTAAAACTACAAAGTCGCCAAAAAGATACTTTACTCCAAACTTTACAACGCACAGCACAACTCATTTTATTGTGGATTTATGAAATAAAACTTAGTGGGGGGAAGCTGTCTGCAAACATCAGTGGCGCAAAATGAGTTGAAAAGCTAGAGATATTCATCTTTTGAAACAGAACTTGAGCGATGTGCCCCCCCGAGGATATACATCTTTATTGTAAATCTGAGTCATCTGCGCTGAGTTATATGAACAATTCCTCTCCCTCTGAGCTCCTCTAGTCATTTAGCTCACGCTACAGCGAGAGAGCATTCAGTCGGAAGATCATTTGTTTTAATGCTTCTTTAAAATTGTGTTTCACAAAAAAACAAGCCGCTATGTTTGACTCATTGTAATTACCCAGCCAATATGGGTATGAACTGGGCTGAACAACTGGGCCCTATATAGGATTATATAGGATAGTATAATATAGTGACTGACATGCTAACCAGCCGTCCAAAAGTCGCTAGAGTTGTAGTTTCAAGTGGTCTGAAAAGTCGCTAATCTAGTTGGCAACACTGTTTACAAGCTATGTTTGGGATTGGTTGTCAGCCCAAAGTGCAATAAAAAAGGTAATATTTAAGTTAAAGGTACAATATGTAAGATTTTTGCATTAAAATATCCCAAAATCACGAGGCCTGTGTTATATATTTTGTTAAGTTGATTACTTACAATATCCCAAATGTTTCCAACTATTTTTAAATCGTGAGAAAATTGCGATTTTAACCGAGGAAGCGGGGTGTGTGAGCGGGGGGTGAGCTGGAGTTGCTAGTCAGCGGCGTCATCTACGCGTATCCTCGGTTTCCGCTCGTACTGCGCGGAGTCCTGGACAAATGCGGAAGTTGTAGTTGTAGCCATAGATATCATATAATAAAGGCTAGATGTCTCGTCCGCGCTAATGGCCAATGGAGGCCGACGTCCGCACACGGCGGCCATCTTGCCACAGTCAGCTCGCTCACTCGTAACATTGTGTTTTAATGGTGCACGTACTTTTTAAATCACCATAACTTGCTCAATTTTCTACCGATTTTCAAACGGGTTGTTTTGTTATAAACATCAGAGATGTAGTTATGACACTGCATACTTATGAATAATTATAATATTATATATTTCAACATGTTCAAGCATCCAGAATTATAGCCACGTTAATAACGTTTGTAAGAAACCAAACCGCTTGTAAATCTGTCAAGATTTCAGGGAGATAAGAGTGTGTGTGTTCGTGCAGATCACTCGCCTTACAGAAAGCTTCCCTGTGACAAGATGGCCGCCGGGTGTTGCCGTTCGAGACTCCGCCGTAAGACATCTAGCCTTTATTATGGTTGTAGCGTCTATCAAGCAACAAACGTTAGCTTGTGTCGCGCAGGCGTTATGAACACAATTATTCTTTACCGATTGCAGTCGGTTCTGTCGACGAACACAAGTCCCATAAACGCACGGGTCAATTTTATATATTCCTAATGTAGCATTCGGTAATAGTTATGTTTATGTGAGGAAAGTATTATTGCTTTAGGTTTGTGTTTAGTTTATTGACATTGTTTATCACGTCTGGTGTTTATGGCCATGTAAATAAATATAGCATGTGTTAGACATAAAGATGAATCAGTCTTTTGGCAAATGATGTGTGTGTTCGAATGCACTTTTACAACAATTGTTTAGAACACGTAATGCACTGTGAGGGTGATGCCAAATGAATTCGCAAGTCTCGCCAGAAGATGGCGCCCAGTTTAATCATTCATCCATACATTTACAAACCCAGAGATGGACAGTAACAAAGTACATTTACTCAAGTACACTTTTTGAGTATCTGTACTTTACTTGAGTATTATTTTTTCTGGAAACTTTTACTTTAACTTCACTACATTTGAAAGACAAATATCGTACTTTTTACTCCATTACATTTCTGTCAAGGGCCTCGAGTAGAGAGTAGTAACGTCAGGGATGAGTTGGGTCGCATTTTGGTTGTAAATGAAAGTCTGGTTGACGCCAGAACTCGACTGATGTTGGTTTCTGACGTCAACCGATTTTCAACCACAATACAACGTCTGTGCAACGTTGGAGATTAACGTCAATCTGACATTGGATTCTGACATCAACATGATTTTAATTTTCAGCGTTGGGTTTGGTCTAAATGTGAATTGTGTCATTGTTTTGGAGCACACTAGCTTATAGATAACAAGGCTAACATATTCATACTAAAAGCCAAAAAACTGGGAACAGCCATTTGTGTGTCCGAACCCATTGTGGACGTTATTGAGTGACTTATTCAATCCCACGACTGAACTGTGTTCTAGAAATAAATGTGATGTTAATATGAAGGTAGGCAGGCATAGATTCAGAGGCATACGGTACTGTAAGTATAACATGCAACAATAATAAAACAATGCATTGACATTTACTTTTATACTTAAGTACTTTTATAAATGAGTACTTCTGTACTTTTACTCAAGTAAACATCGGTCTTTACAACTTTTACTTGTAACGGAGTAATATTTGACCAGTAGTATCTGTACTTTTACTCAAGTAAGGAAGTTGTGTACTTTGTCCACCTCTGTACAAACCACTGGTCCAATGTGGGTACAGCGTAATATCACACTATCATCCCCCCCTTCAACTGGACTATATGAGTGGAGTCATGAACAGTGAATGAGGGAAGATTTCGAACATTTCGGATTCCGGCGATCTGTGTTTAGATCATAATTTCTCTGACTTTTCTTCATAATGTTTTTTTGTTTTTTTTTAAAGGGGACATATCATAAAAATCCCTTCAAATGCTCTAATCGACTCATTTGCATTTAAAAGGACACACTCGCAAACGGCGTGTTTTGCACATTTGACGAGCTATATACAGTACACTCTAAAAATGCTGGGTTGTTTTAACCCAACTTTGGGTCAAATATGGACAAACACAAACGTTGGGTTAAAAAATGTAATTTAAAAATGTAATTTTTAAGGGGGGGGGGGGGATTTTGAGCTGGAATTTCACAGACACATTATGGGGACACTATAGATTTATATTACATCTTGTGAAAAGGGGTATAATGTGTCACCTTTAAATGAAACTTACACACATTCAAGTGTTGATAAAAAAGCATGAAGCTGGGTTTGTTGTTGTTTCAATGTTCAATGTTCAAATAAAATGCTCAAATATTCATACAACAAAATACTTTGAAAGTTTTTGAAAGCCATAAAAGTTTGGTGAAAAAACGGAACTTTTTTTTTT
Source organism: Phoxinus phoxinus (assembly GCF_949152265.1). Lineage (NCBI taxonomy): Eukaryota > Metazoa > Chordata > Actinopteri > Cypriniformes > Leuciscidae > Phoxinus > Phoxinus phoxinus. The sequence continues at coordinate 30,048,799 of NC_136896.1, forward strand.
TTTAACGCAGGAAGTGAACGAGTTAATGCAACAATTACAGGTTTTACTTTTCTTCTTTCCTTCCTCTTCAAAAACGTGTTTCTCAGATTTACGTGTATATTAATCTATAAAATAATCAGATGTTATCTGCATGTAATAAAGAGCAGTTGCAGCAGCGTGGTCTCCTGAGACGGTGTGTGTGTGGTTACAGTCAAATCTTCTGCTGGTACAAATAAACTCACACACACACACACACTCAGAAACTAAACGACAGACCACCTCATGCCTTCAGTGCCACTCGAGGTAAGTCATCACTAAACTATACGCCGAGGGGAAAGCGTGATATAAAACCTGCTTATCGAGGATGTTCACGTCTCTCCTGATGTCATGTGTAATCCAAATGTGTTAATTGTTATTTCTGAAATCAACTTTACAAAGTGAAAATTAAAAGTAAATCCTACAACGTGTTTTTTCAGTGTAGAAAGAGTTGTGAATGTGCGTGATATTTACAGGCTATTAACAGATTCATAACTTATGTTTTTATTTATTTAAAGATTAATGGATTGTAAGAACTTTTGGTAACACTATTTTACAGTGTCCTTGTTACACATGTTACATGTAATAATAATAACTATATAATATGCATAATTGAGTGCAACTAACTAACTAACCCTGTATTACTGTAAGTGCATGTAGTTAATTATTATTACTGATACTTAAATGTTGAATTACACTGTAACAAAATAAACATAAAAATATAAGCGTAAAATAAAATGTAACCAAACTTTTTACTGTTGCTTATAATAGTTTAAAAGGTACAGTTGAATGCTTAATATTATTGGTAGTGTGTGTGTGTGTGTGTGTGTGTGTGTGTGTGTGTGTGTGTGTGTGTGTGTGTGTGTGTGTGTGTGTGTGTGGTTAAACAGTTGAGTTGAATGCTTAATATTATTGGTAATATATATATGTGTGTGTGTGTGTGTGTGTGTGTGTGTGTGTGTGTGTGTGTGTGTGTGTGTGTGTGTGTGTGTGTGTGTGTGTGTGTGTGTGTGTTTGTGTGTGTGTGTGGTTAAACAGTTGAGTTGAATGCTTAATATTATTGGTAATGTGTGTGTGTGTGTGTGTGTGTGTGTGTGTGTGTGTGTGTGTGTGTGTGTGTGTGTGTGTGTGTGTGTGTGTGTGTGTGTGTGTGTGTGTGGTTAAACAGTTGAGTTGAATGCTTTAAGTATATCTTATATTTTATCATATATTTTAATATATATAATTATTATTATAATAATAATAATATTAATATATTTTTTTATGTCAGGCAAGCAAAGCACTTAATAAATACAATGATCTAGTTCAAACTAACAAAGTTTTATCAAATTCATGGAATCTAAAATAATTTTTCCCACTTCTATGCATTCATCGTGAACTGTAAGTGCCAATCTGAATATTCCCGAGCTTGCTTTGAATGAGTCATTTGAAGATCAGCTTCTTTGTGTAAGACTGAATATGAGAAACTAAACGTGCAGAAGTGTGTGTATTGTATCTCATTGCTTTAAGCTGTCAGTCCCTCATGACTCAGATGAACACAGGTGTGTGTGGGGACTGAGCGATGGCCCAGCGCTGTGGGGAAGGCCAGTACATGGACCGGCTGGTGCAACAGTGTGTGTCCTGCAGTCTGGTGTGTCACGAACCTGCGGTTCTCACGCGCTGCTCTGAATACTGCGGTGAGTTACACTGTCTGTACTCGCTCAAGCTTATAGGTGCACTGTGTGGTTATTAGTGGCATCTAGTGGTGAGGTTGCGAATTGCACCCAACCGAAGTTACGGCGGCCGACAGGAAGTGATGTCGTCGTCTGAGACAGCAGAGAGTAGCCAGTTTCTTTACCAAAAAAAATTAAGAAATTAGGTTTACTTAATTATTCAGTAAAACGATGTTATTGCGAATATTATTGTTACTTGTTCATCATTGTGTGAGTGTTTTATTCGCTGACTTTAGCTCGCTTCTTTGCACGAAGGACAACATAGTGACGAAAACGCGTTTGTCCGTTTAGGGCCACCGTAGAAACATGTTGATGTAAGAAGACTCGCGTTGTCTTTCTAAGGTAATAAATACATAACGGTTCATTATGTTAGGGTTTATACACCACTGAAAACATTATGTATATGATATTGCATTTCTGTCCACAGATCCTCCTAAATATTACACAATGCACCTTTAAAGGGATAGTTCACCCAAAAATTAAAATTAGCCTATGATTTACTCACCTTCATCCTAGGTGTATGACATTCTTCTTTCTGACGAACACAATCAGAGTTATATTGACTTGTGATTATTGGTCTCTCTGGAAGAAGATATAGTAGGCCTAATATCTCAATGTGATTCTCCTGGTTAAAAATAAAGGAAATAATTACGTTGTCCGTCGGGTCAGGGGTTATTCTTCCACCGTGAATCGATGCGTTCGGAAGCTAGTTTCTAAAGTTATAAATATGGGTATTTTTCTGACACAAACGCATGGCTTCATTTAGAAGGCCTTTATTAACCCCTGGAGTCGCGTGGAGTACTCTTATAATGGATAGATGCACTTTTATGATGATAGATGCACTTTTATGATGGATAGATGCACTTTTATGATGATAGATGCACTTTTATAATGGATATATGCACTTTTATGATGGACAGATGCACTTTTATGATGGACAGATGCACTTTTATGATGATAGATGCACTTTTATGATGGACAGATGCACTTTTATAATGGATAGATGCACTTTTATGATGATAGATGCACTTTTATGATGATAGATGCACTTTTATGATGATAGATGCACTTTTATAATGGATAGATGCACTTTTATGATGATAGATGCACTTTTATAATGGATAGATGCACTTTTATGATGATAGATGCACTTTTATGATGGACAGATGCACTTTTATGATGATAGATGCACTTTTATGATGATAGATGCACTTTTATGATGGACAGATGCACTTTTATAATGGATAGATGCACTTTTATGATGATAGATGCACTTTTATAATGGATAGATGCACTTTTATGATGATAGATGCACTTTTATGATGGACAGATGCACTTTTATAATGGATAGATGCACTTTTATGATGGACAGATGCACTTTTATAATGGATAGATGCACTTTTATGATAGACAGATGCACTTTTATAATGGATAGATGCACTTTTATGATGGATAGATGCACTTTTATGATGATAGATGCACTTTTATGATGATAGATGCACTTTTATGATGGACAGATGCACTTTTATAATGGATAGATGCACTTTTATAATGGATAGATGCACTTTTATGATGATAGATGCACTTTTATGATGGACAGATGCACTTTTATAATGGATAGATGCACTTTTATAATGGATAGATGCACTTTTATGATGGATAGATGCACTTTTATGATGGACAGATGCACTTTTATGATGATAGATGCACTTTTATGATGGATAGATGCACTTTTATGATGGACAGATGCACTTTTATGATGGATAGATGCACTTTTATGATGGACAGATGCACTTTTATGATGGATAGATGCACTTTTATGATGGACAGATGCACTTTTATGATGATAGATGCACTTTTATGATGATAGATGCACTTTTATGATGATAGATGCACTTTTATGATGATAGATGCACTTTTATGATGGACAGATGCACTTTTATGATGGACAGATGCACTTTTATGATGGACAGATGCACTTTTATGATGGATAGATGCACTTTTATGATGATAGATGCACTTTTATGATGGACAGATGCACTTTTATGATGGATAGATGCACTTTTATGATGATAGATGCACTTTTATGATGGACAGATGCACTTTTATGATGGATAGATGCACTTTTATGATGATAGATGCACTTTTATGATGGACAGATGCACTTTTATGATGGATAGATGCACTTTTATGATGGACAGATGCACTTTTATGATGATAGATGCACTTTTATGATGGATAGATGCACTTTTATAATGGATAGATGCACTTTTATGATGGATAGATGCACTTTTATGATGGATAGATGCACTTTTATGATGATAGATGCACTTTTATGATGGATAGATGCACTTTTATGATGGATAGATGCACTTTTATGATGGACAGATGCACTTTTATGATGGACAGATGCACTTTTATGATGGATAGATGCACTTTTATAATATAGATGCACTATTATAATGGATAGATGCACTTTTATAATATAGATGCACTTTTATAATATAGATGCACTTTTATAATATAGATGCACTTTTATAATATAGATGCACTTTTATGATGGATAGATTTTTGTTCTCAGACAACTTAATTGAAAATAGGTATTTTTCAAGTTCGTTCACAAATATAAGAAAGAGAGGTTTATCATTTGGATTTATGATTATAGAATTTTGCTAGTAACAAGATCAGATTAATGCCTTACAAATGACCTTTTTTAGATTGATCATAATCAACACAGCCTATAGGACCACATCCTTCCAATACAACACACATTCATTATAGATTTCATAAATCCTAGAACATCTTGCCAAAATATTTCCTATATATGGAGAATACCAGCAGCTCAGCTATCGGGGGGGTTTGTGTCGGCTCCTGATGAATGACGTGAGCTGTTGTGTCGGCAGTGGCCTGGAGATGTCGAGCCGTGTCGGGTCACTTCTACGACCGGCTGCTGAAGAAGTGTCTGAACTGCTCTGAGATCTGTGGCAGTCACCCGTCGGCCTGCGCACACGCCTGCAAGAGTGAGTCCACCATCTGCATCTCTTCATTTCATTTCATTTCTGTATTTATTTCTATAGCGCTTTTCATAATACACATCATTTCAGAGTCATTGAGTCCACATTACAATTTAGAGTCTGTTATCAGAGGGTTGATTGATTGATTGATTGATTGATTGATTGATTGATTGATTGAGTGATTGATTGATTGATTGATTGATTGAGTGATTGATTGATTGATTGATTGATTGATTGATTGATTGAGTGATTGATTGATTGATTGATTGATTGATTGATTGATTGATTGATTGATTGATTGATTGATTGATTGATTGATTGATTGATTGATTGATTGATTGATTGATTGAAATCTTTATTTCGAACATGAGAGAAAAAAATATATAAAATAAGATACAATAATGTCCAAAACATTAAGAAAAGAAAACATTCCACATCATGAGGAAACTGTCTAAGTTAAGTATTTCAGAAATGTATACAAAATCACATTTAGCGAAAATAATGAGAATGAGAAATAGTGATAATTTAATACAGAAACATTGAAGTAAGGAATACTTGTCCTCCTACTCACTGAGGAATGAGTCACGTGACCTTTAAAGGGGTGATGAACTGAGAAATCAAATTTTGACATATAAGAGGTCATCACACTGTAAGAATATCCTGTAAGTTTCAGAACTAAAAACTTCCCTCCTAGTCCAATAAAAGCTTTTACCAGCGAATCACAGGTTCTTCACAGTGGGGATCTATGACGTCACAGGGTAACAAACCCCGCCTCCGCAGAAGAAGATCGACGCCCACTTCAACACCGCCTGTTAAGCCCCGCCCACCGATTCACACATTACATAAAACTCATTATAATATGCAAAACTGTTATCCAATCGTAGCAGTGGGCGTTTACTTCCAAGTCTTCAATGCCCATAAAACCCGAGCGTTTCAGGAGCTAGGCTCAAAACCAGGGTATAAATAGATTATTATTTATTCATTTTGATGTTTTTGAATGTAAAAACCAAGCGAACGTCATAAGTTGACCTCAGACAACAGTATAAAAAAATATAAAAAGCCAGTTCATGACCCCTTTAAACCTCTCCAAGCTCTTCTACATGACTTTTTAGCTTTTAATTAAATTCTTTAAATTCTCAACTTTAAATTACTTTAAATAACTTTCAATTTGGCATGAAGGGGAGTTGCGCTGTTCTTTTCTTCTCTATATTGTGTTGTATATCGAGAGAAACGCTTCTTGAACAAGAATGAATGTGGGCGGGGCTTGATTGTGTCTCTGGGGAATTTATTGGATGGTTGTGGTTTGCTATTGGCTGATCTCATGTGAGTGACAGGTTGCCCCGCCCCTATCATCAGAGAAGAGATGTTCGAAGTTATTTTGATGCAAGATATTAGAAAATGTAGAAAATCAAACTCAGTTTTTAAAAGAATAGTTTGTTTACACTCTAAAAAATGCTGGGTTGTTTCAACCCAATTTTGGGTCAAATATGGACAAACCCCAAACGTTGGGTTAAAAATGTAATTAAAAAAATCAACCCAACGGCTGTCCATATTTGACCCAAAATTGGGTTGAAACAACCCAGCATTTTTTAGAGTGATGAGAGGGTAATGTAAACTTTCAAGTTCACAGAACTGATTTATTTTAAGTAAACTGAACTGCTTCATTGTTTTGAGTTTTATGAAATTATTTATTTTAATTTAGACGAACTTAAGTTTCACTGAAATGGCTGGGATGTCTATTTCCCAGCATGCTTTGCCAATGGCACTCGAAAGGGAGAGTAAATGCTAAAATTAAGTGTAATATGTTTTTTGTGTGCCAGATTAATGTTAAGTGGGAGATTTAGTAGTGATTAATGTTTTGTTATGCTAATTTAGAAGAATTTCTGTTAATGTTGGTGTTAGAATAGTTACCATCATGGTGACGAGTGGTGCATGAGCTTGATGTGAGAGCAAATAATCACTTTAATATTGTTGCGCTCATACAGCAAGTGCTTCTGTGTAACACACTATTGCTAATATGTTAGTGGATTAGTATGATAGCAAATTAGCTTGTTAAAGCTAACTAAGTTAATACTAATAAAAGTGTTCACATTGAGATTACATGAAAATTTTAAGTTAATTGTATGAATTAGTGTACTCATACATTGTAATTGTTCTTAACTTGAAATGTATAAGTAAATACAAATCTGCTAGTTCTGCTTACTTAAAGTTTTTTTTAACAATTGATTGCCTTAAATGTTTTGAGTTCTACCAACTTATTCGGGTTTACAGTTTCCAAGTGCAAAGAGCAAGACGAGCAGCTTACATCCAAGTGTCTGTCTTAAACTTACTAAGGAAATGTTTGACAGAATTTGTGCATTATCTTGAGACAGATTTATTTGGCCTTATTTGTAACAAAAAACTTCTGAGGTAATAACCACACTTTCCCAAACATGGGCATGAACTAATTTAGTCCAATGTAGAGCAAGATTTGGGGACCGCCTCCTTTAAAAATAGAGAACGAAAAGATTTGTTATTGTTTTTAGACTGTAAAAAATTAATTATACATATTTTTTTTTTTTTATGTTTTCTTTTTTATTGTGAAAACAGTCACAATGTAGAACAAATAAACGAAAGGGAAAAAAAGACACCAGACAGGAGTTTATAACCAATCAGAAAAGATTACATATCAAAGGAAAAGATGAAAAGATTTGCATATATCAATCGTTTAAAGCCTTGCGTGTGTTTGCCGTCCTCAGATGCGGTGTCGGTGACGCGGGGTCCCGTGTCCGCAGTTCCTCTGGTCACCAGCAGGGGGGGCGCAGTGATTCGCACACACACACCCGCGCTGTTCTCAGAGGCGCTGCTGTTCTCACTGCTGGGTGTGTGTGTGACGGTCCTGCTGTTCACACTGACCACTGCGATCCTGATGCTGGTCAGGAGAGCCAAGCACCAGCAGCACCAGCAGGACACCGGCAAACAGCCGCGCAGCCAGCGCGCGCCGTCCTCCAAAGGTCAATCATTAATAACTAAAGCCTTCTTAATATGGGGACGTGGCTTAATGTAGTGTTATTAAAAGACCAAACTCAGTAAACATCATACTAGTAAAGTATACCACACAGTTAAAAAAAACAGTTGGGTTACACATATTGGGTTATTTTCAAAAAATGTTGGATCATTTTTAAAATTGTTGGGTCATTTCTAGTAATAACGCTCAAAGTTCAGAGCAAAGGGAGATATTTGCTTTTAAAGAAATAGTTTTTTAAGGACTACAACAAACGGCTGGTAGGAACTACACGACATTCCTCCCGTTAGTGACATCACCAACCCTAAAATTTACATAAACCCCGCCCCCAGAACACGATTATAGATTATCAAGAGAGAATATGCTAATCAATGACTAGAAGATAACTACACATAATCTACATAAATTCATCAACTAACCATTCAGAAATGTTCTGTTCTTCTACATGTTGTCACTTCTTCTCGAGTCTCTCCATCATTGTCTGACTCCGGTTTGAACATAAAAGACTAAAAGGTTTTGAACATTTCTGAGTGTGTGTGTGTGTGTGTGTGTGTGTGTGTGTGTGTGTGTGTGTGTGTGTGTGTGTGAGTGTGTGAGTGTGTGTGTGTGTGTGTGTGTGTGTGTGTGTGTGTGGTAAAAAAGCTCTTGAAGCTCCGCCCCCTGTGCCGGGAGCAGCAGCTCATTTGCATTTAAAGGGACAGACACAAAACGGTGTGTTTTTGCTCATCCTCAAAAAGTGACGATTTTAACAAGCGATATAAAACTATCTGGGGACATCAGAGACTTATTTTACATCTTGTAAAAAAGGTATTATACCCCCCCTTTAACGTGTAAAACGCATAACATGGCTTAATGTAGGCTACTAAGACACTGTTATTAAAAGACCACATCATACTAGTTAAGTAAAGTAATACAACACAGTAAAAAAATATATATTTGACCCATCTGTTAGGTTACACATAGCCTATTGGGTCACTATGTTGGGTCATTTTCAAAATCATTGCGTAATTTCAAGTAATAACTCGGCCGTCGGGTTAAATACGTATGTCGTCTGTACACTTGTGTGTTTTGAAATTATGTTCACAACTATGTATATTTAAATTAAATTCTAGACTCCCCAAAATTTAGTTTGTAATTTAAAAAATATATTTGTTGAGACATATTTATTGTTTTACAAATAAACAAGCTGTATTTAAAAAACAAAGTATATTTTATTTATTAAAATAATGTCATGAATAAAAACTTAAACTTAACTGTTGGGTTACTTTTCAACCCAAGTGGTTTTTAACCCAATGCATTGGGTTAAAATACCCCACAGTTGTGAAGGTGCTGCACCGTCCCATAGTTGGGTTACTCATTGGTTTATTTTTAACCCAACATTGTTAAGTGAACATGTACAAAAAAAAAATCAGATGAGCCCACAATATGAACATATAGCGTTTAATTACACGTTAAGCATTGTCAGTATTGTTAAGCATTATTAATATGACTCAAACATCATACTAATAAAGTATATATGAACATGAGAGCCCACAATATGAACGTTGTGGAACGCGTTTAATAATGGTTCTTATAATGGTTTTCTATGGAAGGAAAATGCTTAATGTGTAATTAATTGTGATCATATTCTGGGCTCATCTGATTTTTTTGTACATATGGTTATTAATAAGTTTGGTCTTTTAATAACACTGTCTTTAAGCCATGTTAAGCATTTTTTCCCATTAAGCGTTTTTTAATGTCAAAAACATATACTGGATTTATGAAGAAAGATTTATTCATTTTGTCGTATAACATTATTTTTAAATATAAAAAGATTGATTTATTAACAATATTTCTTTACACTATTTATGCGGGGATCTAAAAAATACATTTCAAATATGTGTTTTTATGTGTAGGGAAATAAGTGCAGGTACAGCTGTGTAGTTTTCCTTGCTTTTGAGTTTTTACATTTGGATATTGTTTCTAAATATATTTTAATATCAATTTTAATTTGTAAAAAATTTGGCATTTTCATTCCATTTGACTTTATGAATATAGTAACGTAGTGCTGGGCAACGATTAATCACATCCAAAATAAAAGTTTGTGTTTATGTGTGTGTGTGTGTGTGTGTACTGTGTAAAATGATTTAGTATATAAATACTCACACATGCATGTATATATTTAAGAAATATTTGCATGTATATAGGCTATATTTATACATCATTTACATTATATATAAATATAAACAAATCTTAAATATATAGGCCTACATGCATATGTGTGTATTTATATATACAAAATAATTTTACACAGTAGCCTACACACACATATATTATGTAAACACTTTTATTTTAGATGCGATTAATCGTTGCCCAGCACTATTAATAATTAAATCAAAAAATATTTGGCTTTTTTTTTTTAGCATAACACCAACTTCTTGAACGTTTTGTTTGCGGTTTCAGATTCTCTGGTGGCTCGAGCTGATGAAGTGAATCAGGATCAGGACAGATCGAGAGCCACAGAAACATGTGTCTATTGCTTCTCTGACCACACGGTGGCGCCACACACACTCTATCAGCAGGCCGGAGAGAACAACGGTCTACACACACACACACATCTTCCAGCTCTCACACACTCCGACAAGAGCCGGCCGTTCAGGATTATATGTTCACCCACTCAAACAAGCATGTGAATATACTCATGTCCGATGCGAGTGTGTGAGGAAGAGAGTGCAACTCAAGAGTTCCTATGGAAAATCAATGTAATTTTAGTTTTAATAAATGCTATATTTATTAGAGCACAACAGACTTTCTAAGCCATCTGATTCAAGGACACACACACACACACACACACACACACACACATACTTGAATCAGCCATGAAAGTAGCCTACAGTATGAAACGATTAACTAGGCTATAAATATTTCACATAAGAGAAAAAAAATCAAGCTCTGGTAAATCATAATTATGACAAAATTCTACATTATGACACGCTAAATCGAATTTGTAACATAAATCTAAATTAAGACTTAAAAAGTCAAAATTATCACATACTGAATCAAAATGATGACAAAATCAAAATTAAGACTTACAAAGTAAAATTGCGACATTAATTTGAAATGATGACAAAGTCAAAATTAAAAAATCGTGACACTAAATCGGATATATAAGATGTCAAATTATAACATAAATATGTTATGATTAACAATAATAATAAATATGAGATAAAAAAAAAGGTCAAAATTATGACTATTTCGATTTAGTATGTCATAATTTCTACTTTTTAAGTCACAATTAGCTAATAACATCGACTTTTAAACACAAATAATTGACTTATTAAATTACTAAAGACTAAGTAAAAGACTTACCGCGGCGGAGCATGTTTTTATTTTCATATGTGGCGGAAATGGGCTTCCATGCGAGAGTGACTCTATCGTAGATTATATAGGATGTATATCATATGCGTAGAATCCGCATTCGACCACTCCAGACAAGGCCCGCCATCTTGGAACGGTCAGTGTGACGTCACTCACAGTAAAATGCTGCGTTCCAGAGGAGGTTGGATTGCGCGGGAATATCCCAAAATAAGGTTCCAGCCTTCCAGGCAATCAGAGTTCACAATGTGACCATAATGTCGCAACGACACGTGTTTTTGTGTCAATTATCGAAATTCCCTAAGAAATGGGATAACCTTTTGCAGTTGAGAATGTGTTGGTATGTGTTTTTATATGGAATAACTCAATATTACAGGGTTGACTGGTATTAAATGTTTTCAATTGTGCTAATGTAGCTGTTTAATGTCATGTTAGCTAACGACTTCGTTTTGTTATATTTTGTTAGTTTAGCAAAGTCCATTGCAGATATAAATATTCATACATGCATGACCGTTTGCTTGCTTTGACTGTTCCAATATGGCGGACGGCGCGGCCCGTTTAAACTGTTACTCAACACGACAGGTACTAAACAATAGTGTGTCTTAGAAACACATTTAATCGGTTAACAACATTGGAGCTCAACATATATCTTATATTCTGTGGAAAAAACAAATAGGATTGTATCTCCCCGAATCCTAGTGTTGTGCGGTCAATACAGGGAAAACATAGCCTATATTCTAATATATCACCATAATTTCACCCAATTATTAACCACTGTACATTATGACAACTGTTTGCATCACAAGTTTTCTGAAATATTGTTTAAATATGCAAGTGAGGTATTATCTAACAATATGCAGCAATTTGCAAACATTTTCAGAAGAGAAAATCTAAAAACATTAGATTAAGTCAGGTTCATAAATTCTTTGATTTTGTTGACATGTACAGGTTTTTAACAGGGTATTTAAATGTCTGTTTATCACTCAATGAGTCAGAAAATGCTGTCAACAGATATATAAATAAATTTTCACCATGTTTAAATATATTAATCAGGCGAATGATATATTAACAAACCTTGAGAATATAGATGAATTAAACTGTAAAGTTTGGTGTGTGTAAAGCTGCTGAACTGGAGATTTCTGACTCAAACTCACCAACTTTAAAGATATAGATTGAAATTAGATACGCAAATAGATGTGTAATAAAGAAACACTTAAATGTATATTTTGGTTGTTCTCTTTCCACTAGCCTGAAGGAAGATGAGATGTTATGGAGGCAAAATAGCCCTCATAAGTGCATGAAAAATCTGTTTTACGTTTTTTTGTTGTGGGTTTTCCAGCAGAAATAAAGATGGTCTAAAAAATGGTGAAAGCAGAGAACAAAGGATACAGAGGCGAATGAGAAAGAATGAAATTAATTGAGGAAAAACTCATTGCTATTGAAATAAATAATAAAAACTTCCATCCCGGCAGAAAGCAGAAATCTTGTGTTGTTATTCCTGAACTCGTTTCCGGAGAGCAAATCAGACACTGCACTTTTTTTCTTCACCATTGATTTGTTTTACATACATTACATACATACATACTATACATAGATACATAATTAACATTTATAAAATCCTCCCCAAAGTCTTTTAGCATCCAGTTTAAACAGCATGCCAAGTTTGAGTACTGATTCAGTACACACACACACACACACACACACACACACACACACACACGTTAACACCACCAACACACAGGTGCCCACATACCTGCATGCGCGCACACACACACACACAGGATATGCATACATACACGCACACACACACTCGACATGTGGCTGAGGATAACACTGCTGAATCGAGCCATGGTGGCGACAGGCATCACATGAACAGAAAGAAAACGTCTTCATTCACAATGCGTCTGAAACACAAGCCTTCACAACCAAACAAACCTGCAGCCACATTCATCCGCAACCGAAACGTCTCACGTCCAACCAGAGATCTGTGATGCAACCCAGCAAACACACACTTTCCATTCATACCCAAGACTTTAAGCACATAAAGAGAAAAGATGGGGGTATAGGACACGTAAACAGGAAATGAAGGACTTATAAAAATAGATTTATATATAGATTTATGTGCGTGAGAGAGTGTGTGTGTGTGTGTGTGTGTGAGATACATTTTCAGCCCTCAACCAAAAGAAAAAAAAACAAGCTTTTCCGAATGAAAAAAAGAAAAGAAAAAAGTGCTGGACAAGGACAGTATTTCCAAACTCAACCGACGATATAGGTTTACGCTGAAGTCAATAACACCGTTCTGTTGCATTCAGTACATCAATAATGCATACGAAGAAATAAAAAAGGAATATTTCCCCCTCATGTACTTCGAGAAATCATTTGAGGACGAGGGAACTGATGCACGTGAATGCTTTATATTGTTTGTGGGTGAAAACGCAACTGAGAGTGAAGTGCGCGTGATGATGAAGATGAAGATGACGATGAGATGTCAGTCTGTGTGTGTCTGTAGTGCCGGAGGTTCTCCATCTTCTCCTCCTCCTCCTCTTCTTCTTCTGTCAAGTATGCTCCGGTTGCTCAGTGCAGATTGGTTTAGCGGTGTCATTTTTTCTTTATTTTTTTCCTTTAATTTCATATTTTGTTGTTTTTAATGTTCTTTAGTGAGAAAGGCTGCATTTTGTCCTCGTGTGTCCCGGGACGAGCAAGTGTTGTTCCTGCTCTCCATCATCACGCCGTCACTCGTACGATCCTCCCTTCACAGCTTTGGACTCGGACCGCGTCTGGATCTCGGCTTACTCGTATTCAAGGAACTGTTTATGGTAAAACAACAAGTACCTGCAAAAAGAGAAAACACATATATATATAATATATATATATATATATATATATATATATATATATATATATATACATATATATACATTGTAAGGAATAATTGACGACAGGCCGTTGAATTATTATAAAAATAATGCACACCCGAGGTGTAACGGCCACTCCGCTTCGCGTCGTGACCGCATTACCACCTCGGGTGTGCATTATTTTTATAATAATTCAACTGCCTGGAGTCAATTATTCCGCTTATACTACAGTTACCACACCTCGAAATATTGTTCAGATGATGTATTTCAAGACGTTTGTAAAGTTTTTGTCATTAAAACGCTCTTGTATGTAGGACTAATTCCTTGCGCATCTAAACCCATGCTCCGTTGCTAATTCCAAAACGTCATTTTAGAGTTAGTAACGGAGGTTTGAGCCGCTGATAGCAGAGTAGCCTAATGCTGGACACACTAACGACTAGAAACATTCTCTGACTGTGAATGCACTAGCAGATTTTAAACACCGCTGTGAACCGACTGAACGCGCTGAAAACGCGCGCATGATTAGTCATTAGTATCAAATTACATTCATAACCGGCCTTAGAGAGAAGCATGTGCGTCAATATTATTATTTATTTATTAATTCAATTCGTTTTAATTAATTCGTTCATTCTTTTTTTCTATTAGTGACAGTAGACTAGCTAATAAATGAAACACAAAGCCCTTTTAACAAGTATAGGCCTATCAATTTTATTTATTTGTTATATTATCTTCAATAATTACGAAAACCCGTGCAACAGGACTATCACTTTATTTAAATATTCAGTTAATTTTTTTATTGATTATGTATAGGACTGTTTACTTTATTTATTAAAATTAAACTGCATGTTTCCATTGATTGTGAAGTTAGACATTGAACATCGCAGATCAAGCGCATGGGGCTGCAGTGTCTCTTGTTATGAATTGTATCCTCTTTTCCGTTATTACAGTTGACTACGCGAAGTGATATGGAACTGTAATGAGGTCAAGACCTGCCGGAACTACTTTAGCCGTGCGGTTCCCTGAAAATAATCGCACACCTCAGAACGTTCGTCAACCAATCAGATTCAAGCATTCAACGGCCCTGTAGTATAAATATATATAAACTAGGGCTGTCAAACGATTAAAATATTTAATCGCGATTAATCACATTAATGTCATAGTTAACTCGCGATTAATCGCACATTTTTATCTATTCTAAATGTCTCTTGATTTCTTTTTGTCCCATTAATTTTTCTCATTTTAATGCTCTTATCAGCATGGAAAAGTGGATCGGCTTGCTTTGTGCAAATGTTTTTTATTGAAAACAACATTGGCATATACGGTGTTCAATTTCACACTAACATTCTCACTTGGAGCGAATAATCTCTCACACAATGTAACTCTGTCCATCAATTAAAGAGTGAAAGAAATACTGACGAGGTAACACTACTGATATTGACGAGTGGGCGTAGAAACGCATCAGTGTGTGTGTGTGTGCTTGGCAATCAAGTGGCATTTCAGACTGGACGATGATAGCTCAGTTCACAACGACACACACACAGATCACTTTGGTCTTGTCAATTGAACCATTTGGCAACTTTTTTAAAGTAAACTTTCCATTCAGAATCTTATTGGCCTCCATCTTGGCGTCTCGCGCTCATCATTCATCCACTCAAAACGTAACGTTAAAAGGGAGTCGCACACCGGACGAGAAGCGCCGCGCCTCGTATTTAAAATTCAAACACATTATTCTCTATGAGTGTACACACACCGGCGGCGCCATTCAGTGTTTTTATTGCTGGCCATAAACTGAGAAAGTGCGCGTCCAGTGTGCGATACGAGTTGTAGACGCGGCTCGGCGCTGCGCCTCTCGTCCACTCTTTGGCCGGTTCGCATCGCAAGCCCAAACCAGTGTGTGCGGCGCCTGTTGTTTTGTTTCTGGTCTAGCTAGATCCGGTGTGGTGTTGTAGTTTTAAAGGAGAACTCCAGCGCAAAATGAACCTTTGGTCTAATTACACATTGTTACCTAGTCAACCGTTATCTGAGATTTGTTTTCATGATTTTAGAATGTAAATAGTTTTATCTCTAAAAACAGTTTAGCCTATAATGCTAGTATAACGATAGTATATTGGGCATAGCGTAATGACGAATAAAAATCGCTTGTTAATATCACTAACAAGGCTCAAAATAGCCCCACACTAACACGGTAGCATAATGAGGGTCCCTACCTTCAAACCGAAGCATTGAGAACTGTGTCAGTGTCCAGACAGTTTAATAAGAAGATATTTTATACATACAGTCAACTTCGCGTATACAGGCAGAAGCCATCTTTGAAAAACAGTCACTACCAGTCGATCTACGAACGCCGATCCAAGTGCGCTGGTGAGATGTGAACGAGCTATAAGTTGTGATAAGGTGAGCGCGAACAGTAGGCTACGTGTACATATCCTTCCGGAAACAACGGACCATATGAGATTCTACACAGTTCAGCGCACTTGGATCGGCGTTCGTAGATGTTTAACGCGGCGCAGTAGACGCGAGCCTCATTCTACTCCAGTTTGCGCGAATGAGGCGAATTGCTATCACAGATCATGTCTTTTCTATCATTTCACTGTAGCTCAGCATCGCGATGTAAAGTTAACGTTCATATCAGTTCATATGTGTGGGGAAAGATAAGCTATTAGAGTAAAAATATTGCATTAGGCTACTTCAGTTAAGAAAAAAAGATTTTACAATTCCTACAAATACAGTGATGAAGTTCATGTTGAAGTTCATGATTTATTTTTATGAATAACAATGTTTCAAAACATCTCCCCCCTGGAGAGCAAAATAGGCCACTAGATGGGAGTAATTCCTACTTAGTGTCCCTTTAAGTGAGGATTATTTATGCCTCGTAAAGCTTTTACAAACCACTGACAACTGCTAAATAACTGTATTGTAAATTATGTAATACTTAATTTAGAAATTATAAAGTAATAAAGTATGAAAATTATTAAACACATTATAGATTATTCTTGATTTATAAGCATTTATAGCTGTATTTATAAGCTGCTAACTAATGTCTATTAATGCTTTATAAAAGATGAATTAACTATTTACTAATGCTTACTTTATAATAAGTGCATGCTATGAACTATTAGTTATCAGATATTTACTGTTGTACTGAATATAAAGAGACACCTAAATGTTAATTTGTGGGTGAACAATCCCTTTAAGAAAGCATAAGCTCACTTTAAGCAAAACAAGTATAGTTATTTCTAGTCCAGCATAATTTATCTGCTAAAGTTTGATATTTGGTTTTGAATGCAATGAAACTCAAGTGTAGTGTTGGTGTGTGTAGATGTGTGTGAGACTGACCCCTCGCTGTCCAGGACATCTTTAATGCTGGCTTTAGTGATAATGGCGTCATCACACTTAAACCACTGGTCCTTGTGCTGCCGGATGAATGTGGTGTAATGGCCGCTCTCCAACGTGCCCTGATGATTCACCACTGCGAACAGAGAATACCTGCGCACACACACAAGTCAAGTCACATTCATTTATATAGCGCTTTCAACAATATAGTTTGTTTTAAAGCAGCTTTACCGTGATCTCACTATCACACACACACACGGAGCTGATGCTGTTGAGTCAGTCACTTACTTGTTGTCGTTGTTTAATGAGTCCACTGGTTGCTGGTACTGTCCATTCATTCGGCTCTCTTTACTGCGAGACAAACAGAAATACATTAGCATTTAATTAGCAGAGTCACTGCACTTCCTTCATGATGAATCCATGACTGAACGTTGGCGTCTGTGTTGACAGGCATCAGATACATTTTTGTTGCCAATGGCTGGTGACTTAAGAAAATTTATCAGCCAAAAGTATATTTTTACCAGCCATGTCAACAACATTTTAGATACCAGTGAAAATTCACATTCCTCTATTCCAATTTGACACCACGGCTAAAAAAAATGTAGGCTCACTATTGGCCGACGCTGGTCATGTGTGTGATGCTGGCCAATAGTGAGCCTCCGTTCTGGCGAAGCGCTGCTACATTCATTTGGATGTACTGACGTACACCCCAGAAGCGCTGCGCCTGCGCTGTTACACTACGTGAACTCAGAGGAACACACAGAAGAACATCAAGAGTTGTTTTTTGCGCACAGAAAGTATTCTTGATAAACTTAAGGTTGAGCCGCTGTTGTCACTTGGACTATTTGAACGATGTCTTTACTAACTTTCTGGGCCGGCAAGTTTCAATTACAACAGAAGCCTATGGAGGAGTGAGACAGCGCTCAGATTTAATCACTAATATCTTCATATGTGTCCCGAAGATGAAGGAAAGTCTGACGGGGAACAACATGAGGGAGAGTCATTACTGACAGAGTTTACAGTTCTGGGTCAACTAACCCTTTAAGACATAACCGACGAGGTTTACTAGGATTCCCACCGAGACAAGCATTTTTTGTTGTTGTTTTTTACATAATTTTGACTGGATTTGTCCACTGAAGCGCAGGTGGATTTGTCCACTCAACATTGCATTTGTTAGAATTCAAGAAACTGATGCTGGCCATCTGGCGACTGACACCGTATCACACACTCGCCGGCGCTGATCTTCACTCGCATGTGGCGCTCGGCGAGTGTGAGCAGAGCTGGCGAGTGTGTGATTGTGCGAGTGTGAGAAGAGCCGAGTGAGGCTGTACCTGGAGGCCATGAAGGGCGTCATGTCCAGCTCCAGAGGAAAGGACACGTAGGTGGTGATCTTACGCCGGAGCTTCGCTGAATGCTCGAACCGCTGGACAGAAGAGAACACAGGAGTGAGAGACGGGGTTTACACACACACACAAGTATAGCAAAACAAATGTGTGTGTGTGTGTGTGTGTGAGGACATTCCATAGGTGTAATGGTTTTTATACTGTACAAACTGTATATTCTCTCCCCTTACACTGCCCCTATCCCTAAACCTGCCCATCACACACACACTGCCCCTATCCCTAAACCTGCCCATCACACACACACTGCCCCTATCCCTAAACCTGCCCATCACACACACACACACACTGCCCCTATCCCTAAACCTGCCCATCACACACACACACACACACACACACACACACACACACACACACACACACACACACACACACACTGCCCCATCCCTAAACCTGCCCATCACACACACACACACACACTGCCCCCATCCCTAAACCTGCCCATCACACACACACACACACACACACTGCCCCTATCCCTAAACCTGCCCACACACACACACACACTGCCCCTATCCCTAAACCTGCCCATCACACACACACACACACACACACACACACACACACACACACACACACACACACACACACACACACACACTGCCCCATCCCTAAACCTGCCCATCACACACACACACACACACTGCCCCCATCCCTAAACCTGCCCATCACACACACACACACACACACTGCCCCTATCCCTAAACCTGCCCATCACACACACACACACACACACTGCCCCTATCCCTAAACCTGCCCATCACACACACACACACACACACACACACACACACACACACTGCCCCATCCCTAAACCTGCCCATCACACACACACACACACACTGCCCCCATCCCTAAACCTGCCCATCACACACACACACACACACACACACACTGCCCCTATCCCTAAACCTGCCCATCACACACACACACTGCCCCTATCCCTAAACCTGCCCATCACACACACACACTGCCCCTATCCCTAAACCTGCCCATCACACACACTGCCCCTATCCCTAAACCTGCCCATCACACACACACACTGCCCCTATCCCTAAACCTGCCCATCACACACACACACTGCCCCTATCCCTAAACCTGCCCATCACACACACACACTGCCCCTATCCCTAAACCTGCCCATCACACACACACACTGCCCCTATCCCTAAACCTGCCCATCACACACACACACTGCCCCTATCCCTAAACCTGCCCATCACACACACACACACTGCCCCCATCCCTAAACCTGCCCATCACACACACACACACACACACACACACTGCCCCTATCCCTAAACCTGCCCATCACACACACACACTGCCCCTATCCCTAAACCTGCCCATCACACACACACACTGCCCCTATCCCTAAACCTGCCCATCACACACACTGCCCCTATCCCTAAACCTGCCCATCACACACACACACTGCCCCTATCCCTAAACCTGCCCATCACACACACACACTGCCCCTATCCCTTAACCTGCCCATCACACACACACACACTGCCCTATCCCTAAACCTGCCCATCACACACACACACACACACTGCCCCTATCCCTAAACCTGCCCATCACACACACACACACTGCCCCTATCCCTAAACCTGCCCGTCACACACACACACACACACACACACTGCCCCATCCCTAAACCTGCCCATCACACACACACACTGCCCCTATCCCTAAACCTGCCCATCACACACACACACTGCCCCTATCCCTAAACCTGCCCATCACACACACACACACACACACACACACACACACACTGCCCCATCCCTAAACCTGCCCATCACACACACACACTGCCCCTATCCCTAAACCTGCCCATCTCACACACACTGCCCCTATCCCTAAACCTGCCCATCACACACACACACACACACACTGACCCTATCCCTAAACCTGCCCATCACACACACACACACACTGCCCCATCCCTAAACCTGCCCATCACACACACACACTGCCCCTATCCCTAAACCTGCCCATCTCACACACACTGCCCCTATCCCTAAACCTGCCCATCACACACACACACACACACACTGACCCTATCCCTAAACCTGCCCATCACACACACACACACACTGCCCCTATCCCTAAACCTGCCCATCACACACACACACACACACACACACTGCCCCATCCCTAAACCTGCCCATCACACACACACACTGCCCCTATCCCTAAACCTGCCCATCACACACACACACACACACACTGCCCCTATCCCTAAACCTGCCCATCACACACACACACACACACTGCCCCTATCCCTAAACCTGCCCATCACACACACACACACACACACACACTGCCCCATCCCTAAACCTGCCCATCACACACACACACACACACTGCCCCCATCCCTAAACCTGCCCATCACACACACACACACACACACACACACACTGCCCCTATCCCTAAACCTGCCCATCACACACACACACTGCCCCTATCCCTAAACCTGCCCATCACACACACACACTGCCCCTATCCCTAAACCTGCCCATCACACACACACACTGCCCCTATCCCTTAACCTGCCCATCACACACACACACACTGCCCTATCCCTAAACCTGCCCATCACACACACACACACACACTGCCCCTATCCCTAAACCTGCCCATCACACACACACACACTGCCCCTATCCCTAAACCTGCCCATCACACACACACACACACACACACACACACTGCCCCATCCCTAAACCTGCCCATCACACACACACACTGCCCCTATCCCTAAACCTGCCCATCACACACACACACTGCCCCTATCCCTAAACCTGCCCATCACACACACACACACACACACACACTGCCCCATCCCTAAACCTGCCCATCACACACACACACTGCCCCTATCCCTAAACCTGCCCATCTCACACACACTGCCCCTATCCCTAAACCTGCCCATCACACACACACACACACACACTGACCCTATCCCTAAACCTGCCCATCACACACACACACACACTGCCCCTATCCCTAAACCTGCCCATCACACACACACACACACACACACACTGCCCCATCCCTAAACCTGCCCATCACACACACACACTGCCCCTATCCCTAAACCTGCCCATCACACAGACACACTGCCCCTATCCCTAAACCTGCCCATCACACACACACACACACACACACACACACACACACACACACACACACACTGCCCCATCCCTAAACCTGCCCATCACACACACACACTGCCCCTATCCCTAAACCTGCCCATCTCACACACACTGCCCCTATCCCTAAACCTGCCCATCACACACACACACACACACTGACCCTATCCCTAAACCTGCCCATCACACACACACACACACTGCCCCTATCCCTAAACCTGCCCATCACACACACACACACACACACACTGCCCCATCCCTAAACCTGCCCATCTCACACACACTGCCCCTATCCCTAAACCTGCCCATCACACACACACACACACACTGCCCCTATCCCTAAACCTGCCCATCACACACACACACACACACACTGACCCTATCCCTAAACCTGCCCATCACAGGAAACATTCTGCATTTTTACATTTTTAATAAAACATTGTTTTTTATGTTTTTTAAGCTATTTGAATTATGAGGACTCGTGAAATGTTGTAATACACATCATTATACAAATTTGTGTCCTCATAAATCACAAACAAGAGCGCACACACACACACACGTACTTTGAGGTGGAAACACGCCACGATAGGAAGTCTCTTCATAGTCAGCTGCTTGGTGGACTCCTGGTAACTATGGCAACCGCTGCATTTGATCTTGGCGCTGCTTCCTAAGTGTTCGGGTCGGGTGAACCTGCAATGCAGAAGCGTGAGTCAGTGGCGTCCGGTGCGATCACAGATCCGTGTGTGTGTGTGTGTGTGTGTGTGTGTGTGTGTGTGTGTGTGTGTGTGTGTGTGTGTGCACCTGCGCAGGCAGTCTGTGAGAGTGGTGGCTCCGCTGGGATGACTGTCTCCGTTCACCACACTGCCGTCACTGCCCGGGCTCAGCGGCCAGAACGGGGTGGACGAACCCGGCAGATCCAAGCTAATGTCCCAGAACGGGTCTATTGTGGTGGAGACTCCACTGCAGACACACAAAACACGGATTAATCTAATCTTTTTCTCAGCGCTACTAATGCACAACCTCAAATAACACTCGTGAATTGGACAGAAACCATTCAAACTTGATTTGATGGATGCATTTGCACTCAAATAATCAAGAAACGGCAGGAATGCAATACCTCTGTTAAACACAAGGTGGCGTTGAGGAGCATTTATTTAGAGAAAACTAATTTCACTGGTACTTGTGACTAAGTGACAATAAAGGCTACTACTAAAATAAGATGCATAGACACGGGCTCTGTTGCAAAACCTAGGGAGCGGCCTATGTAGGGACTAGGGAGCATTTTAAGGCAACAAATTTAATAAAATATATATCTTTTTACAGTGAAAAATTAACAAAACCATTGCTATAAGACTTATTTTTTTTAATTATGTAATAGAAATGTAAAATCAGGGGTACTAGTATGTCAACTGCCTACATAAAAGAAGCTTACTAAAATGGATGCTGAGTCAATTGTCTTAAAGGGGTCCTAATCTATATTGTGCTTTTTTACATGTTCATCTTCCTTGTTCAGCACACACACACACACACACACACACACACACACACACACACAGAGAGAGTGAAAAATCTCTGCAAAGTTACAAAAGTACAAAGTTATCCTCTATATCAGTGTCAGTGTTTCTGAACTCCTGAAACGCCTCCATTGTAGTCTCGAGTTTCTTCCGGGAACAAACACATCACAAGATTCCTCATTATAATAATTAATATGCAGAATAAATGGGCGTGGCCTGGTCGAGTTAGTTAGTAGTGTGTTAAACTGGCGGTTATGGTAAGGGGCGGGACCTTTCCAAACACACTCGAAGCACTCGACCAATCACAACACACTGCTCCAGCCGACCAATCAGAGCACAGTGTGTTTTCAGAAGGAGGGGCTTCATAGAGAGGAACTAAACAGGGTGTTACTGACAGACTGGGAAGAGAGGAGCCGCAACAATGGAGAATATGAGGAAAATAATGTGTTTTTAAACATTCAAACATGAAAATGTATTGTATTAGAGCCCAAAAACAACCTCAAGACTTTAAAAAAGGGACTTAAAAGTGGCCTTATTCACAAAAAACAAGCAGAATGTCAGTTCATTCTTGCATACATCAACACATTCATTTCAATGTGTCAATTAAAGCAAGAACAGATATATGAACGGTTGACAGATGTTCGCTCGCCTCGTTTCAACACACACACACACTGCTGTATATCTGGTCTTACTGGCAGACTTGGCAGGTGACGTCAGACTGCAGGCCTCCTGTGAAGATTTGGTCAATGATGCAGTTGCAGTGGTTTGGGTTGTTGGCTTTTTTCCCATTATCATCTCCTTAGCGGACATGGAAGCAGCATATGAACACACACACGCGCGCACACACACACACACACACACACACACACACACACACACAGAGAGAGAGAGAGAGAGACAGAGAAGGTCTGATTAGAAAGCAGCGCTCGGACTGCTGCAGAAACACCCCTCCCTTTGCTTTCACACTGCAGGAGAAAGAGTGAGATCCGTCTACCGACTCTACATCTATATCCTCTCGGTTTCATTCGCTCGCTCTTCCGTCTCCGCTTCGAAGCGCTTGCTCCCATCGCCCACCGACTCCGACCTCGGTGCGCACACTGCGACAAGACTCCCTCCTTCGCTCTCGCACATGCGCGCGCTCAGAGGCGAATCAATATTTTAAGGAGGAAATGCTTCATCCTACAGAATCACAAATCTGCACATGAATAACAAGTAGATCTTACATGAGAAGCGCTGGCGTACTATAAAGCTAACGGTGCTGCGAGTGATGATCTTTATGAAATAACATGCATTAAATCTGCAGATGATCCAGAAAAACATGTGAAAGCTCTTAGATGTTAAAGACAGAGAGCTGACCGATTAATAGCTCTGTATATAATAAATAAACCGATTATCACACCGCAAACGCTGTGATTTCATAAAATAAACATGTTGCATGAAGGGAAACGGCTAAATAAAAGCTTGATGCTTATGTTTTCTTAAGAAAAACTTATTAGTATAGTAATGTTACAGTTAAAATAACTTTAATTATACTAATTTTTATCTTCTTAAACACTAATGTTTAAAAATACTGTAAAATAAAAAAATGGTGTTTTAATAAATCTTGCTTCATATTTCTATTTAGTGATAATAATAGCCATAATACAAATAATAGTATCTATTATTATTCATTATTTTAGTCGTATTGCTGCATAGATCACTAAATGTGGCCAAATTTTGCAGCCTAACAAACACAGTAAAGCTTTTTAAAGTGCATTTTAAATCACAATAGCAATTTTTATCAGAAAGAGAGAAAAAAGTTTTTTTTTTTTAATTCCCGCCGAATCTTGCAACCCTACTTTAAAGGTAAATGTGTGTCATTTTCTTGATATGTTAAAATATTTTCACTATCATAACATTGTTTTAATTGGACACAGCAACACCGGCTCCACCAATAGCGTGATTTTGAGGCGGGCTTTTTGTCTGTCCAGCCAATAGCAGAGGATGTCATCTTTAATGCGCATCTGTACCCGCCTGTCATGCATTCTGTTCCGGCTCGTCTTGCTTTCCGACAGCAGATTAGTCCTAAAATACAGCCGTCACCATTAACACACATCATGCAGCGTTACTTCGTCATCTTTCCTGCTCTAAACCACACATTTCATCTGAAAAGCAGCCAGGTGGAACGGATATAACTAGCAAGCTAATGCTGCGTTTCATTCAATTCACCCTTCTCAGGGAGTTTGATTGACAGGCGATCTGACCAATCATAATCCGCCATTTTTGTCCGACAAAAGCAGTCAGGAGAGTTAGTATATTAACCTCGGTGAACTCGAAAAACGGTGACGTCTTGCTGCGGTTAAAACAACATTCCTTCTGATGTTCATTCATGTTTATTTGATGCTATAAATGAACTAGAAGGAAGATATGATCGGTTTACACATTAAAGAGCCACAAAACGGTATTTATCGTTTAAATTTCTTTAAAAAATAATGCAATTTGAAAGTTGAGACTTTGTATTGTTCACTGCGTGAGAACATGGTGTGGCGTGAGAGAGGCGTGGCTTGTCGGACATAGCAACCGTAACTAAAGGCTGCGAACAGTCAGCTGGTAAAGCTGTAGAGCGTGTGATTGGCTGCGGTACCTTTGCAGTGTCTGTGCAGCACGTCGAGTGCAGCGATCAGGAACTCGTGAGCGTCTTGCTGCTCGTATCCGGCCAGGTGTCGAGCGTGAGTCCAGACCAGGTGCAGCAGCCGGAAGGGAATGTGAGGAGAGCGATGACCCGAGTAAAACTACAGCAGAGAGCGACAGAGACATGAGCGACATGTACATTTATTTGATCAAAATACAGTAAAAAATGCAATATATTATTGCATTTGAAAATAAATGTGAATATATTGCTAAATATAATTTATTCCTGTGATCAAAGCTGTATTTTCAGCATCATTACTCCGGTCTTCAGTGTCACATGATCCTTCAGAAATCAGTATAATATGATGATTTGATGCTCAATAGCGCTGCACAATTAATCGCAGTTTACATGAAATCGCACTTAAATTGATTTGGCTTATCGTGATTATGAAATGGTAAAGTCTGATTATTAGTTATGCGCAGCTTGTCAGTGATGATCGGCTCACGTGTGAAAGCACTGAGTTTGAGTCGCTTATAACGTGCAACACGCGCAGGGCTGTAAACGATTAATCGCGATTAATCGAATCCAAAATAAATGTTTGTGTTTACATAATATATGTGTGTGTATT
>NC_136896.1:30080399-30085399 GCF_949152265.1 Phoxinus phoxinus
ATATAGAATAGAAGATAAAGTGTTAGTATTAATGAATCAAGTGTTGCCGAAAAAGATTGTGATTTTTTTTTTTACCGCTGCTGAAGTCTAGCATCAAGCTGATTATGCGCGTCTTTAAAGGGGGGGGGGGGGGGGGGGGTAATGCCCTTTTCTCAAGATGTAAAATAAGTGTCTGATGTCCCCAGAGTGTGTGTGTGAAGTTTTAGCTCAAAATACCCCACAGATATTTTTATATTGCTTGTTAAAATCGTCACTTTTTGAGGGTGAGCAAAAACACACTGTTTTGTGTCTGTCCCTTTAAATGCAAATGAGCTGCTGCTCCCGGCACAGGGGGCGGAGCTACAACAACTTGTGTCCTTTTACCTCTCTCTCACACACACACACAGACACTTTATGTAGCATGTGCAGTTATCTTCTAGTCATTGATTAGCATATCCTGTCATGACAATCTATAAATCGTGTTCAGGGGGCGGGGTTTATGCAAATTTTAGGGTTGGTGATGTCACTAACCCGGGAGGAATGTCGTGTAGTTCCTACCAGCCGTTTGTTGTAGTCCTTAAAAAACTATTTCTTTAAAAGCAAATATCTCCCTTTGCTCTGAACTTTGAGCGTTGTAACTTTGCAGATGTTGTTTATGATCAAACAGCAACATTACACACTAACTACAGTTAGAAAAGGGAAATCATAATCAACCACCCCTTTAATGAACACGCAGAGCCGAAAGCTGTCGTGTCGTGATCTGTTGTGTCATCGGACGCCTAAAGCAACAGTCATCTCACACAACATCCATCACACATGGCCCATATTATGTCCTAAATGATCAATGGGAGCTCCGGCTCTCATATGGCTAATCGCATTAGTGCGTTTCTCTGGGTGTGAGAGAGGCTAGCGTTTAGCGCCTACGCTGGGCCTGTGGTGCAGATATTTAACACCATTACTCCACTGCCAGGCCCTCTGACTGAGGGAAACAGCCCAAAATGAGAAAAGAGAGGAAACGTTATTTCTCTAACGGCCAGAGTCCATATCTCAGCTTTATTCTCTCTGCGCCATGGCATGCAAACTGGAAAAAAAAAAAAATAGATGAAAAACGTCATTGGAACTGATGGCTGAGAAACAAAGAGTGGTCTTGGCTCCGGTGCGAAACTGCAGTCTCTAGACATTCGACTACTAGAAAACCCGCTGGTTTTATACAGATGAGGTTTGGCAGAGGCCTGATCAACTGCGCTGTTATTGAACAGAGTTTCTGAAATGTGGCCTGTGGGAAATGAAGTTCTTACCAATGGTGCAGTTCGCTGTGATTTTTCTTCGTTTGGGGTTGTGCCGCAGCAACTCCAGCTCTCGCTTCGTCGGCTCCCACATCGAATATTTCTCTCCGATACCTGACGTTTAGGGGAATTCACACATTACACGTCATACAAATCAAGCTTTAAATACACACAAGACTGCATTAAACAGTAAAGATGCATTAAAGTGACTAAAGACATCTTAAATACATACGTTTCTTGAGCATCAAATAATCATATTATACTGATTTCTGAAGGATCATGTGACACTGAAGACTGAAAATTCAGCTTTGATCACAGGAATAAATTATATTTTACAATACATATACATAGAAAAGTTATTTTAAATTGTAATAATTTCACAAAATTAATGTTTATACTGTATTTTCATCACATAAATGCAGCCTTGGTGAGCAGAAGAGACTTTTTAAAAATGTAGTAAAAAACAAGCATTTCATGCAAACAAAATCCGGATAAAGCTATTTTACATGTTGCTAGCATGGTTTACCACAAAGCTAACATGCATTAAAGTGGTTAACATGATTACCATGTAGCTAATGTGATTACCATGTTGCTGACATGATTTAACACGTTGCTAGCTTGAATTGGCACTTTGCCGACATGATTTAACACAATGCTAGCATGAATTAGCATGTTGCTAACATGTTTTAGCATGCCGTCCTAGGACAGCCGTTAATCTCCTTTTGTGTTAAACAGTAAAATAACTGCGTATGGTTTGGTCTGTAACAGTCTGAAATCCAGACTTTTTGGACTTCATAAACTTTGCACATAAGAAATGTTAAAGGAACACTCCTCCGTTTTTTTAAATAGGGCTTATTCACCGTCTTTCCTACATTTAGATAGGTGGGCAAATGCATTTTTGTCTCAGTGCATGCATTGTTTTAGTTTGGCAGGGTCGCTGCTAGCTTAGCTTAGCATAATGAATGGAATCCTTTGTTGCCAGCTAGCATGTCAGGCGTAAAACGTGTCAGGCTCAACGTGTCAGATCAAGATGAGCGTGCCCGCAGTTGTGTCACAGCTACCGAGGATTTCTCGGCGTTGATCCATCCTGCAGTCCTCGACTTTTTTTTCCGGTGCGATAAAGTAAACTGGAAAAAACGCCCCGCGCCAAATGGACCCAATGGACAGCTGTCCACAGAGTAAGTGATTATTTTCAATTACCATGTTTGCTGTAACTTCTCAAAATAAACAATCCAAAAGCGAAGATACTCGGTGCAGATCACGCCGGTATGTTGACGGATTTCAGGTGTTGCGTGATATCTCAGCGCTAAAGTAGCAGTGCTTCGCCTGTGCTTCACCCTAATATAGTCCAAAGTCAACATCTGCCTAGGAAATCGACTAGTCTTAATCTGCATCGCTATTTATACTCGTTGTGAATACGCAGGCCACAAGAAGTAATTAGGTGGATTTTTTTTTTTTTTTTCACTTTTACTCAGGAGTCAGGACATGCTAGCTGGCAACAAAGGATTCCATTCATTATGCTAAGCTAAGCTAGCGGCGCTCCTGCCAAACTAAAACAATGCATGCACTGAGAAAAAAATGCATTTGCCCACCTATCTAAATGTAGGAAAGACGGTGAATAAGCCCGATTTTAAAAAAGTGGAGTGTTCCTTTAAGGTTTGAAAAACTTCATAGTAATAGTACAGTGCTTAGCATCAGTGCTAAAGTTGACTATAAAAAATATATATATTCTTTTGGAAATTGCTCTTAATGCCTTTCATCATACCTCGAGATTGGCATGGGGTAGGCCTACTTTCCATAAGATCATCTCTCAATGCTAATCAAGCCAGCTATTAGGCTAACTGAACTAAACCCATGCCGATCTCTAGGTTTGGTGACGGGTGTGTGAGGATGTGCAGATATTTTAATCCCAAAGGCCAAGAGAACTTTATCAGGATCATAGTATCCCGGATCCATGAAATAACTGGCCTTTAAAAATATAAACATGCCTGCCTCTATGGGGATTTAACACAGGGGTGTCCTGACTTATCACCCTGTGTTTTAAAGAAGAACATTTATTTATTTACCATACATTATTCATTCATAAAGAAAATTGGTGTCGTTAAAGGTTTGAGGTTTTCCTCATTTTTTCAAAAGTAAGGCATTAAGATTTATTTCCAAAAGATGATTTTTTTATTCCTCTTTTTAGTTAGCATGGCTGTGTTCACTTATGCTAAGCACTGCAAGTAAGCCTGTAAACTAAACATGAACGCTACTATTTTGAGGCCTTGCAAACAACAGCAAACGTAAATCTATCTTCGGATTACGCTACACGTCACACTTGTGCAATTCAATACCGAGCTTAAGAAAATAATGAAAGATTAGCTCTTATCAGCGGCACAAACCAAACACACACTCTTGCCCTCCTGTGGCTCGCAACACAACAGTTATGCATATTAATTTCTCTGAATTAGCGGCCTCCACAGTTGAACTACAGCGTAAGAGGAACCAACCTTGCAATTTCCAGGCTTTTCTTTGTTCTTCTTTGGCAATCTGCTCCATGTCTTTGTCGTATATGTAGTCTTGGCACACAAAGCAATATATTCCCCCATACAAAAGGTCTATAGCTGAATAAGAGAAGGAGAGGGAGAGAGAGAAAAACAGAAGGAAAGGACCTATTAGAGACCTTTTGGAGAAGTTGACGCTTGCATCTTCCCGTATCTGCCCTGTAAATATGGATGAGGCATTAAGGAAGCATCCCAAGCATTGCTCAGTGCAGCAAATCTGCCTCCTTTAATAAGTGATGGGAATAATAATTAGGGTGCAGCACAGAAACATCCATCGCCGCTCGTGCCACGGTATCGTGTGTGTCCTTGTGAAGTGTCATGGAGAGCAACCGCTTTTACCGGTCAGCTTCGTATTGCCCTGACTGATGCTGTAGTTGTGAATGAGGAGTATTTATGAATTATGCTAATTCAGTGCATTGTAGTAGTAGCAAAAAAATAAAATAAAAGTAAGTTACTGTAAGTTGCCTTATTCTATACAGGGGAAACCTAATATGCGACCACAAAACCAGTCACATGGGCCATTTTTTTAAAATTGAGACTTGTATATCATAAAAAAGCTGGATAAATAAGCTTTCCATTGATGTATGGTTTGTTATGATAGGACAATATTTGGCAGAGGTACAAAAATCTGAAATCTGAGGGTGCAAAAAAATAAAAAAATAAAATAAAAATCAAAACATTGAGAAAATCTCCTTTAAAGTTGTGCATTTATGTTCACGATTGTGCTGCATTCACTCACAAAAATACATGTTTTATATATTTACAGTAGGAAATTTACTTAATATCTTCATTGAACATGATCTTTACTTAATATCCTAATGATTTTTGGCATAACATTTTTTTATTTATAATTTTGACCCATACAATGTATTGTTGGCTATTGCCACAAATATGCCCGTATGACTTATGACCTTACATTATGTAATTTTACAGTAAACTTTGTACCTTATATTCAGTTAAGATGCATTACACTGAACAAAAGTAACAGTAAAAACATTTAACATTAAAAATTAATATATATTGGCCGATACCATCAATATGGTGGCCGATATATCACGCATCCCTGATAATGTACATTAGTAATAAATGCTGCACAACTGTTCTTTGACCTTGATAAGCATCAAATCATCATATTACACTGATTTCTGGAGGATCATGTGACACTGAAGACTGGAGTAATGATGCTGAA
>NC_136896.1:30092899-30155399 GCF_949152265.1 Phoxinus phoxinus
GAAAACTAGAAAACGTCTCGTCTTGTTTTAGCCATTTTTAGCTAGTCATCGTAACGTTATCGTCAAAAAAAAAGGTGCGTCAACGTCATCGTTGACGAAAACAACATTGACTGGTAGTCACTGACTGTATGAATACTTTTTGGGTATATGTCACAGTTGACTTTATTTGGCTCTCCTCGCTTACATAAATGAACTATAGTGTCCTGCACACACTAGTAAAAAAATAAAAAATAAAAAATGATATCTGGTGTCTGAATAATGTTTGGTTTTCCTGTATTTGTTTGTCGTATAATGGGCGGTTCTTCCTCTTTTTAATACACAAGAGGACGTCCTAAAAGATGGCAGCTTCATATCTCTAGGTAGAGATTAATTAAATTCATTGTGTGAAGCCGGAGGGTGATTTGGAAAAGCCCCAAACCTCAGGAACAGGTGTTTGATGAACTCTACGCCATCGCTGGGAGCAAACACTGCAAGTCACACAGAGTCAGGGACTATTATCCCCTCGCACACTATAATTACCCAAATTCCCGTCTGTTTGCGCTTCTTATTTGTTTGTTGTTGGAGGGTGGCGCCCCTCCTCATTAAAACAGAGGGGATAATTACATGCCACCGATGCATTAAGGAACTGGGAGATTTCCAAGACCCCATCCAGAGCCGCATTTGTGCACTTGATGCCTCTCGCTTGCCGAGGACAATCAGACAACACATTGAATGGCTTCAATGGCATTGAATTGTGCAAGTAAATATAATAATTATTCATTTAACTCCTTATATTGCCACAGCCATTACATTTAAAACAGTAATATCCTATACTAAACCTAAACTAATTTTGACAAACTATATATCATTTGAAAGCTTACAATCTCTAGTTTACATATTTGGTGATTTTCAAAATGGAGCCGTAATTTATCAATTTGCAATAAGAATATTTTCATAATCCCAAGGCGTGTTCGGACCTTTATTTTGAAATATTGATGAACATGAAAAATCATGAGAGAATGGTAGAAACCTCAGTTTGTTTTCATGCCAAGAGTTCAAAAGATAGCATCCGTTCAATTCTTTTAAAAAAAAAAGTTCTGAAAATGTTTTAAATATAAATAAAATAATAATAGATTCAGCATTAGTGATGTGGCGGCGAGCTATAATGCACATGCGTGATCTTTGTGTTTCTTAGAGGATGAATTCATTTCAGAATCTGCCAAACTTCCAATACTACTTCTGAATAGGATGTCTACTTCATAAATTGAATAAAAATTGTAAAAATAATGGTTCAGACTCAAACAACATATGGAAATGCAGGCGCCCTTATATGGGCAGTAATGTCCACTAGTGGAGAAGTGTGGTACTGCGCCCAAACTACATCTCACTGAAAGCTCATTTTTTGAGATATCAACCTAACATTTGAAACACAACTTGTTCAGATTTTTGGCTTTGATTTTTTTGCATTTTTAGAGTCCACCAGGTTTTGAAAATATAAATTTTATATAAAATATGAATAAAGTTTTAACATTGCACATTTTCATAAACTCAAACTTCTATAACTTTATTTTCTGTTTAACTTTCTTAATTTATTTCACTTCTTCAAAAATCTGCCAAATGTCTTCTTAAAAACAAGTCCAATCTTACATCTATATTCCAAAGCATTCTTGAATTACAAACATTTAAGTTCGGAATGTGCATTTTCATGTCTATTAAAAAAAAGAAGGGGTTAATTGATTTCCGTGATGTGATGTCGGATTCGACGGAACCCGGTCACAGAAATGGAATTTACTGCAGAAATGAATAACACTGAATTTGGCAAATGTTGAATAAATAAATGAAAAGATCAAAAAATCAAATTTTGATCTAATGTCTGTGAATATTAAAGCAGAAAAAGAATACAACCCGTCAAAATAAGGTTCAACTTGAGAGGAATTATGACAGAGATATATTTGTAACACTTTACAATAAGGTCTAATTAGTAACTAACATGAATTAACCGAGAGCAATATATCTGTACAGCACTTATTAACCCTTTTAAACAAATGTTCAGTTTTATGGTAGTTCACATTGCATTAACTACTGTTAAACTATTTTGGATTTTAAAAATGCATTAGTAAATGTAGAAGTCAACATTAAGATTAATAAATGCTGTAGAAGTATTGTTAACTAATGTACAGTATTGTAAAAGTTTACCAATATACCACTATTGTACAGTATAATGTACTTCTCAAAGTAATAATAATAATAATAATAATAAACCTTTTAATAAGGAGTATTACAATGTTTCTTCCATGTTTTAAACTTAACTGTAAATCATAAATACCGGAAAATTTTAACAGACAATAAAAAAAACTGTAATATTACTAAATTATTCAAATTGATTAGACATGCTTAATGATTATTAAGACGCAATTAAATCATTTAAAAAATAAAAATCCAGTCAAATAAATAAATAAATATTTTTTTTGGAAAATTAATCAATGTTAAACATTAAATAAATTTATGTTAAATTGTTTCATGGTTTCAAATTAGACACGCTCCTTGATTAATACAATTTTATTTAACCATTAAAACAGAATCCATTTTAAAAAAAGTTTAAATTAATAAATTAGGGGGGAAAAAATGTTTTTACAAAAAAAAATATTTTTAGGGGCATAAACAACCTAACAAATTGTTAAATTGTAGAAATGTCATATTTTTAATAAACATGATAAAAATTATGATGTAACCATTAAAACAGAATCTAGAAAAAAATGAATTCAGGGGGAGGAATAAAACCCTAAAATATTAATCTCAAAAGCTTCTACAGAGTTTTGAATGACCCGTTGTGACCGTGTGTCCATTATTCCTCGTTTCTGAGTTTGATTGTCATGATTGTGTGTTCTCATATGTTGTTTTCTGCGTGTCTTAGACGCTGAGAAGCTGAAATGCGTACGAGTAAGTCTTTGTGGAGAGCGCTCGTGTGCATCTTACCTAGGTTGTGTCTCTTGTTTTTGGCGTGCTCGTGGATGTGTTTCTTGCTGAAGCAGCCGAAGAACACACAATGGAGACAGGAGTGAAGTCGGTTTAAATGAGCTCCACACATGTGACACATACATGACTTCGCCTAGGATGAAGAGAGAAGGAGATACAGGCGTTTAGTTAAGTTTATTAGAGCACAGCACAAGAGGAAGCAGCAAACTGTGATTTTCTCAACGGAAAAACCTTTTAAGACAGATCAACCATTCACTATAGGGACATGGACAACAATGCATTGCACAAAACTCTCAAAGTCCTTGAAAATAAAATGGATAATGCATATAAGGGGCCGATTGTACAGCAGAGGAAATTAATTGTTAAAGGCGGTGAATCTTTGATGGCTATAGCAACGGTGTTTCATTCAGAGAGAATGAATTTAAGAGATAAAATCTTTATATGTTGACGTGTTCATGATCAGTTTAATCTCTGAAGGTCTAAATGCAGTGAATGTACTCGAAGCTGAACGCCTTTTCCCACGTAACGCATCAGTCATGATCCCACAGTCGCCAATCACCCTCTGGCTCCGCCTACAGTAGCCACGCCCCCAAACTCTCACTATAGAGAGCCTAAGTCCCTCCCCTTCCGGTGGACCATGGGACTTTATTTCGGAAAAATATTGTATGCTAGTCAATGGCGAGAGACAACAAATATTTTGATCTCGTTTGAATTGTGCCCTGAATTACACATATGATGTTTGGCAATTTAAAAGATACATTTTAAAGTCAAGAAAGTCGCAGTTTGATGTAAAACTGTTGAGGTATAAGACTGTGAACATACGTAATCAAAGACTACAAACCCAAAAGGCGCACATGTGACGTCATACCTTTTCTCTCAATGAATGAAGCTAACTTTACTGAGGCTAACTTTACTGAGGCTAACTTTACTGAGGCTAACTTTACTGAGGCTAACTTTACTGAGGCTAACTTTACTGAGGCTAACTTTACTGAGGCTAACTTTACTGAGGCTAACTTTACTGAGGCTAACTTTACTGAGGCTAACTTTACTGAGGCTAACTTTACTGAGGCTAACTTTACTGAGGCTAACTTTACTGAGGCTAACTTTACTGAGGCTAACTTTACTGAAGCTAACTTTACTGAAGCTAACTTTACTGAAGCTAACTTTCCTGAAGCTAACTTTACTGAAGCTAACTTTACTGAAGCTAACTTTACTGAAGCTAACTTTACTGAAGCTAACTTTCCTGAAGCTAACTTTCCTGAAGCTAACTTTCCTGAAGCTAACTTTACTGAAGCTAACTTTACTGAAGCTAACTTTACTGAAGCTAACTTTACTGAAGCTAACTTTCCTGAAGCTAACTTTCCTGAAGCTAACTTTTTGACGCAAAAGTGTGTGAGATTGGATGTAGTGTGCACTCCAGACGGCTAGGTGGCGATGTGGAGCACTGACAGTGAAAGAGACGCGGACACAGTTTGTCATGTTTAATACGGTAAAGCTGCTGCTTTAACCCTCGATGCTCTTCACGTGACGCTCAAAAATGACAGATTTTTTATTTATTTTTTGTCAATGAAATTAAAGCTATGAGCAAAAAAAAAAACTATATATAAACATACTTAGGCCCTGTTTACACGAGAACGCTCGCGGGTGAAAATGTAAAAATATTTTATCGGATGTGCCTTTCGTTTACACGGCGACGGCGTTTTTGGGGCTTAAAAACGCAAAAAAGTGAAACTATCCTCCAGAGTGGAAATCTTAAAAACGCTCCACCGTCGCGTTCCCAACTAAAGGGTAAAAACGCAAAAGTCTGCTAGACAGAGAAGGTGTCGCGTACGCGTTTACGCCACAGGCATGCGCTAGTACAGGAAAATAACAAAACATTATCAAACTAAAATATAGCATTAATTTCATAAAAAAAAATAAAATAAAAAAATAAAAGTGTCATTTTTGAGTAACATGCGAAGAGCGCCGAGGGTTAAAGCAGCAGCTTTACCATATTAAACATGACAAACTGTGTCAGCGTCTTTCACTTTCAGTGCTCCACATCGCCACCTAGCCGTCTGGAGTGCACACTACATCCAATTCCACACACTTTTGCGTCACCATATCCACGCAGATTTCCCCCCATAACGCTCGTCTAAACGCAGAATAAAAAGTGATAACGCAACGCCACTTTTGCGTTTTCTCTTCAGATCGTTTCCGTGTAAACATAGCCTAAGACTAGATGATTTGTTCCCATTCCTAATTCGTACTCGCTGACTATCCCAATACCCTGATCTCCAATTTAGTGCAGTAGTGTTGGTTTTAGATCACGCTCAGCTTTTACCTGCAGACCAGCTATTTTTATAGAGACCCCATTTTCAGCTTCACATCTTCTCACCCTTTGGCTATTCCCCGGAGACACGCCACCTAGCCGACGACTGAGAATAACTATCCGACCGCATGAATGGAGCGCTAGAGCGTCACAGGTGAGATGCGAACACCAAGAACTGGAGCATGTTTCTTTTTCATTACAACAGCTTTAATGAAAAGAGACTGTGTGCTACAACCACAATGGATGGCGAGTCGGATGGGACACGTGAAAAAAATGAGGATGTTACAGAGAAAAGATACACGTACATCATGCTAACGTCATTATTAAACCAAAAGAAACTAACGTTCTCATCCGAGTTGAAAGAAAGCGGCCCTGCGGATGTTTCGGGAGAGAGCACGAGAGGGAAAGGCCTTGTTTTGTCCGTGTTTCATCAGAGTAATTTGATCGGAGACATCGAGGGAGAAAGGCCTGCGGTGAGGTGAACTTGGCCAACATATGATACGGTGTTAAAGATGCACAACAGCGCAGCAAACATCTTTATGCGATCACTAGAGCGTGACAGGGCTATTATAGCTTCTGCAAGCTGCAGTGAAGCCTAATATCATTAAGTATTACGGGAATATGATATTCAAAAGTGCACGTCATGAAACTGGATCATTTCATGACCAAACATCTCGACTCGGATCCGATAGCTTGGCCACACCCAGACTCTACAACACGACCGGACGGTGAGGAGCAGAACCGTGCACTACTCACAGTCACAGTTAGTGTGCACTACATGTAGTATGCTAATTATCTGGAAGAATAAAAAGCATTAGCAAAAAGTGCATTACAGAACATGCAATACAATGCAATGTTCTTGACATGACCTTGCATTTCTGTTGTGACAAAAGCCACAAATCTAAATTTTTTATGCAGCATAAAAAAAAAGCATAATCATTTTTATTAAACTTTAAATGAGCTCATGCAAAAAAAAATTAACAATTAACCATGTGAAACATTTAGCAATGCATAATGCATGCAGTTTCACATGAAGAATAGACAACAAATAAATGTAAATAATGACACTGTTCATTTTTGGACGAATTTTCACAATTATTAACATCATAATTCTAGCTAAGTACATTTTTAAAATAATGTTATGTACTGGAGATTCAGATATTTTTGTTCAATTTAAAACCATTGGCATATCGGCTATAAAAAAGGCAGATATAACTATTAATTAACGGCGTGAAGGCACTACATAAGAAATATGCAATGTTCTGTAAAAAGTTATGTTGTTAATAATAAGAATTATTTGATGGGAAGATTAGCTAACTTCTGAAGGTTGTCT
Source organism: Phoxinus phoxinus (assembly GCF_949152265.1). Taxonomy (NCBI): domain Eukaryota; kingdom Metazoa; phylum Chordata; class Actinopteri; order Cypriniformes; family Leuciscidae; genus Phoxinus; species Phoxinus phoxinus. Next base: position 30,099,499 of record NC_136896.1, read on the forward strand.
TAGCCTAGATCTTTTTTTGTTCGTCTCTTATTATGTCGTCCTGTTGAATGTTAAACGGCTACAATCCATGTTTAATGAAAATTATTTGTTTTTTTACTTTAAAACATGATCAAATCAATAATCTATATTAAAGACAAAAGTGAGTGAGCAAGTGACAAATATCGGTATCGACTAGCCTAATAGTTGTGTTAAAATCGGTATCTGCCAAACACAATGAAATATATATATATATATATATAAAATAAAATCCTATCAGTGCATCCCTATAAAGAAAATTGTGTACTTTGTGTTGAATTACCTTGGCTTTCAATTTCAGAAAATTAATTTCTGAACAGAACGGCTGAGAGCTTCTCTTTTCAGAACAACACAATTCAATCTCCTGATTTTTCGTTCTCCCCATTTTAGAAAGTCATATAAACACTAACATCTTTTGCTATTGGGACAAATGGAAATGCAAAAGTTATATGTATTGTAGTCATTCACCATTATAGATGTTTCCACAACTATGATGGAAGTGAAAAGGCTACATCGTAAAAAAAAAACTCCCTTACAAACTAAAAATATTTGCATAGCACGGTTACATACTGCAGTATTCAGTGATCTGAACATCAGTTTCACTCTGAACGTCTGTCTGTCTGTCTCTGTCTGTCTGTCTGTCTGTCTGTCTGTCTGTCTGTCTGTCTGTCTGTCTGTCTGTCTGTCTGTCTGTCTGTCTGTCTGTCTGTCTGTCTGTCTGTCTGTCTGTCTGTCTGTCTGTCTGTCTGTCTGTCCTCCTGCTGTAATGCTCCATTAGATCATGCATTGATCCGGAGCTCATCTGAGATGTGGATGTGAGGCTTTTGAAGGATCCGCTTCGTCCTACAGGATCCACTGCAGGCTACACGACGCGCACGGCCCATTTCTGCAGCTGTGCTGGCACACATTTGTAAAATAAAACCCCTAAAATGGTATATAGGGCGTGCTCAAATTCTTTATAAGGTAAAAATGTGCCTCTATTGTGCCAAAAGTATATATTTTATTTAAATAAATGATGGTGATTATCTTAAATATTTTACAAAAGTACTTTAGAATATTTTAATAATTGATTGGGCCTAGATGTTATGGTATTGCCACCTGAAATATTAACAAAATATATAATTATAATTTTTTTATAAATATTTTATAATTTTTATAAATATAAATATTTATTTTTTATTATTAGAAGTTATGACGTTATTTCAAATAAAGTCTTTACTTTTACCAACCATTTAAAATCAAATTTAAAATATTCGGTTTATATAATTAAATAAATTCAAATAAATAAACAAAATGAAAAAAATAATAATAATTAGGATAGAGAATATATATATATTTCCATCGTAATTTTTTTTATTTTGTTTATTTGAATTTATTTAATTAAATAAACAAAATGTTAAATTAGGATATATCCTAATTTAACATTTTGTTTATTTAATTAAATAAATTCAAATAAATAAACAAAATGAAAAATAAATATAAATAAATAAATTAGGAGTATATATATATATTAGGGCTGTTAAAAGATTTATCGGGATTAATCGCATCCAAAATGAAAGTTTTTGTTTACATAATAAATGTGCGTGTACTGTGTATAATTATTTTGTAAATATAAATACACACACGTTCATGTATACATTTATGTACATGTATTCATGTATATATACAAGAAAATGTGTTAATTATATATAAATCTATATACATGCAAATATTTCTTAAATGTATACAAACATGTGTGTATTTAAATGTATAAAATAATTATACACAGTACACACACATTTATTGTGTAAACAAACTTTTATTTTGGATGCGATTAATCGTTTAACAGCCCTATTATATATATATATATATATATATATATATTATATATAAATTCTCTATCCTAATTTAACATATATATATATATATATATATATATATACACACATTTTTCTTTTTGTCTATGAATATAAACCATTCATAAAGGATCAATAACGCCAGCGACTATAACCAGCTTTCGAACCGCAAATCACATCGGCTCTCGCAGTTTCTGCGGCAACCGAACATCCAATCACTGCGTGGCTGCCGTGTTTCCAAGATCACAAGTGTAGTAGGAGGCGTGTGGGTGATGAGGAGAATCAAGGGAGGCAAGAGACATGAAAGAGGAGAAACAAAAAAGAGAGAGCGCGAGGGAAGGCGCTGATGATAAAGGACGGATGACAGTTCAAACACATGCAGATGAGGAACGAGAACGCCTCGCCGGTGATGAGCTCGAGGCTAGATAAACCGGATCAGCTGAGAGAAACATGCGAGCGAACGCACCGGGAGTGTAAGACTGATGCTGAACGCTGAAGGCAACACCACAACGCAATTAGTGGAGAGGCCTTGTCAATTACCCAGAGTCCCATTCTGCTGAAGGACTTCTTCTGAATGGGAAGGACGCTCGCTCACTGTGTGAACCGCTATTGCACTTAATCCCGGAGTCTATCCCTTCTCTGCAATTAAAAGACTCATTAAGATCTGGAGAAACTGGAGTTTCTTTAAAGCAATTCGAGTAAAATGATGAGACAAAAGATTATGACCGCCTGTCTAATACGGTGTTGGTTCTCCGTAGTTCATTTTGTCAGCTATTTTTATTATTTAGTCTTAGTCGGTGTTTACATTACAAGTAACTTGAGTTACGTAATCAGATTACTTCTTAAAGTAACTAGTAAAGAAACGCATTACTTTTAAAATTTACACAAAAATATCGGAGTTGCTTTTTCAAAAAAGTAACGCAAGTTACTTTGTTTTCCCATTTATTGACTGACAGCTCTCATGTTGAGACATCAAAGTGCAGAGGCGTTGTGTGTGTGTGTGAACATGATGTTTATTGTATTCTAGACTAAATGTGAGCATTTACGCATCTCACTTGCACAAAAAAATATTCAATATTCCTCAAAATTAATAAAATCAGTGAAATGCAGAATCAGAATACTATGCTAACCTCCAATAACTAAATATGTTAAATAAAACATACATTTATATTCATTTAATCTCACTTTATTGACCAATGTACTTGCTTCTGACCTTCGATGATTCAGTTTAATAAGCAGAAATGACTATAGATAGATAGAAAGGTTTGCTTTCCTCTACTGTACACATTTCCTTCTTGCTTTTGGTGTGAAAGGGTCTTTATATTTGCCCAAAAATAGAACTTGTGTTAAAAAAAAAACGAGCTCAGCCCAGATGGGGAAAAAAAGTAACGCAAAAGTAACGCAACGCATTACTTTTCTAAAAAAAGTAACTTAGTTTCTTTTTAAAGGAGTAACGCAATATTGTAATACATTTCTTTTAAAAGTAACTTTCCCCAACACTGGTCTTAGTCCTGTGTCAAATATGTACTTTTTAGTTATCATAAGGGATGCACCGATATGCACATTTTGGCCGATACCGATAACCGATAATAATTTTTATTTGAAAACCGATAGATTGGCCGATAAATCTAAATCCACATTTTTAAATATTTTTTGAAAGCTTGATTACAAAAACAAGAGTCTCATGTCCCAATCACAAAATTATAATGATGTTTTGATGATTTTATGCAGCCGATATGACAGATTTGCGCTGCACATTTTGGATAAACTGGATTTTCCTTTTTGATGCGATTCCAATCATATTTCAAGCAATTCAAAACCATCATGTTGAACAGTGGAAGATCATCTGGAACATCTGAACGAGATAATACATTATTTATCGGCTTTAATATATCGGCAAGATTTTCTTATCAGGCCGATAACATAATAAATGGCGATATTTCGGCCGATACCGATATGGTGGCCGATATATTGCGCATATCTAGTTATCATATTTTGTCAAGCTTATCCTGTTTGTTTTTTTTGTCAAGATAGTCAACTAAATGTTTGAGCATTTTAATCTAGTTTTAGTGAATAAAAACTTCACTTTTTTGTCACGCTGCATAATGGTTAAATTGATCATCTCGATTATTTTGCTCAAAATTATAATCAATAGAAAATTTATTTTTACATTTCATTAGAATTATTGCACTTTCACCTCTAAACACAAATCAAGCTAATATAGTCGTAAACCACAATCGCTAATATAATCAAGAGATTCATGTTTAGATTTTTTTTACAGTTAATTTATTAGATTTAGTCGCAGAAAACAGCGCAAGTGGCTCGTGAGTCGTGACAGAACGACAGAATGAGACTTTAATTTAAGCAGAAATCTCAAATTATTAATTTAAACTCGAAAATCGATTAATCGCAACTAATCGTTTGCAGTATAAAAGATTTGTTTACATCATATGTGTGTGTGTACTGTGTTTAATAATTATGTATATATAAATACACACACATGCATGTATAATTTTAAGAAAAAAATCTATTTATATATTAAGTATTTATAATTATATATAATATAAATTATATTTAAATATAAAAATTTCACATATATAAACACATATATGATGTAAACCAAAACTTTTATTCTGCAAACGATTAGTTGCGATTAATCGTTATGCAGCCCTAGTTTAAACGAGCTCGTCCGCAGTGTAGAGAGAGCGCGTGCGCATGGTTGCCAGATTGCAAATATTAAGTAAAACACCGGGTGGAAAGCGTGTTCTTTGAACAGAAAAGCTCTGACTGGTTTAATTTGCTCCGGATGAATATTGTTGGTGTTACAGGGCTTGAATTTCGGCGTGTGATTGTGTGTCTATCGAGCATAATTTTACTAATTCCCGCACTTTGAGTGTGAGCACATAAAGAGAGGTACATTGGCTTTATAAAACAGTATAATAGGGCCGTGGATCAGGTCCACTGCCAAATTATGAGATAATATTAAAAATATCTATATGGCAGTTTTTCTCCATGGTATCGATGCCAAAATTGTGTCCAGTGAAGTGAGAGGCTTGTAAATTTGGAAAACCACTAGCCACTGTGGCCGGTAAGTTAAAAAAAAAAGTTAATTTCAAGCCCTGATGGTCATATAAAGGTGAAATTCGAGAAAAAAAATTAATATTGTGCAAAAGTTATTATCAGTAATTTAACTTATAAGATTAAACTAATATATTATAGACTCATTACATGCAAAGTGAGATATTTCAAGCCTTTATTTGTTATAATGTTGATGATTATGGCTTACAGCTTATGAAAACCCCAAATTCAAAAAGGTTTTCATAAACTGTAAGCCATAATCATCAAAATTATAACAAATAAAGGCTTAAAATATCTCACTTTGCATGTAATGAGTCTATATAATATATTAGTTTCACCTTTTAAGTTGAATTACTGAAATAAATTAACTTTTGCACCATATTAAAATTGTGTATATGAATGTTTTTGGTGCTGAATTTGTTTGTAAAGATGTTCATTTACATCAAGTGCCGAAAAGAACGAACCAAATGAATGTTTAGCAGAGTGTGTCTGATTATTTGACCGCAAAGTTATGTTGCATGCAGGCTACGGTCACACTACTGAATATGTATTAAGGTAAGAGTGTGTAGTCTCTACTTTTCACTTATTAGTCCAGCAAAAGTTCAGCAGTTTGTGGTACCTTGAATGTAATCTTCAATGCATCTGGAACGAAGCCGCCCTCCTCCACCACACACTAAAACCCAGAGAACAAAACAGTATCTTGAGATAAAAATGATCAAACGTTCTTGATTTTGTATTCAAGTCACAGAAGCGGTGTTCAAGCATTTGTGAATTATGAGCCAGTAAAACTGTAGTCCTTTATCTCGCTCCTTTTCTTCAGCTTTTCTGATTTAAAACGGCTTGAGGAACTCCTCTGCGGCCTGACGTCGTCGGCACCTCATCCGTAAATATTCCCGTTGAGGCTCCGGAGACGTGCGGATGCTGCGGGACCGTATACATTAAACACGGGAAGCCGGTATCAATATGACAAACGGCCCATGGTCCAATTAATTATTGATGGCCATATAACTTCACATGGAGAATAGATGTGGAACAGCCGCCCTATAAAAATAGTTTTAATGGTAAATATGCGAATAATTGGACAAGCTTCAGCGAAGGCTTGTGTTAATCACTGCAATGGCGGAGATGAACCTTGTGTGGATGATGGTTGTAAAAAAAAATATAATAATTTACATAAAAAGAAAGCCATAATTCTCACCCTGAGACTAATGACCACTCATATTGATGCGTTCGTGAACGTCGACAAACACAATATGAATTAAATGTTCATTAGTAAAACTTAATGGACCGAAATAAATTAAGTCATCTTGATGGGTTGTGTGTACTGGGTCATGTTTTTTTTTGTTTTTTTCAGAGGCCCAATGAACAGCTGGTATTAACTAATCTTATTTTAGTGTCCGTGACCCCTGAGATCATATTTTACCAGGGAGGTGATATGTATGCGGTTATATATATATATATATATATATATATATATTACAGAAATTTCAGTAGTACTGGTGTACGGACACTGGTACAATTTCATGGTTCTCTGTACCAATTTCTATGTCATAGCAAAAAAAGTATTAAAGTAACCGTTTAAAAATAAGAAAATATTACATTACTGATGATAATAACAAAATGTATACATACATACTAAAATATGGTCAAAATTGGTACCCAGAAGAACCATGAACCAATGAATCAATGATCAATTCATAAAGAGAGCAATTCCTTATTCCTGAATGAACAAATTGAATTAATGACTAAGGAATTAAGCCAGCTAATGATAGTTTTAGTTTCTTATTTAGAGTAGCATTTCATAAAAAAAAATAAAAAATAAAACCAATTAGTAGGTAGTTCACCTCAAAATGAAAATGTCATCATTTACTCTCCCTCATGCCTGTCGAAAACTAAAAGTTTATATTCAATAATTTTTTTTCTAAATCTTTTTTTGTAATGTCTATTTGATGGTTTTCTCCTTTAAAGAATAATGACTTTATATTATATTTTGGGGGTAATTTCTCAGCCAAATTTAATGTATGATTAATTAGATTTAAAAAAAAAGTAGGCTAATCGCTTGACAGCCCTAATATATACATAAACACACACACACACACGTAGGCTACTGTATAAATATATGAAACTGAAAAATTTTGAATAGGGTGCAAAAGTTAATTTATTTCAGTAATTTAACTTAAAAGCTGAAACTAATATATTATATAGACTCATTACATGCAAAGTGAGATATTTCAAGCCTTTATTTGTTATAATTTTGATGATTATCAAAATTCAAAATGAGAATATTGTGAAAAGGTTTGCATGAGCTGTAAGCCATAATCATCAAAAATTATAACAAATAAATGTCTAATATAATAAAAGTCTATATAATATATTAGACTTTTATTTTGCTTTTTAAAAAGTTTGTGTTTAAATAATATATGTGTGTGTACGGTGTATAATTATTTTGTATATATAAATACACAAACATGCATGTAGGGCCTATATATTTAAGAAAAATGTGTTATTTATATATAAAATATTTATGTATAAATATATACATGCAAATAGTTCTTAAATATATATATGCATATGTGTGTATTTATATATACAAAATAATTATACACCGCACACACACATATTATTTAAACACAAACTTTTATTCTGGATGCGATTAATCATTGCCCATCCCTAATATATATATATATATATATATACACACATATATGTGTGTGTGTGTGTGTGTGTGTGTGTGTATATATGTGTGTGTATGTGCGTGTATATATATATATATATATATATATATATGTATATATATGTGTGCGTGTGTGTATATAAATATATTTTATATATACACCCACACACATGATTGATGTGTTATGCATGTCATTGAGTGATTAGATCAGAAAAGGCAGATAGGAGGCATTAACTAGGCCAGAGATGTGAAGCTAAGCTTAGGTGAACACAAGCACATACAATAAATAAATGAAAACACCCGCAGCGTCTCTGCATACGTAATGAATGCTCTGTTCACTTGCTGTTTGAGCAAAGCAAACACCGTTGTCTACATGAAATACATAAAGCCAGCTCAGCAGGGATCATTATGATCACCGCATGGATAGAACGAACCCTAAGCGAGGCGTCTCTTGCGCTCACAGTGTCACAGCTCTCGTATTTAGAGGAAGTCACATGTTGGGGAAAACAAAAAAACTCAATTGCACACTTATCTTTGAATCTACTGGTTCAGGGCATGGGAGGGAACGCATCCATAATAATCCATGTAATCGGACTCACTACACAACAATCACTAATCGATTGTGCCGACTTAAAACACTAATAATGCAATGTTCAGTGGCGTCGACCCACCTGAGCGAAACGAGCGGTTTGTGTGAGAAAACGGACGGTATTTTACACACAGCCACGTCCAAGTGATCTGAGGGCGCGGGCGCATCCTTCTGTGTGACGTGTGCGCAGACTGGTGCATAGATGTATACACTAGATGTCGCCTTGGCTACGGCAGTTCATTGGAATGTCTTTAATGCGACATCTAGTGTATAGATATCTATGCACCAGTCTGCGCACACGTCACACAGAAGGAAGCGCCCGCGCCCTCAGATCACTTGGACGTGGCTGTGTTACAAGAGGTAAAAACGATATAAATACAGTTCGTTTTCTCACACAAACCGCTCGTTTCGTGTCTTAGGCCATCAATGTGTACTTACGATGGGGAATTGTTTAATTTGGACGATGGGGAATTGTTTTAATTTGGACTCTAGACCTGACCATAGACCTGCATGATATGACTGTCAGACAAGAACGGTTTGACCTAAAAATATCAAAATTGAAAATACTGCGGAAAAAAAAGACACCTACATCTTGGATGCACTTCAGGTAAGCTAAAACATACCAAAATTGAATTTCAAAGTGAACTATCCCTTTAATAAATGTTTTAAATTTGACAATGTAGTGCGGTACATTGTAAACAAAGGTCAGATATTATGCAAGTATGGTCTAAAAATGGCATAGTAAACTGTGCTTTAGAAAAAAGAAAATCAAGAATCGAATCGAACCGTGGCCTTAGAATCGAAAATTTAATCGAATTGAGGATTTGGAGAATCGTGACACCCCTAGTGTGAACAGGCCTCAACTATTGGGGGCAAATCCAAATGAATCCCTTGTGAATCCAAACCCCAGGCCTATTGTGCGCATCAGACGGATGGGTGTGCCATCTGAAGCTCAGACTCCGCACCGGTGTAAAAAACACCCACTAAAGGCCTTCATCATCACACGGTGTGTGTTGTTCTGCAGCAGCGCTTACTGAGCTCCTCATATTCCTGCTGTTCCTTCCCGGGAACAACCTGACAGATGAGAGGCGCGCCGGTCCCTTGCCCACCTGATGCCATCTGGTTTTTGAGAACTTGTGATGAATCTGTCAATTGTGGCCCGAGACGGGTAAATTCAGCATTTCGCCCATGTCTAAACTCTGCATTAAAGGATTAGTTCACCTAAAAATGAAAACTCTGTCATCCATTACTCACCCTTGTGTCGTTGCAAACCCATCATCTTCAGAAAGAGGATATTTGGTAACACTTTACAAGAAGGTGCATTAGTTAATGTGTTAACTAACATGATGAACTAACAATGAGGAATACATTTGTTAATGTTAGTTAATAAAATACAGCTGTTCATTGTTTGTTCATGTTAGTTCACAGTAGGGCTGTAAACGATTAATCGCGATTAATCGCATCCAAAATAAAAGTTTGTGTTAACATAATGTGTGTACTGTGTATAATTATTTTGTATATATAAATACACACGTTTATGTATACATTTAAGAAACATTTGTTATTTATATATAAAATATGTAGGCTATAATTTATAGCCCTATATAATTTTAATTATATATAAATCTATGTAGAGTATATACATGCAAATATTTCTATCTATATATATATATATATATATATATATATATATATATATATATATATATATATATATACACACACACACACACACACAAGCATGTGTGTGTATTTATATATATAAAATAATTATACACAGTACACACTTATTATGCAAACAAACTTTTATTTTGGATGTGATTAATCGCGATTAATCGTTTACAACCCTAGTTCACAGTGCATTAACTAATGTTAACAAATAGCCTACAACCTTTGATTTTAATAACTTGGTAAAGGTTGAAATTAATATTAACTAAGAAAAATAAATGCTTAAGAACAATTGTTCATTCTTAGTTCAAGTTAACTAAGGGAAGTTAACTAATGAACCTTATTGTGAAGTATTACCGATATTTTTATTGAAATCTGAGAGATTTCTGTCCCTAGCATTGAAACCCGAAACTCTGACGCTTCAAAATGTTCATAAAGAGATCGCAAAATTAACCGAGCGTGTCTTCTGAAGAGTCCCGATCGCTTGATGAACATTTAATTTAGGCTTTTATTCACATATATAAAGTAACATTGACCCGCGAACGTACACCGCGCACTCAAATACGGCAAACGGAAGCTAGCGATGCCGATACCGATAACTCTTTACATTTGAAAACCGATATATTGGCCGATAAATCTAAATCCACATTTTTTTATATAATTTTGGAGAACCTGATTACAAAAACAAAAATAAAATCCCATGTCCCAAACACACAATTATAATGTTCTGATTATAATGTTACGTAGCCGATATGACAGGCATGTTGCACTTTACTATATTTTCCTTTTTTGATGTAATTCCAATCATATTTCAAGCAATTCAAAACCTCAGCTTAAGGAGATAATACATTATTTATCGGCTTTAATATATCGGCCCAATTTTCTTATCGGGCCGATACCGATGACATAATAAATGGCATATAACGGATTCGGCCGATACGGTAACCGATATATCGTGCATCCCTAATCAAAAGCTCAACCGTACTTTCTCAGTTCATATGGATTTATTTTATGAATGCCTTGAAGAGTTGGGTTTCAAATGGAGGGACAGAAATCTCACAGACTTCATTAAAAATATCTTAATTTGTATGTTAACGAGGGTCTCATAGGTTTGGTGAGCAATTGAAGACAGAATTTTCTTTTTTGGGTGAACAGTCCCTTTAAATAAACTAATAAGGCTGAGAATATCGGGTGTGTCAATACGTCAGATGTGCTGAAATACAAACCAAATTACAGTTTATAATTATGGAGATTATGGACTTTCAAAGTGTGCCATATATAATGCATATAGTGGAGATAGTTTCATAAGCTTGTTAATACAGTATATTAAATTAAAACGGTGATATTTACTCACTGAAGTTAATGCACACAGGGAAATGATCATGTGGCTGGTTTATAGATAAGAATTTTTATTTATTTATTATTAATAACGCAAAAAAAACACATCACCCTTGAATAATTTCTTGAAGAATAAAAAAAATAATGCAATAAGAAAACAAAACTCAGTTGACTTGACCTCAATTGTGACGATGATGAGTCATGCAATCCTGAGTGAACCAGATGTAACTTGAGGCAACATGACGGCACTCACCCTATATTAATAAACAACCCATTACCAAAGATTCACCCATAAAATGATTATCATCAATATGTGTTATCATGTGTGACATATCAATCTGGCAAGCCCATGAGACTGGCATTTCTTTCAGAGCAGAGGGTGACATTTGATTTGTATTAATCATGACGCACATTTCAGGATAATCCTTTTGTTTTCCAGGGGGAGATTGGTTGAGTTAGGATAGTTAGTTATTAAACTGTCATTTGATGCCATCGAACGTCGAAAAAGTGTGAATTGGTTCTTTCGAACACTTATTTAATGAAGTGATTCAAAATAACAAAATGTGCACCGTCACATGGTTCCTAACCGGTTCAGCTGCCTTAGTCCCAGTAGGATTTTTCTTACATTTATTTCCCCAAAGGGACTTTAAAAAGGCCATGAAACAAGCCAACCAGCTACGAGATTAATCAAGACATTGATTACAAATATGATTTGAAGGAATTAAAATATTTGAAAACGGCACAGAAAGACAAAGGCACCAGACTGTGAACTTTAATGAGGGAAGGAACCACAATCCCATGATGCATTGGACTATCGTTTAACACATAAAAAGCATATTTTGACTTTTTGTCAATTCAGGGAACTGACTGTATCATTTGCAGTGCATCATGGGAGTTGGCAAGAGTTATTTTGCTGCATTTTTTTGTTTCCATTCTCTGATTGGTGGATAGTGTACGCAGAATCATGGGTAATGTAGTTATTCACCAGAAATTCTCGGTTAAAAATGATTATTTACTAAATAAGTTGTAAGAAATGTGGGCTAGTGGCTTTAACAAAAGCCTAAGTTAGTAGCTCACGTCTGTCTTTAAAGGTTATTGTTAATAATCAGTTCCACTACGGAGAAAATAAATGGGATTTTGACATCCGACTGTTGGACTATAAAGCCATAATGTATATTTACTATTGAGGATTTTTATTTAAATGTAATATTCGGTTTGTTGAAGCGGACTCAACTCTTTAAATACGTTATTTAGTTCAGTTATATATTTTTGAATAATTAACGGTTCTTGTTTCAAACAAGCCGGCGAACCGATTCAGTGCGGCTGTTAAACGAAGCATTCGAACCGGTTCAAACGATTCACTGAAATGCTCCGTTTCAAAAATAAAGGTTCACGAATTGTTGCTATAACAATGGAATTATTAAAAATGGAGGCAGTGAACATAACTAGTTTGTCCCGAATGATGACACAACACAACAGACAAATTCCGTGATAACTGTGAAACTGAAACCTCTATTCGTGCATTGGGCAATCAATGATTTTAAAGGCCTGTGAAGCATCAAACAACGAATAAATGAGGTCTTTTATGGTCAAAATTACATCTCGTGGTTATTAAACTCACTGAAAAACACTGGCAGCTGAATAGCATCCCCATGAAAGCAATGCATAAGGAGTCTGCGCAGGCCAGCCAATGCATCAGCATAGGGACAAACGTGGATTCATATCTCTTGGTGAAAATAATGAAGAATTGTGTGTGTGTGTGAGGGGGGCAATGCGACTTGGCATCGGGAAGGATGGGCCGATGCAATGCACCACTGGGTTCTGCTGGATTTTATTTACCTTGCGTTTCCTGGTTTCGGCAGAGCCGCTCCACACAAAGCACTGGTATATGACCCGCAGATTCTGCTTCCAGTTGTCCACTTTGAACCCGTTCACATGGGAGCACCCGGCCGGACTCATGACAGAAAACACATTCGAGTCCCTCTGTATGATTTCAGCGATGAAATGAAGTCACGAGGAGAATTATCCACCAATTGTTCCGTTTTGCCAGGCAATGCGGGGTCGAAGATGCGTACCTTATACATACGTGGAGCGTTTCTCAATACCCTCGCTGCATAAATATATCATTCCTGACGACAATAACGCGCGCGAGCTTGTGCTAACACTGAGCACACTTTGATATTGTATTTTCCAAGTCGGCTGTTTTAATGGACGGCAATGGAATTCAACTGAGCACCGTGGGCGACGCAATCCTTGCGATACTAAACGCTGATTGGCAGATGGCGTGTAGCCCGTGGATTTGATTGGCTGTCGCGCGTGTCATTTCCGTTAAAGCCCCGCCGACGTTTCAGAACTTTGAAATCTGATTGGCTGGCGCTTCCGCTTGTCTTTGTTCAAAGACTTGGAGCGCTTGTGATTGGCTGCGGGAGCACCTCGCGTCGGTCCTTCTGTTCTTGTTGGTTATGTCATTCAAGTAGAAAACACACACATGCCTACCTGCATTGAAGTTGTGAAATTGAAAATCAGTGTTGTCATGAGTGTGAAAGAGGAGCGTCTCTGTCCCATTCGTTCATTACTGGGAACCGCTCGCTTGAATCCAAGGACTGGTTGGATAAATGTATTAAAACAAGGCATTTGAACCGGTTTTAATATTTTCTTGATTGCATATAATAGTGGCATACGGTATTTTTGTCATATTTTAGAGCCAAATCAATCCATAGATAATATACATTTGGCTTACAGAAAATTATGCATATTTTCTGAAAATTAAATAAAAATGAAGACAAACGTCAATTTTATCATCTTATTTGGTAGTGACATGGGAATATAAAATAGTGTAACACCAAGAAACACTGGTGAATAGTTTATATAACGAAATGTAACTATTCTAATGACCTATTTTGATAGTAACACAGGAATATAACATGTAATGAGACCAAGAAACATCCCAATATCATCAATAAATGGTTTATGAATAATATTGCAAGAAAAAAAAGCCTGTATGTTGAAATGTAACTTAATGTAACAATTTCAACTAAAAAAAAAACATTTATTTTTTGCTAGTGATACGTGAGTTTATGATATGCATATGCTCTCAAGAAACACCCCCAAATCATCAATAAAACTGTTTATAAATAATATTAAAAGAACAATTAATTGAAATTTAACAAGAAAGCCTTTCATTTTATTATCTAATTTGATAGTGACACGAGAATATAAGATAAGAAACACCCCAAAATCACCAATAATTTGCTTATGAATAATATTACAAGAAAAATGAAGTCTAACCCCTCAATTTAATGATCTATTTTGGTAGTGACAGAAATATAAGTAGTTTTCACCCCAAAATCATCAATATATTGTTTATGAATAATATTACAAGAAAAATGAATTGAAATTTAACAAGAAAGCTCTTCATTTTATTATCTAATTTGATAGTGGCACATAAATACAAGACAAGAAACAGCCCAAAATCATCAATAATTTGCTTATGAATAATATTACAAGAAAAATGAAGTCTATAAGTTGAGAAAACCTTCAATTTAATTATCTATTTTGGTAGTGACACAGAAAATATAAGACATTCCTCTGAAGAAACAGCCCAAAATCATCAATATTATGCTTATGAATAATTTTACAAGAAAAAAAAAGTGAAATTTAACAAGCCCTTCATTTTAGTATCTAATTTGATAGTGGCACATGAATAATAAAGCATGAAAAATCAATAAATGGTATCTAAATAATATTACAAGCAACCCTAGGCTACATTTTATAATCTATTTTGGCGGTGACAGAGACATATAAGACATTCCCCTGAAGAAACACACATTTCTTCTCAACAATATTAAACGAAAAGCCTGGTTTGAAATGGCCATAATTGTCTTTCCTGCCCTAAACATGTATTCGTGGAAGTCAGGCTCAGGTAGCATTAGTTTCTCGGTATGTGATGGTGATGGTGATGTGTTGATCTATTTAAAGCCCGAATCGTGAGAGACCTCTAGAGGCCTGGAACCAAAGCACGTCTCGCTGAATCACGGAGAACACTCGGCTCGAGGGCCGACTAAACATCAGATCAGCTGATGATGGATGAAACTGTCTCTGGGAGAAAGAGCATCACATTACAGAAGCTGTCGAGAGATCCTGCAAATGTCAGTGCACTAAACGCGCCTGTAGATGCATTTTGACATCGGCCAAGCTCGGCTTTATGCACGTAAAAAAATCGGAAAAAATCGAATATGGTGCAAAAGTTAATTTATTTCAGTAATTAAAGGTGAAACTAATATATTATAGACTCATTACATGCTAAGTGAGATATTTCAAGCCTTTACTTCTTATAATTTTGATGGCTTACAGCTTATAAAACCCCAAATTCAAAATCTCAGAAAATTTTAATACATGCAATCAATTAAAATAAGGATTTTAAATACAGAAATGTCGGCCGTATGAAAAGTATAATCATGCATATGTACTCAGTGCTCACTTTTGCATGAATTACTGCCTCAATGCGGCGGAATAAATAAACTTTTGCACGATATTTGATTTTTTTTCTATCTTTCGGCGAGACTACAGGTGAATAGGGTAATTTTTTTAACTAGCAGATATCACCATGAAACTTTCCCAATTGATTACCTACATTATGATGAGACAAAAATGTATTACAAGTTTTCTGTAATTTAATGTTTAAATATGCAAATTAGGCAATATCTAAGTAAATATGCGCTAATTTGCATATATTTATATAAACGAAATATGAGTATTGATTAGATAAAGCCAGGTTCAAAATAATTTTTTCATTGTGTTCACATATTAGATGTGAAAAAGGGATTTATTGATATACTTTTGTTATCCTGTAAATCTGTCAATAACCTTAAAAAATAGATTTTCACCATGTTTTTTGGAATAAAATGTTATATAAATCAGGCTATGAATAATATATTTACAAATCCCTCTGTAAATGTCTTCATACTATAACTAGGCACAAGACTGGAAGGTTTGGTGTGTATCGGTGCGACTGAAGTGGAGATTTCAGACTTGGAGAATGAGAGAAAAGTCATTTTGAGAAAACGGGCTTTAAAGATTTATCATCAGCCAATGAGATTGCGCATTCAGCCCTTTTACTTTCACGATTGGTTGCTGATAAAAAGGAAATTACCATATTTGGATCCGACAGCATTGTACAGGAGAGAGACGGTGTGTGTGATGACGGAATTATTTATAACGGCAACTTTTGTTGAATTTATGAGAAATCTACACACGCAAACAGACGACGTGTAGTAAAATAAAGACCTAAATGTGTATTTCGGACTTTTTTTCACCACAATTCTGAAAGAAGACATGTTATTGAAGACAAATATCCCAAAATTGACCAGTGAAAAAAAAAAACGATGTTTTTGTCTGTCGTGTCTCGCCTTAAAGGGACAGTTCACTTTAAAATACAATTTTATTAAAATTAAAATTAAATTCTGTCATCATATACTCACCCTCAAGTTGTTTCAAATCAAACCTGTATGAATTTCTTTCTTCTGCTGAACACAAAAGAAGATATTTTGAAGAATGTCAGTAACCAAACAGTCAACTGGTCCCATAGAGCATCACAGTCCCGCCCACAGCCCGAGAGAGCTTTGGTGCCGGAAGTAAATTTCCCATTCATTTCTCCCATTGACTTTTGGAAAAATCCGTATCTAAAGAGTTTTAGAGCATGTCTGAGGATAACCAGCTATGGCTGAACTCATAAGCATACAACATATCATTTCGAGTGAAAAAACGAAGAGAAAATCCAAAAAAAGGCAAAGGTACAAGACTGTGTACATATTTTCATTTCCGAGCGAAGGAACTACTCATCCCATAACCCACCGCGCCTCACTGAAGTCGACTGAAGCCATAACCGCGAAAGAGCCTTACCAAATAAATCAATAATTTTCCACAAAATATTAATTTAAAAAGGAATTTATTGATTTAAAAACGATTTATATGGCTTCCGTTAAAGAAAACAGTCCGTTCGGTCTCTACGGTTAGAATCCTGCTTCCATGGCAACGCTCTGTTTTTTCACGGACCTTCGCGGGGTTTACACGACTTCCACCAATCAGATGCATCACTGTGGGATTGTTCAGGATTGTGGGTAATGAAGTACTTATCGAAGACATCGCGAATAAAAGGCATTTATCTCAAAATAAGGTTAGTGCCCCATAAACTTTTGGCGTTTATATGAGCATATACAATCGCTTAGTACAGCCGTAGCTGGTTTTAAGTCTACCATGTATGGTTACGTTTTTATGGCTTATAACTCAACTGTCAATGGAGAAATTGTATTGAATTCTTACTTCCGGCACTGGCTGTGGGCGGGACTGTGATGCTCTATAGACTTCCATAGTATTTTTTTTCCTACTATGGAAGTCAATGGGACCAGTTAACTGACATTCTTCAAAATGTCTTCCTTTTTGTTCAGCAGAAGAAAGAAATTCATACAGGTTTGAAACAACTTGAGGATGAGTACCGTATATGATGACAGAATTTTAAGTTTAAAGTGAACTATCCCTTTAAGATGGTTTCTTTATTTCGGCTCGTTGTTGCTGCAATAAAGACAAGTATCAACTCTTTTGAACAAAGAAGTCCAGTATATTTATTTCGTATGACCATAAATGATGCAGTGGCATGTCAACCAAGCATTGATAAATAAACACTGACAAAAATGAGTTCTTGTTTTAGGGTGCACTGTGACAGAATCAAAAAAAGGGGGT
Organism: Phoxinus phoxinus; assembly: GCF_949152265.1. Classification (NCBI taxonomy): domain Eukaryota; kingdom Metazoa; phylum Chordata; class Actinopteri; order Cypriniformes; family Leuciscidae; genus Phoxinus; species Phoxinus phoxinus. Next base: position 30,117,434 of record NC_136896.1, read on the forward strand.
CATTCCACACATTTATGTTCTCCTCCGATATAGTCCGTGTTCGACAGAGCATGAAGGTTTTCCAGCTTTGGGATGAGGAAGGCGACGCGGGCGGGGGGGGGGGGGGGAGGACGCAGGGATCCACCCGAGAGATTCAAGAGTAGCTTGACGTCTTGCTGCCGACGTCATCCTCCTGCGTTCCCATACTCTAGAAGCGGGAAAACACACACATTAATACTGGAGTCACAACATGGTGGTTATAGGGATGGGCGATCTTCCCAAAGTTACACATCACGATCTTATAACAAACAATCACGATCTGAGATGTACTATCGATATTGTTTTTTTTTTTTAGATGGTCGATGCCGATATCTTAAAGGGGTGCTTGATTATGATTTGACTTTTCTAACTGTAGTTAGTGTGTAATGTTGCTGTTTGATCATAAACAACATCTGCAAAGTTACAACGCTCAAAGTTCAGAGCAAAGGGAGATATTTGCTTTTAAAGAAATAGTTTTTTAAGGACTACAACAAACGGCTGGTAGGAACTACACGACATTCCTCCCGGGTTAGTGACATCACCAACCCTAAAATTGACATAAACCCCGCCCCCTGAACACGATTTATAGATTATCATGACAGAATATGCTAATCAATGACTAGAAGATAACTACACATAAGCTTCATAAATTCATCAACTAACCATTCAGAAATATCCTGTTGCTTCTACATGTTGTTCTTCTCGAGTCTCTCCATCATTGTCTGACTCCGTTTAATCATAAATAGCAGAACAGTTTCTGTAATTTTAGTGTGTGTCTGCGTGAGGTAATCGGAGCTGCTAACACACACGAGCTCTTGTAGCTCCGCCCCCTGTGCCGGGAGCAGCAGATCATTTGCATTTAAAGGGACAGACACAAAACGGTGTGTTTTTGCTCACCCTCAAAAAGTGACTTTAACATGCGATATAAAAATATCTGTGGGGTATTTTGAGCTAAAACTTCACACACACACTCTGGGGACATCAGAGATTTATTTTACATCTTGTGAAAAGGGCATTACACCTCCCCTTTAAATAGCCAGTAACAGCCACCGCTGTAGCACCTGTCTTTAAACTACTTGCTTGACGAAAAAAGAAGAAAAAAAACTTCAAAAAAAGAAATGGCTGAATCGTGGTCAGTGGACGAAGTGCAGACGTTCCTCTCGTTGGTTGCCGAGGAGCGGATAAACTATAACGATTAGTCTAGAATCCCACACACTTCGAAGCGGTACTAACTGCAGTGGAAAAGCAAACGAGCTAAAGCGAACCGAACCGAGCCGTGGAAAAGCGCCAATAGTCTGACTCCAGTTTTAATATAAAAGGCTAAAAGTTTTTGAAATTTTCAGTGTGTGTGTGTGTGTGAGGTAAAAGGATAGTAGGCTCACTATTGGCCAGCATCACACACATGACCAGCGTCGGCCAATAGTGAGCCTCCGTTCTGCCGTACACCCCAGAAGCGCTGTTACACTACGTGAACTCACTCAGAGGAACACACAGGAGAACATCAAGAGTTGAATAAAGTCCTTATTTTTTTTGCTTTGATTGATAATCTTAAGGTTGAGCCGCTGTAGTCACTCTGACTATTTTAACGATGTCTTTACTAACTTTCTGGGCCGGCAAGTTTCCGTTACAACAGAAGCCTATGGAGGAGTGAGACCGCGCTCAGATTTAATCACTAATATCTTCATTTGTGTCCCGAAGATGAAGGAAAGTCTGACGGGGAACAACATGAGGGAGAGTCATTACTGACAGAGTTTATATGTCTGGGTCAACTAACCCTGTAAGTTTAGGCTTTTAATGAAGGGCGAAACCACACTGTTTCAAAGGAAAGGAATGCCATGTGGCATAACGATCTTGATTATCATGTTTTCATAATCGTTGGAAGCCAAAGTGGAAACCGAAACTAAAACTTGATACATCGCACAGCCGTACTGCTGTTGAAATGTTTTTCAAATGAGTCACAACACATGAAAGTCACATGATCGAGACACACGATTTTTATAGTGACTTAATTTTCTTGTTGTTGATTAGTAAGCTGTTTTGTTTTTTGTCACATTACTTGTATTTGTCACATGTTTCTGTGTGTGTGTGTTTTTTTGTCACATTACTTGTATTTGTCACATGTTTCTGTGTGTGTGTGTTTTTTTTGTCACATTACTTGTATTTGTCACATGTTTCTGTGTGTGTGTGTTTTTTGTCACATTACTTGTATTTGTCACGTTTCTGTGTGTGTGTTTTTTTTGTCACATTACTTGTATTTGTCATGTTTCTGTGTGTGTTTTTTTGTCACATTACTTGTATTTGTCACATGTTTCTGTGTTTTTTTGTCACATTACTTGTGTTTGTCACGTTTCTGTGTGTTTTTTTGTCACATTACTTGTATTTGTCACATGTTTCTGTGTTTTTTGTCACATTACTTGTATTTGTCACATGTTTCTGTGTGTGTGTGTTTTTGTCACATTACTTGTATTTGTCACGTTTCTGTGTGTGTTTTGTCACATTACTTGTATTTGTCACATGTTTCTGTGTGTGTGTTTTTTGTCACATTACTTGTATTGGTCACATGTTTCTGTTTTTTTTGTCACATTACTTGCATTTGTCACATGTTTCTGTGTGTGTGTTTTTTTGTCACATTACTTGTATTTGTCATATATTTCTGTGTGTGTGTTTTTTGTCACATTACTTGTATGTCACATGTTTCTGTGTGTGTTTTTTTGTCACATTACTTGTATTTGTCACATGTTTCTGTGTTTTTTTGTCACATTACTTGTATTTGTCACATGTTTCTGTGTGTGTGTTTTTGTCACATTACTTGTATTTGTCACATGTTTCTGTGTGTGTGTGTTTTGTCACATTACTTGTATTTGTCACATGTTTCTGTTTTTTTTGTCACATTACTTGTATTGGTCACATGTTTCTGTTTTTTTTGTCACATTACTTGTATTTGTCACATGTTTCTGTGTGTGTTTTTTGTCACATTACTTGTATTTGTCACATGTTTCTGTGTGTGTTTTTTGTCACATTACTTGTATTTGTCACATGTTTCTGTGTTTTTTGTCACATTACTTGTATTTGTCACGTTTCTGTGTGTGTTTTGTCACATTACTTGTATTTGTCACGTTTCTGTGTGTTTTTTTTTGTCACATTACTTGTATTTGTCACGTTTCTGTGTGTGTGTTTTGTCACATTACTTGTATTTGTCACATGTTTCTGTGTGTTTTTTTTGTCACATTACTTGTATTTGTCACATGTTTCTGTTTTTTTGTCACATTACTTGTATTTGTCACATGTTTCTGTGTTTTTTTTTGTCACATTACTTGTATTTGTCACGTTTCTGTGTGTGTGTGTTTTGTCACATTACTTGTATTTGTCGCATGTTTGTGTGTTTTTTTGTCACATTACTTGTATGTCACATGTTTCTGTGTTTTTTTTTTGTCACATTACTTGTATTTGTCACATGTTTCTGTGTGTGTGTGTTTTTTGTCACATTACTTGTATTTGTCACATGTTTCTGTTTTTTTTTATAAATTATTTTGGAGCAGTTATCCTCAATGTGCGTATTTAACATGGCCAGTCAGCGCAGTCAGACATCTTCAAGATCGACCGCGATATAAAATCATCAGATTGCGCACCCCTCCCTGGTTATAAGAGCTTTACTTCATAATTCTGCATAAAAAAGTGGTACCTTTTGCACGAACTGAGGATTTACGGTGATTTCCTGATCCATGGACTTTAGTTTTTCATCCAATTCTATACATTTCAGCATCTGCATTAGGGCCAAAGACAGTTAACATTGAGACATCTGTGGACTCAAGACTCAAATACTCTGCAATAAGATATAAAAGATGAGTCGATACATATCAGGTGATCTTACGTGTTTAAACATCTGAAATAAACATTATAATGAATAACAAATCAGTTGTGCATAAACATATTATATTGCATTTATAGTTTAATTCAAGTACAGATGAAACTGGAAATATTTTAATATGGTGCAAAAGTTCATTTATTTCAGTAATTCGACTTAAAAGGTGAAACTAATATATTATATAGACTCATTACATGCAAAGTGAGATATTTCAAGCCTTTATTTGTTATGATTATGGCTTATGAAAACCTTTTCCCAATATTCTCATTTTGAATTTGGGGTTTTCATAAGCTGTAAGCCTTAATCATCAAAATTATAACAAATAAAGGCTTGAAATATCTCACTTTGCATGTAATGAGTCTATATGATATATTAGTTTCACCTTTTAAGTTGAATTAGTGAAATAAATGAACTTTTGCACCATATTCTAATTTTTGTAGAGCAGAATCTGACATTTCTTCTTCATATACATTACATTTATCATAAAAATATAAGTATGTATTTATATTTCTCTCAAATGTCCTTGAGAGAGATGATTAAAGAGATAATGAGGGAGCAAATATACATTGCATGTTGTTCTCAGGTGGTATTTTAGGCTTGTTTTCTTCTACATCAGCAGTGAAGTGAGAAAAGCACTGTTTTATAATTACTAACCTCTTGGTCAATTTTGTGGAGCATTGCAGGGTTGTTGTATTTCTCGGGGTTGTCATGGAAACAGACCATGCCGTCTTTCTGGTTGATACTTGCATAAATCTCTCCATCCTCAATCTGAGAGATGAAAAAGGAAAGATTTGAGCAACAACAATCTGTAAATATTAAACAAGCGTGAAGCAGAGCATGCAAGACAATATGATTAAATAATGTTTCTAGTAGTCGCCACAAAAATAATCAATTAGAAAATATATATATTTTATATTATTTTCAATTACACAGAGTTATACATGTAAGCTTGTGTCTGCCACAGAATAAAAAAAAAAAAATTATCTCTCAATTCTGACTTTTTTCCCCTCGCAACTGTGATTTATTTCAGGGTTATTATCGTTAACTAATACTAAAACTATTTATGTTCACTGAAATAGAGCCGAAATAGAATAAAATATAAATACAAGTTGAAAAACTAACAGAAAAGTTGAATCACTAAAATCAACTGGAAATAAATAAAAACTAAATAAACTAAAATAAAGAATAAATAAAACCGTAGTGCAATATTTAAAAAAATAATCAGGTGACAAACAATAAAATAGTTTGAACAATTTTATGACAAAAGCGCATAACTAAAAATTTAACTAAAACTAACATGAACACGAAATAAATATATATATATATATTTTTTTTAAAAAGCTATTAAATTACATTTACACTAGTTCATGTCTAATTTTCCTCAGAATATCTTGCAAAAAATAAAAATAATTAAAGTCCGAATTGTGAAGCGGCTGCACATTCCCTAGTCGCTTACACATACTTACTTTTATTAGGCTTTTCATTTGGATGTATGTTTACACATTATCAAAAACTACCATGGCTGATTAATAATAATATTTTATGGAATTTTCCACAAAATAGACATAACTGTGTGTCGTTGTGAAGCTGATTTCCTACCATATGCAGGACGTATTTCTCAGCTTCTTGAGGGCCGGAGAGCTGAACTCGACTCGCCATGTCTTGCAAGGATAATGTCAAGAATGTCTGTCAATCAAAAGAACAGAGATCACCATTGCCATTCATCAGCACAGTATATATATATATATCACGTCTGCACATGTACAAAACAAAACACACGCAGAACATCTGATTATTGAGCCTTCAGACCTTGGTTAGCCTCTGGATGTTCTTCTTGTAGAGTGAGGACAGGCATTGCTTGACCAGGCCGGTGTTGTTGTCTCGTGCAAACGTCTCGCTGTGTTTGCTGACCTGAAGACGCAGCTCTGCCGGGTTATTGGTGGCGTACACCTGAGCCAGCTCGTGGTAGGCATTACTGAGGGGCTTTACATCACAAACACACACACAAAAGATGATTAGCTTATGGAGCCGCACAAGGGCGGCACAATTAATCGAAAAGATTAACATCATCATTGCACGATGCACGCGGCCCGTCGCAGATGTAAATAAATAATAAACAGAAGATTGAAACGCTTTCATTTATTTTTTTAAATGTTGTATTTTGTTGAGGTTCATAAATGCTTCTCATTGTCAATGTCACTTATTTGTATAGCACCATTAAAACAACACATGTTGACCTATGTGCTAAACATCATCTCAGTAAGATGTACTAACAAAATAGTACAATAGTAATATAATAAAAAATTATCATCAAAAAGATGAATAGGCCATGGCAAACAAATATGTCTTAAGTTGTACTTTAAAATAGATGTTTAAAATCAATCTTATATTGCCCAGGGAGCCAATATAAAGAGACCAAGGACGGAGAGATGTGTTCACGTTTTTTAATATCCGTTAATGATCTCGCTTTAACTTCTCATGTCTGGAAAGACGTTTGACGTGTGTTGCCTTTTCAAATGCACGTTATAAGCGACTCAAACTCAGTGCTTTCAGAGTGAGCCGCGTTTACTGCTGATCACAGAGCCGTACGCCACTGACATGATGCGCATAAAATTAATAGCAGCCTTTGCGATTTCATAATCGCAATAATCCAAACCGGTTTAAGCGCTATTTGATGTTAACCGCGATTAATGTCGAGGCAGAAAGGCTCACCTTGATGAACCGGCCCACGATCTGTGACGTGTATTTGGGAAGCGGCTGGACTTTGCCATGAAGGATGAGGGACACCAGGATGTACTTCTTGTACGCTTCTAACATGATGTGACTGACAGCCATCGCAGGAGTGGTTATCGCCTGAAGATAGACACAAAGATTCACTTAAGGCTACAAGAGAAGAACATTATTTACTGGGAAATTAGACATGAGGATGCAAAATATACTGGACATTTACAATATATTTATAATACCATGTATTAATTGTGAATTTCACAATGATTTTAATGTGCTTTTTATTTGGTCATTGACTTTCTGTTAAAACAACTGCAATGTGTAACAAACTCAGTGTTAGAGTTTGATTCATTTCTGTGAATCAGTTCATCTCAGTGAATCAACTCTGATTGGCTAGGCCCATCACTCAATGACGTTTATGGAAGTCTGCATGTAATAAATTTTTTAGTATGTAGGTAAATATTTTTTACCTACACCACCGAAGTTGCTACGGCTGCTGTGACGCGTGTCTGGTATAGGAGTGTGTTTGAGTGTGTGTGTCTGAGAGTGAGTGAGTGTCTGACTGTGTGTGAGAGTGAGTGTGTGAGAGAGAGTGTATTTGTGTGAGTGAGTGTGTGTGTGTATGTGTGTGTGTGTGTGTGTGTGTGTGTGTGTGTGTGTGTGTGTGTGTGAGAGAGAGAAAGACTGTGTCTGTGTGTGTCTGACTGTGTGTGAGAGTGAGTATGTGTGTGTGTGTGTGTGTGTCTCTGTGAGTGTGTGTGAGAGAGAATGAGTGTGTGCGTGTGCGCGAGTGTGTGTCTGAGAGTAAGTGAGTGTCTGACTGTGTGAGAGTGATTGAGTGTGTGTGTGTGTGTGTGCGAGTGTGTGTGTGTGTGTGTGTCTGAGAGTGAGTGAGTGTCTGACTGTGTGAGAGCGAGTGTGTGAGAGAGAGAGAGTGTATTTGTGTGTGTGAGTGAGAATGACTGTGTCTGTCTGTGTGTGTGTGTGTGTGTGTCTGACTGTGTGTGAGAGTGAGTGTATGTGTGTGTGTGTGTGTGAGTGAGAGAGAGTGTATTTGTGTGTAAGTGAGTGAGTGTGTGTATTTGTGTGTGTGCACGAGTGTGTGTGTGTCTGAGAGTGAGTGAGTGTCTGACTGTTTGTGAGAGAGAGAATGAGAGTGTGTGTGTGTGTGTGTGTGTGTGTGTGTGTGTGTGTGTGTGTGTGTGTGTGTGTGTGTGATAAAACAAGAATCAACATCAGCTCGGCTTTAGGAGAACAGAGGGATTTGACATGTTGTAAGAGTGACACGGAGATGATGGTGTTTTTATTACTCAACAGGAGAGTAAGGTTTTTAATTGAACAGATAAACTGTCATATGTATCTCTCTAACAGAGTTAAGCATCATCTGTTGTGAAGATCATTTCATTATGGTCGTTGTAGCGCTGTACTGAAGCTTATTTTCCAGGAAGTATGCAAAATGCATGCAAAAAAATGAATACCTGTTCAAAGAAATACAGTGCCCGTTCAAAGTTCTTCAGACCCGTGTAGATCATGCCGCCATAGTAGTAAAAACAAAGAAAGGGCTTTGCGTCGTACGCTCCGTTCTCCTTGCAGATATCCATCATGTCGAGCTCCAGGAACGGGACTGCAGGTTTGAAGCACTTGGCTAATAGGCATAACTGTAAATACAGGGCGGCGTTATTATTAGTTGCACAATAAACATCAAATCATCTGATGTTTATCACTTACAAAGCATCCTTTCAAAAGCTTCTTTCTTTCTTTTTCATGAAATTAATGCACTATTTTTTGTTTCAATAATATTTATTCTTTAAAATGCTGTACTTTCATGGTACTAATATTTAGCTTTTGATTAGGCACCTTATATGTGACCCTAGACCAAAACCAGTCACATTTTTATGCATAACCTGAAAGCTGAATAAATAATCTTTCCATTGATATGTGGTTTGTTAGGATAGGACAATATTTGGTCGAGATACAACTATTGAAAATCTGGAATCTGAGGAGCAAAAATATCTAAACATTGAGAAAATCTCCTTTAAAGTTGTGCATTTATGTTCACGATTGTGCTGCATTCACTCACAAAAATACATGTTTTATATATTTACGGTAGGACATTTAATAAATATCTTCATGGAACATGATCTTAATATCCTCATGATTTTTGGCATAAAAGAAAAATGGATAATTTTGACCCATACAATGTATAGTTGCTATTGCCACAGATATACCCGTGCGACTCCAGACTGGGTTTGTGATCCAGGGTGATCCACATATAAAAGACAGGTTTCCTGGACAGACATTAGGTCTAGTCCAAGACTAAAATAGGCTTTTAAACCAGATTAACAGAAATCTGCTTTCTCTGTCATGGTTTTAAATAGTCCTAAACTTAAAGGATTAGTTCACTTTCAAAAAAATGTTTGCTGATAATGTCATCCAAGATGTCCATCATGTCTTTCTTTCTTCAGTCGAAAATAAATTTAGGTTTTTGAGGAAAACATTCCAGGATTTTTCTACACAGAGTGGACTTTAATGGCAACCGTCTATCCCAATGTTCAGAAGAAGGTTCAAATGTCTGTCTCAATGCAGCTTCAAAGTATCGACACGATCCCAGTCCAGAGATAAGGGTCTTATCCAGTGAAACGATCGGTCATTTTCTAAAAAAAATTTACATTTATATACTTTTTAACCACAATTGTTCATCTTGTGCTGGTCTGCGACGCGCCACGCATTGCGTCATCACGTTGGAAAGGTCACGAAAAATAATACAAATGAATTAAAACAAAGATGTCGGACAATTTTGAAATTGGAGGAGAAAATGAGTTTTTCACCCTTCCCTACTTTTTTTAACCGGAGTACAGACAATTAACTTAGATAAATGACGTGACACGTGACCTTTCCAATGTGATGACGTAATGCGTGGCGCATCGCAGACCAGCACAAGACGAACAATTGTGGTTAAAAAGTATATAAATATTTTTTTTTTTATTTAGAAAGTGACCGATCGGTTTGCTAGATAAGACTCTTATCTCTCGACCGGGATCGTGTCGAGACTTTGAAGCTGCATTGAGACGGACAGTTGAACCTTCTTTTGAACATTGGGATAGACGGTTGCCATTAAAGTCCACTCTGTGTAGAAAAATCCTGGAATGTTTTCCTCAAAAACCTAAATTTATTTTCGACTGAAGAAAGAAAGACATGGACATCTTGGATGACATCGGGGTGAGTAAATTATCAGCAAAACATTTTTTGAAAGTGAACTAATCCTTTAAGTTTAGTCCACAGATTAATCAGATGATTTTCTGGAGGAAGACTAGAGCTATTTCAGGACTAAACTGAGGCTTAAAGGAGAACTCCGGTCAATTTTAACATTGAGCTCATTTTTTTGTAAATTTGGAGTGCTGTCAATACAGAGAACAACAACAAAAATCGGTGTTGCCTACATCGTGTTATCCTCTTTTTAAAATTTGCACCCTATTGACTTGAATGGGGTCTAATTTTAAACCTGCTTTTATTTCTCTTATCATCCTTGATGTGTCATACAAGTGCCCAGCCATGTTGAGTGAGTCCTTCAGAGTGAACACGGGTGAATCTGACTGCAGTAGATGTGAAAGATATGAATAAAAATGATGTTAATTCAACAAGCGCACATACCTGTATTTACTTCCTGTTTGCGGTCGAAGTCCAAAGTAGTCGATTGTCGAGTTCACGCGCATAGGTTTAGTTACCTATGATCACGCGCGTGAACTCGACAATCGACTACTTTGGACTTTTGATTTGGATTTTTGTCGTTGTTCTCTGTATTGACAGCACTCCAAATTTACAAAAAAATGAGCTCAATGTTAAAATTGACCTGAGTTCTCCTTTAACTATGTCAATGAAGATCTATATAATATATATATATATATATATATATATATATACACATGCATAATATATATACAAACACAAGTGTCTTCTTTCAAACACAACATTAATCTGAAGCCTCCTGGCTGGTTTAATTTGAGCCTCAATTTAGCTTTATTAGGAAATCATGGCTTTATTATAAAAAATAAAATTGGGTTTATTGATAAATTCTTCCACAACACCGACCGGTATTGAATTACTACTGTAATGTCCACAAAACAGTGAAGTAATAAATCTTATGATTCAATCTTACCTGAAGTTGTTGTATTGCTCTAGATGGGTTCATTTGCGTTGAATTAATTACACATATATTTCCATGCATTCCTTTTCTTTGGTTCCACAGCTAAAAGTGTGCAGGTTTTCCAAGCTAAGTAAAGTTTTTTTCCTTGGATTTCCTTCTTGGTTCCATACAATTTTAAGCTTTTCATGGTTCATTTGTAAGTTCATTCCATGTTTTATAGGGAAACTTCCTCATGCTAATTAAGATTAGCACAGTTGGTTTTAAATTATGGTAACACTGTATTTTACAAAGTTATTGTTAAATATGTTACATGTAGTTACTATAGTAATATCTATAAAATACGCATAATTACATTAAAACTAACCCTAAACCAAATCAAACCCTAATCCTAGTACATTTAGTTACTTAATATTACTCAATACTTAAATATTTAAATACAGTGTAACAAAGGCAACTTAAAATAAAGTGTAACCTAAATGTATTTTAGTTTAGGACTTCATAGTCCAAGTTTTAGTAATCTGTGTTTCAGAAAGACATGTTTAATTAATCGTTCTGGATTAAGGTTTATTATCTGGGAAACCTCCGGAAAGACTATCAAAGTCTCCTCTATCATGACTGATCTGTAGATTGTATTTGCATATTCATAGAACCGCGTATACTAAATGAGACAAGGGTGTCGAGTTACATTCAAACTATTTTAAGGCATGAAAAAAACACTTAAACATTTTGGAGAGTCATTTTAGAGATCAAAGATGAGTTTTAAGGGATAAAATGATTGACCTCAGGGGGACTTTAAACAATTCAAATAAAAAAGTCTAATTTTTCTGTGTAAAATTATCAAATACCAGCTAGACTAATAACCATCTGGGCTAAAGTCGCCTGCGTTTCTTGCCAGACGTTCTTTAATTTACTGAATCTGACAGCTTTGTAGGGATTTCATTTCAATTGTTCATATTTGTCAGACATAATGTTACGTTTGTTCTAAAGGGCTAATCTATCAATTAGCTATTACAATGACAGACTTTCTACAACAACAAATAATAATAACCAAATTATCCCTGTATTATCATTTTCACAGCGTTTACTGTTGCCTCTTACTAGGGGTGGTTAATCTGTCTGATTTCCCGATTCGATTCGATTACGATTATTGAAGTCCTGATTCGATTACAGTCGATTTTCGATTATTAACGATTCTCGATTATTGATTTTCCATTTCACAACAGTAAATTCACTACAGTAAAAATCACAACAATAACAAATTATAACAAACTTCAACATATTCTGAATCTCTATTAACATAAAACACGGATGTCCACGCATCACATGTTACAGCTCCTACCCGCTTTCTTCCGTGATTCCATGACTTCGGTTTTGGTCTTCTTGTAGAGTGTGGGGATCGCTGTGTCTGTGAAATATCTCCGAGATGGGACGTTGTATCTCGGCTCCAAAGTGTGCAACATAGCGCGAAAGCCCTGGTTCTCAACGACTGGATGCAAATCCTTGGCAATAAAAGTTGCGATTGATTGTGTAATCTTTGCCCTTTCCGAGCCGGGTGGAAGCTTTGACAATATTGTTTCCACGCTTCAGAGTTCCGTCTTTTGCGTTCCGTCAATATTACGTTATTATCGATTTTCAAAAAAATCGATTTTTTTTTTGAAAATCGATTTTTGGCATTTGTGAATCGATTCAGAATCGTCCACGTCCGCATCGCGATGCATCTAAGAATCGATTTTTTTCCCCACCCCTACCTCTTACTACACAATTACATCTTTAATTATCTATAACAAGTTGATAAAAGTGTACTAACACAAGATAATGTTGTGTGACTCCAGACTCACCTGACACAGGTCTGCGTGCACTGAGGTAAGCTGATTTGTGTTCATCTGCATCTTGTCTATGGCCTGTTTAAGTATACTTATCCCACGCAAGGGCTGTGAAGAACCAGAACAAGTCAACTTAACAACACTCTTGTAATTTAAAGGGTTAGTTGACCCAGAACTGTAAACTCTGTCAGTAATGACTCTCCCTCATGTTGTTCCCCGTCAGACTTTCCTTCATCTTCGGGACACAAATGAAGATATTAGTGATTAAATCTGAGCGCGGTCTCACTCCTCCATAGGCTTCTGTTGTAATTGAAACTTGCCGGCCCAGAAAGTTAGTAAAGACATCGTTAAAATAGTCAGAGTGACTACAGCGGCTCAACCTGAAGTTTATCATTTAAAAGCAAAAAAATAAGGACTTTATTCAACTCTTGATGTTCTCCTGTGTGTTCCTCTGAGTGAGTTCATGTAGTGTAACAGCGCTTCTGGGGTGTACATCAGAACGGAGGCTCACTATTGGCCAGCATCACACACATGACCAGCGTCGGCCAATAGTGAGTCTCTGTTCTGATGTACACCCCAGAAGCGCTGTTACACTACATGAACTCACTCAGAGGAACACACAGGAGAACATCAAGAGTTGAATAAAGTCCTTATTTTTTTGCTTTTAAATGATAAACTTCAGGTTGAGCCGCTGTAGTCACTCTGACTATTTTAACGATGTCTTTACTAACTTTCTGGGCCGGCAAGTTTCCATTACAACAGAAGCCTATGGAGGAGTGAGACAGTTCTCTGATTTAATCACTAATATCTTCATTTGTGTCCCGAAGATGAAGGAAAGTCTGACGGGGAACAACATGAGGGAGAGTCATTACTGACAGAGTTTACAGTTCTGGGTCAACTAACCCTTTAAAGATAACAACTCTAAAAATGACAGAAAAACACTTGCCTGTTTTCTTTCTACAAGGGCATTTGTCAGCTGATGGCACAGACCAGCAACTGAAAGGAGAAAAACGTTATTAAAAGAGGAATACAAATTAAACAGTGTGATGAAAAAGCAAAACAAAAACAAGCTGAAGTGTCCTCGTACACGTGTCTGTGGCGTATCGGATGTGCTCTCCGTTGCAGGTGCTGATGAAGAGCTGGACTTGGGAAAACAAGGTCTCGAAATCAGGGATGTTTGGCATGGAAAACTTCACAAACCTGCAAAAACAGAAACTCTTTCAGACGGCCACAAAACACCTCATGAACTCTCAGTGCTACGGGACTCAAGAGGTCACGGACTTACAGAACCGCCAAAACACCGAGCGAGTGCTCTTGGATGTCCAACGCCCCGAGAACAGTGTCCAGATGGGAGAGGTTCTTGGCCAGAAGCTCCCCGCTTTTATTGATCAGTTCACATAGTTGAGTCATCTGACCTGAGGAGCATAAGAAAACATGATTTCATGTTAGTGATATTATTATGAAGTAAATGCACATTTGCTTGTTACATGATGATGAACAGTTCGGTCTCCCTGCAGATTGGCTGTACGTGACAGAGAAACTTTGATAAGAAACATCAAATCTTTATATTTGATTCTTCATACATGATCCAACACATCAATAATATTTTTCAGTGACGGAGATGTCATTGTTTTTAATCATAAAAGATCTTTAAATGAAACTCATTTTGTGTTATATTGCCCGCACGGTATGATGATTTTAGAAATGTATTATTTGGTGAATTGTTCGTTAAAAAGCCTGAAATGTTCTGGATTAGTGATGACGACAAGATGAAATGGTCGTTTAATTTTAATGTGTTTAAATTGGCTGCTTTTGTTTGTAAAGCCTGGATGAGGCGGCAGACTTGTTTGTTTAAATAAGTTTATGTATTTTGTGATAACTGGTCTTTTGTGGGTGGTTTTGGTGTCTTACAAGCCCATTAGAGCTGGGCATACAGTAGTATGCAAGACACAATAATAAAAACTATTAATTCATTCATTAAGTCAGTGGAAAACAGTCTGCCATTTGGTACAGTTGACATGTATTTGCTTTATATTAATTTTAATTATATTGACCATTTCCAGTTAACCAGTATCACATTCCATAAAGATAACCATAGTCTCAGATAGTGTAACAATCTTTAAATATATATATATATATATATATATATATATATATATATATATATATATATATATATATATATATAAAATAATGAAAGCGGAGACCCAAATAAATCAAAAGTACAACTGAAAAAAATATTGTACGATTTTTTCTGATTCGCTCCTCTTTACAGAAATAACACACGTTGTTAATTGTCTATCCATGATGTCAATGCAGCTAATAGTAAGATCAGGAGAACCAATCACAGGTTTACTATAATTGTTATGAAGGTATTTCATGCCATATTTTAAAAATGACTCGGATAACAGGACAAGTCCAGTAATTTCATTCATTTAAAAGCTAAGCGGTTATGATGTGCAAATATTCAGCAGCTTTAAGTTTTCTTATTAGTAGTCGGACGAACAGAGTAAGATAAACAAATACCATGTGTTACTGCCTGGAGTATAAACAGCTAGCATGCTATCACGCTAACTAGTTTTAGCATTAAGCTAGTTAGCCCATGGATTCCGTTACTCTGAGTGTTCACGAGCGGTGTAAATGTCCGTACCTTGAGCGGAAAGTTGCCGCACATTATTCACGAACTGCTCCAGAGCTGAAGCCATCGTTTTTGCGCTTTTGAGAGGATGTTTCTCATTCAAATGTCAGAAGCAGCTTTCCAGTACAGAAGGGACGGGCCCTCCGCCGCCAACAGTAAACAACAAATATCGCGAGGTTTGAGTGACAGCTCAGATTCCACGAGATTTCACTCTCACTGGAAAGCAAACTCCGTAGAAGAGATAATTTTGAGGTAATGTTACAAGATTTCACTTCACAAACACATACCTATTTTTTATTTTGAGCTACATGTTTAATTTACAAAAAAAAAATCACAGGTTTAGCCTTTGAAAATGGACATGTATCTTTAAGGAATAAAAGGAACGTAATTATTTCTTCCGGTACAAAACAACAAAGACACTCTCTGACTGAAGAGATGATCAACTTCTCACTTTGCGAGCAAAAGAAGACAGGATTGATAGTTGAATTAAGACTCTGCTTGGGGTGAATAGTTTAGGTTAAGATCTATTTTAAAATCTCTGTTAAATAATAATTTAATGTATTATAGGTTAGTCCAGATCGTTATATTTTTCATTAAAAAATTCAAATAGTTAAGCAAATAATTATTTCCTTAGCTTGTGAGCTTATACTGAGAAAAGTTAAATTTGGTCATATATAGCTTCGGATATGTGACATAATTTAAAATATATGAATTGTAGTATTTACATATTTAAGGTCATATGCGAATATTGTAGGATGTTCTTGGCTTAAAAGAGTGCACAAGTTCTTCTGTCAGCCTTGTTTTTCTGGAGGTATTTTTCCCATATGGATTTTTTGTAAAGTCTTTTTTATAGACTAATCAAACCAACTAGCTATGAGGAGAATCACAATATTAAAAACTATGATTTTAAGCCCAAAAAAGTAGTTCAAAATCGGGCAAAAAGACAAAGGTGGAAAACTTGAACATAACGGCTTCAATGAAGAAACGAACTCATTTTACGTTTATTACAAAGTATACAAATATTTAAGCCGTTTCAGTGCTTAACACGCGACTTGATTGTTTAAATTCTCAGATCTGTGAAGTGTTTTTCTTTCTTTCTTTTTTTTTGCAGAATAATGGTTAGCCTAATTTAGTTTTTCAGCGGGAACTCCACCGTTGAACAATATTATTTTGGGGGGGAAATCTATAATGGTTATAAGTTATCGTTTAAAGATCCATGAATGGAGTTTTTTTACTTCCGGAAACCGACTGTTGAATCGCTTTGGGGGTCCAACCCATAGAAATGTATACATAGATTTCACATTCAGCCACTCCAGACACGTCGTTGCGTCCGCCATCTTGGAACGGTCAGTGTTTCGTCATTCACACACAGTAAGAATCAATGATAATAAATTAAAATATTGAATCAATGACAAAGAATAATGATGCCACATTGTGCTACTTTTGGTTGTGAAACAGCCCAGATTTAATTTCCCAAAGAAATGGGATAATAACCTTTCAAGGGTGGGAATGTGTCAGTTTGTGTTTATGTGTTAATTCAATATTACAGGTGTTTATTCTGTGGTAACTCGGATTAGCTATTGCATTCGTCGAGATGTATTGTGTTGGTTTTGCAAAATAATCTGCTGAAGTCTATTGCAGGTAGAGATTTTCATACATGCGTCTAACTACGGAATTGACCCTCCGCTAAGCCCCGCCCTCCTTAGTTACTGTTGCTACGCCTGACAAGCTTCCGCGACTGGCACGTCTATTACAGTGTGTATGCACCGGTGTAAGACATTCCCAAGGAGATAATTAGTCATTTTTGGCGAACAGGTGAAATATCTGAGAGAGCGAGACAGAAGGGACTGCAGTATGCATTCGAGGGATATATCCACGACATAATATGCAACCGATTATAGAATAATTTCATCAAAATTGAAGCTAAAGCCTATAGGTCCCCGTGCTAGCAGCAGCCGCTCATACGCTGACCATTCAAATGGGAAACACACAGCGGAACAGCGATGTTCATGCACAGCAGGGTAAGTGAAATGTGAAAATAATCGAATAATTATAAATCAAACAGTTTATCCATAAATCTTGTGGAATAACACTAACACCGGGAGAGCTGCGATCGGATTGGGGTAAAGTTACTCAGGGGTAGTAGACCGTCGATTAACAAAATGCTGAAATATATTTTAAAGTATGTCAGTGAGCTTCCGTCTTGCCTTTAATCATCTTATTTTAAGTTCAAATATATGCATTATGAACGAAGAACCGTCATTATTTCCAAGTATTAAGTGTTTTAGTTAATCCTGTCGACATTTAGTTGTGAATGGGGCGTCCCACACTTCGGCATGTTTCTCTTGCTCAAACGCTTGCCAGACCTCCCGCGCCTAGTAACGGTTGTTAAGCCACGTTTGGCCTGTGACGGTTTTCGGGCGTGGCTTAGCAGCGAAGGGGTCAATTGCAGATGCTCAGTCAACTTCCTCTCAGTGTTCACGGACCGTTCCAATATGGCGGACGGCTTAGCCGCTGGTGAGGCTTCTATGTTTGTGTTCTACGGTCCAACGGATACTTGAGAATCCTAAACGAGTGCGCGATCTCTCTTTTCGCAAATATAGCCTCGGTTTGTTGTTCACTGACAGCGTAGAGCAAAAATAGCCACTAATTTTCAGCAAGATTTTCAGTATGTAAACAAAGTGGTCAGATTAAAAACCACAAACACTACTGTATCAATACCGTGCTTCATTTGAATCGCAAATACTCCGCGTTTGACTTTAGCTGACATTTACACAGTTGTAAACAAATGCAGATTCGGGAGGTCCAACACTGCAATTCAACACCAGCGACCGCTGGAAAAACATGAGACCCTCTGACCCCACAGAAACTAACAAAAGACTCCGCAAGAGTCGCACAAACGCGTTTACAATGTGCAAAACAATAGAGAGCCAACAGAGTGAGTTGTGCTAGCAATCAGCATCACTAGCATAAGGGTTAATGCACACTGTCAAGTGACTAACGTTGGATTTGGACGGTTATTAAGAGGTTTATGATGAGTTTATTGCCGAGAATTGTACGGTGGCTCGAGAGGAGCTCTTCTTCGTTGCACTTTCACTATCAAAGCAGAGCAAACATGTGTACGAACAACAGAAGACTGCGAGTTCTGGTGGACATGGACGGGGTCATCGCGGACTTCGAGGGAGGATTTCTGAAGAAGTTTAAGGCGAGGTTTCCCAACGAGCCTTTTATATCATTAGAGGACAGAAGAGGATTCTGGGTGTCCACACAGTATGGAGACATGAGGAGTGACCTGTGTGTAAGTGTGTGTGTGTGTGTGTCTGACCTATGAAATAATACTATGTTTGGTGAAATGGGACAAATTATTGAACC
Organism: Phoxinus phoxinus; assembly: GCF_949152265.1. Lineage (NCBI taxonomy): Eukaryota > Metazoa > Chordata > Actinopteri > Cypriniformes > Leuciscidae > Phoxinus > Phoxinus phoxinus. The sequence continues at coordinate 30,136,021 of NC_136896.1, forward strand.
TTACTAAATATATGTTTTAAAAACCTTTAAAAATGTGTTTTATATCATATTCATGGCTCATGTAGTATGATATAGTGCATTAAAAAACATTACAAAAAGACGTAATTTGCTGCCGATGCTGATATTTATATGGACGATATTTATAACGGATGTTTATGCATAAAAATATCAATATCTGCCAAATGTAAATCAATGACATAAATGACAGACATAAAATGCATATAAATATACATTTTTGCCAATAATATGTCTTAGTAAGATTATATTTAAATTAGGGCTGTCAAAAAAAGATTAATCGTGATTAATCACATCCAAAATAAAAGTTTGTGTTTACATAATATATGTGTGTATACTGTGTAGAATTATTATGTATAAATACACACACACTCATTCATATATTTAAGGAATAATTGCATTTATATACTGTATATAGGCTACATTTATATAATTTATATTATATATAAATATTTTATAAATAAATGGAACCAATTTTTCTTAAATATATACATGATTGTGTGTGTTTTTATATATATATAAATAATTATACACAGTACACACACATATATTATGGAAACACAAACTTTTATTTTGGATGCGATTAATCGCAATTAATCTTTTGACAGCCCTAATTTAAATGTTTTATTGTCAAAGCTCTGTAGTTTTAAAATATAATGCAATACAATGATGAGTGAGAGATGAACAAATAAACCTGATCATAATTTTTTACTCAGAATTTTTTTTTTTTTTTTAAATGTGTGGATAATCTAGTAAACCTGCTTCAGTCCAGTTGAAATATTACTAAATATATAAAAGTTACTATGTTTACTTGATAAAAATCAGTGCAGATTTGACAGCAAAAAAAAAAAGACACTGACTGTTTTTACAGTTTCTAACATAAAAAACGTCTAAACACGGTTTGAAATCGCTGGTGTTTCTGACGTCACACACTACCTTGAAAACCAATCAGATCAACGTGTGATCACCAACCAGTGGATCTCTGAGTGAGTGAGTGAGTGGAGGCAGGGCTCATTTGCATATTCATAGAACCAAATATATTAAATGGGGCAAGGGTGTCGAGATATTTTACATTCAAGATATTTTAAGGCATGAAGAATTTTTTTTTCAAAAAAACCCAAAACTTTTAAATATGTAATTTTGGTGATCAGAGATGAGTTTTAATAGATAAAATGATTGACTACGGGGGACTTTAAAAATTCCTCAGGAATAGTCAGCTGCCACACAAAGATTTTTCTATAACTTCTAATCAAAGTTTGCTCTGATTGCAGGACAAGGCCATCAGTATTTGGGAGTCAAAAAACTTCTTCATGGAGCTGGAGCCTCTTCCCGGAGGAGTCGAGGCACTGAAGGAGATGTCCAAGATGGAGAAGTAAGATTTCCACTAGTTATGTCATTCATTAGTGGTGCTTGCCTGCATGCCTATCTAGTACAAGGGATTTCATCAATATGCTGATTGAGGACTGTTGGGAGAGACAGAGTCGTTTACACATCAATGAATGACGTCTGTACCATTTGCTTCACAGGACATATGCTTTCAACTACATACTGTTTATTTACTAGTGTGTTATAACATGTGTAATGGCATTTTTAATCTTTCCTAATGATTTAACAGATTAATGCTGTATGTTCTCTGTCTGTATTCTGAGTTTCCTGATGTAACGTTGGTTCAGCTGGGGGAAGATGTTCCTTCTTGTGTAAACGGTGGGGGTTGATAGATTCCCTTGAATTATAAAGTAGCAGGCCAATCTCTCGGAGGAGAAGGAGGACAGGAGTGCCAGTGTCTGTCTGTCTCTGACTCTGGCCTGGCTGCAGGGCTGGAGTCAGGGAACCATTTTCTTGCATGAATAAATTACTTTTCTTTTTAAAAATACAATTTGGATCTTGACGTCTCTTTGCCTGGGAATGCTGAGTTTAGTAATTGTTATTTGCCACAACACATGTAACTATGTCATGTTTGGTCTCATCTGACAGCTTATAAACTGAAAGGAATGGTGGTGAACTTAATAGAGATATTAAAGTATCCTAATGTACAATTTAGTTACTATTGCTTAAACATGCATTGAGGAGAATGTTAATGTTCTTCTCCCCCTCTTGATCACCACCCATTTGCCTCTTCTTTTGGCTTCCTGTCAGTCGGTTTCGGTGTTGGTATTCCACTCATGTTTAACAATGCCTTGCTCAGGATATAAGAATGTAACTGTTGATCTTGGAGAAAGGCTTTAACTCCTCCACTCCCGCACACCGGTGCGTAACCTCATACTATGAGAAAGGCTTTTACGGCCTTGTTTGCACAACCGTACATTATTTGTTACAACTAAATTCTCTATACAGTATGTTGTTCCATTCTACTGTCTGTATATTTAAACATAAAGGATTAGTTCACTTAAAAAAAAACTTTTGCTGATAATTTACTCACCCCAATGTCATCCAAGATGTCCATGTCTTTCTTTCTTCAGTGGAAAAGAAATGAAGGTTTTTGATGAACACATTTCTCCATATAATGGACGTCAATGGGCCCCAAACGGTTCAAGGTCCAGATGACAGTGTCAGCGCCGCTTCAAAGGGCTTTAAACGACACCAGACGGTGAATAAGGGTCTTATCTAGCGAAACGTTCGGTCATTTCAAAAATAAATAAAAAAGTTTAAGTTTTATAAGCACAAATGCTCGCCTTGCTCTGTTCTGTGATGCGCGTTCCTGACGTCACGTAATACGCAGTTACGTTGTAAAGGTCACGCTTCTGTGAAAAGTAAAAAATTTCTGTCCTGACGAAAATGTTCTTTTAGGCTTTTTAATATTACAACACCAGGATACGCACACGCAATGGGCATTTTAAACGATAAACTGACACAAAGACATTTGAATATGTGTGTATGGTCCTCCTTCCGCACATTTGTAAACACTGACTCGTCAAGCGTGACCTTTTCAGCGTAACTGCGTATTACGTGAACGCGCATCACAGAACAGAGCAAGGCGAGCATTTGTGCTTATAAAACTTAAACTTTTTTATTTATTTTTTAAATGAGCGATCGTTTCGCTAGATAAGACCCGTATTCATCGTCTGGTGTCGTTTAAAGCCCTTTGAAGCGGCGCTGACACTGTCATCTGGACCTTGAACCGTTTGGTCCCCAGTGAAGTCCAATATATGGAGAAATGTTTTCATCAAAAAACTTAATTTCTTTTCGACTGAAGAAAGAAAGACATGGACATCTTGGATGACATCGGGGTGAGTAAAGTTTTTTTTAAAAGTGAACTAATCCTTTAAAAGAGATATTAAAGTATCCTAATGTACAATTTAGTTACTATTGCTTAAACATGCATTGAGGAGAATGTTAATGTTCTTCTCCTCCTCTTGATCACCACCCATTTGCCTCTTCTTTTGGCTTCCTGTCGGTCGGTTTCGGTGTTGGTATTCCACTCATGTTTAACAATGCCTTGCTCAGGATATAAGAAGGAAATGTAACTGTTGATCTTGGAGAAAGGCTTTAACCCCGCCTCCTCCGCACACCGGTGCGTAACCTCATACTATGAGAACTTCTGTTATCTAAACATTAAGAGGTTAAAGAATAACAACAACTTTAATGGAGTCAGATTAATTATATTGGAGTCAGATAAATATTTGAATTATACACGTCATCCTTCAACTGCCTTTTGTTCCGATTATTGGTTCAGAATAGCAGCGTAAGCTTCCAACCTTGCCAAAGTCAAGGCATCACCATTGTTATTGCTCATACTTAAACTTAGGCACGCTACTCCTCCTGCACCGTTTGTCGTAGACCTATGTAATAGGTGTCAAATCGACCGGTTTATTAAGGAAAGGTGTGCTTTGTCTTTTCTAAGCAATCGGTTGTACGATGTTCGTCCGGCGGGCGAAAAACCTGCCGAAAAAAAGTCCCATAGGCTTAACATTGGCACAAAATTTGTTGGAGCATATTTTTGGATCAGAAGGTCAGAGAGACTTTGGGTTGGGCTCATTTGATTCGCCCTATGAAGTAGCCAATAAGTACTGACATAACTTCATAACCATGCCGTAGCAACCAGTTACAGGACCCTAGCAACCATTAAACTACATTTAACAAGCAAAATCTCAGCACCAGCACATTGTAGAAACACAGAGTTGGGCTTTTTTGACTCAGACTGGCAAGAAATCTTTAAATATCAACCCATCAACTGTGTAAGCAAACCCTAGTAACCATAAAGTGTACCCTAGCAACCGTACAAACACATGAATAAGCTATATCTCAGCACCAGAACATCGTACAGACATGGAGGTGGGCTCTTTTGTTTCGGTGGGGAAACCAGTCTGTAAATATCCCCATGGTAACTGTGTAACCACACCCTAGCAAACGAGTGCCGAGTTTTGCCACTTCAAGCACTACTCACATTTTCTTCAGGAAATGTACATTCTAGTTTCATTTGTTGCAATCATGGAAATCAAATACCTAAATCACCCTATTATAAACTAGCCACCCTCCAGAAGATCTTGCATAATAGACAGATAAGCAATCTGTAATAAAGTAGTAATAAAACAAATCTAGTAATAAACAATGTAAATGTTTGTCTGGATATTACCATCTGACTTACTTTCTCTTTTCTTCCCCCAGTACAGATGTCTTCATTTGCACCAGTCCAATCAAGCATTACAGCTTCTGCCCGTACGAAAAGGTGAGATGCTCTTAAACTGAGCTGCATTTACAGTATACAGTCAAACCAAAATGCATTCAGACATCTTCCACATTTCTCACATTATCATAGTTTATTCACTATAGTTTAGAAAACGGTAATAAAACATGACACGTACTCAGAGTTATCAAATCAGTTGATATTACACAGGTTTTGTCCATTTTTGGTTTGACTGTAGTTGCATGCTGGTCTGATTTTCAGGGTCAGTGACGTCACAATAATTTTTTTGTCAAACCCCAACCCTAAACTTATAGTAAGTACATGTTGTGAATTAATATAACACGGTACATATTTGCACTGTAACAAGGACGCATTAAAATAAAGTGTGACCCATTATTTTTGTTATAACTTTTAATTTTCTCGAAATGCATTTAATGCAGTGACTTGAACACACCTCTTGAAGAACAGATGAACATAATTAAAATTATTTTTATGTTTTTGCACAGTTTTGAAGTCAAAATCTTGATATTATATATATATATATATATATATATATATATATATATATATATATATTATTCATACAAAGTACATACATACACGCATACAAACATACACAGTAAAAAAATGATATATACATACACACACATATATATGTGTGTATGTATATATAAATAAATATGTACTGTGTATGTATAATATTTATATATACACAGTGCTGGTCATAATGATTTGCCCCCTTGGTAAATATGATCAAAGATGGCTGTAAAAATTAAATCTTCATTGCTAATCCTTTTGATATTTTATTAAAATTATTAGCAAAAATCTAACCTTTCATTGAAGTAAAATAATTGAAAGTGGGGGGGAAATCACATTATGAAATAAATGTTTTTCTCCAAAACACGTCGGGAGCAATTATTTGCCCCTTTTATTAAATACTTTTTCCAAGATAACAGCTCTGAGTCTTCTCCTATAATGCCTGATTTCAAATATTTTACTTCAATGAAAGGTTAGATTTTTGCTAATTGAAAAAAAAAATATATATATATCAAAAGCATAAACAATGCAGATTTATTTTTTACAGCCATCTTTGATCATATTTACCAAGGGGCAAATTATTCTGACCAGCACTGTATATATATAAAGTTATTGTTAAATAATCAATACATTAAGGATTTAACAAATATAATAGAGATTATATATTATAAGATATAATTTTATATAATATCCTGTTTTCAACAATAATGCATCTAGAGTCAGTATTTCAGTGCATTTTCTTCCCATGTCCACGGTTTCCTCTCATGTCGTGTGTGTGTGTGTCCACAGTACGCATGGATAGAGAAACATCTGGGCCCTGAGTTCCTGGAGCAGATCATCCTGACCCGAGACAAGACCGTCGTGACCGGAGACGTCCTCATAGACGACAAGCCTGATATCCTCGGTGAGTAAGAGCCGCTGGATAGCAGCTGTCCGTATGTCTGAGCTCTGAGGGAAACACGTGTGTGTATTTCAACTTTCCAGTCTCTCTCTTGAATCAACACTGAGTGAGTTAAACTGCAGTTCATCCACTGGCCACTAGAGACTGGCTGCAGAAGAGACTCAATCCCATTTACAGCAGAAAAAAACAGCCTGGTGCAAAAAGTGGTTTTGGTCTATATAGCTAATTTTGCCCTTCATGACGACTGTGAGAGGAGTGAATTATTTTATAACTCATCCGTTCAAATTATATTAGGCCTTAAAGGTACAATATGTAATATTTTTGCATTAAAATATCCCAAAATCACAAGGCCAGTGTTATATATTTTGTTAAGTTGATTACTTACATTATCCCAAATGTTTCCAACTATTGTTAAATCGTGAGAATATTGTGATTTTAACCGAGGAAGCGGGGCGTGGGGGTGAGCTGGAGTCGCTAGTCAATGGCGTCATATCCGCGTTACCCTCGTTCCGCTCGTACTGCGCGGAGTCCTGGACAAATGCGGGAGTTGTAGTTGTAGCGTCTATCAAGCAACAAGCGTTAGCTTGTTTTGTGCAGTCGTTGTGGAACACAATTATTCTTTACCGATTGCAGCCGGTTCTGTCGACGAACACAAGTCCCATAAACGTACGGGTCAATTTTATATATTCTAAATGTAGCATTCGGTAATAGTTGTGTTTATGTGAGGAAAGTATTATTGCTTTAGGCTTGTGTTTAGTTTATTGACGTTGTCACGTTTGGTGTTCATGGCCATGTAAATAAATATAGCATGTGTTATACATCTATATCCGTCTTTTGGCGAATGATGTGGGTGTTCGAATGTACTAGTACAACAATTGTTTAGAACACGTAAAACTGCGCAGCGTTATCACAACAATGAGTTCAACAAATACAGTAACATGATAACCAATTTAGTATTAAACCTTACTTTTCTTGTGGTTAATTCATTTTAATGAAATAAAAGCATGTCATTAAACGCAACATTTATAAAAATAGAACTTTACCTCATCCATGAACATGATTTTTCGATTCCCGACTGATTTACATCCACGGTGGAGTTAAAAACGACAGTTCCCATCATTCCACGCTTCTTCACATCGTCATCAAGCTACGCCGTTGTTGTTTTGTCTGGAATGTAGCGCCCTCTAGCGGCAGAACATCTTGCATACTGTACCTTTAAAGTTCTCCATAATTAAGAGCGTGGCCTCTTGATTGACGGGTGGATTGCCGCTGCTGTCACTACTAGCCGTTTATTTTTTTATTTTTTTATTTACAACTACAGTCACGGTACAATGAGTAATAAAAAAAAGACATAAATAAAGACAGTGACAAACGTACCAGTTAAACAAAAATGTGCAAATGTTAACAGATTTAAACACACTTTTGCAGCTTTCTTATTTTTCAAACCCGGTATTGTTGGATTTCTGATCTTAAAATTGAAAACAAAGGCTTGTTTCTTTCAAATTTACATTTATGAATACTACAAGAAGCAGATTCATTAGGTAATAATCCTTATTATAGAATTTGTCATAAGAGAAAAAAACAAATTACATATTTTTAAAGCACAGTGGAAAGCTGGGTATGATATGAACCGTAATAAGGACCAGAAATATGACCAAAAACATCCTGAATGAGGACAACTACAAAATATATGATCAAATATTTCATCAGGTCGACCACAAAATGTACAAAATGTGTATCAATATCACAATTAAATACATGGGTAATATTATAAATATAATATTTATAAATGAGTTTAAGCGAAATTTCTTTGATTTTGTTTGTGATTAAATATTTATGAGGAAGTTTCCAGATTTTAATCCATAATAGATTATGCAGGTCTGGAGAAATATCCCTTCGAAACAAAGCCTGTACAACTACTAGCCGTGTGTTAGCGTCACGTCACTTCAGCTAATCTCGTTTATCCGGTGTGGTGAGGTGATTAATCCCAGTTTGGGTGAAGTTTTAAAACTATTGGATCTGCCATAACCAATCGCTAACGTTTGGTCGTGACGAAACCTCAACTCGAACTAGCGCACGACCTCAACGTCATCGTTCTCAGACACTCCCTCTGTTCGCTGATTGGACCGGTAAAAAATTGACCGGAGAAAACCCGCGAATATACCGCAAAACCAGACGACGTACTGAAGGAAAAGGAAAAAAGTGTGTAGGAGGGGCGGAGCTATGCTAATTTTCTATAGGCTATTTTCCGCATGTCTCCGTAATTGCATATTTTTTTACAGTCTATGTTTTTCCTGTTAAAGGTGTGGAGCCCAATCCCTCGTGGGAACACGTTCTCTTCACCGCCTGCCACAACAAACACCTGGAAAACCCTTCGCAGCGCCGGCTTCTGTCCTGGGCCGACGACTGGAGAGCCGTTCTGGCCAGCAAACGCCAGTGAGACACCACATCCCATCATGCTCTCCTTCCACAGGGAAACCACACCTGATGGAGACAGAGCGGCACGCGTCACAATCTGAAAACCACACACACCTCATTAATAAGAGCCACACCCACCTGTACATCATCACCACATCGACCAATAGAGAGAGAGCGTGTTCAGGCCACGCCCACACCGGGACAATCCAACGTCTCCATTGAGTTTGTATTGTGTGAAGCTGCCTCCTGGTCATTTATGACTATAACAAAAAAGCAAAGCAATGTTTAAAAGCTGCTGTGTGACAATGTGTGCAGCAAACAAGCTAAACAACCCAGAGAAGTGTTTTTATAAGCTGTCGACCCCAAAACACGAGCGTTTAAGGACACAAGAGTGGATAAAGGCAATGAGACAGAGCGCAACGTGCCAAATTACTCTGAGATTTAATTTACGCACACTGGAGGGAAAGTTTACAGAAATATAATGTATAAAACTGATATTTGACTTACCCATTCGCTCCAGTCTGTCTCCACTCTTGTGTCCTTAAACGCTCGTTGTTTTGGGGTCGACAGCTTATAAAAACTTATATCTGGGTTTTTTAGCTTGTTTTTTCGGGGTCCACAGCTTATAAAACGTATTTCTGTTTTTTTTAAAGCTTTTTTGGGGGTCGACAGCTTATAAAAACTTATATCTGGGTTTTTTAGCTTGTTTTTTGGGGTCAACAGCTTATAAAAACTTATATCTGTTTTTTTTTTAGCTTTTTTGGGGGTCGACAGCTTATAAAAACTTATATCTGGGTTTTTTAGCTTGTTTTTTGGGGTCGACAGCTTATAAAAATATATTTCTGGATTGTTTAGCTTGTTTTTTGGGGGTCGACAGCTTATAAAAACGTATATATGGGGTTTTTAGCTTGTTTTTAGGGTCGACAGCTTATACAAATTTATTTCTGGATTTTTTTAGCTTGTTTTTTGGGTGTCGACAGCTTAAAAACTTATATATGGGGTTTTTAGCTTGTTTTTGGGGGGTCGACAGCTTATAAAAACGAATATATGGGGTTTTTAGCTTGTGTTTTTGGGGTCGACAGTTTATAAAAATGTATTTCTTGATTTTTTTAGCTTGTTTTTGCGGTCGACATCTTATAAAAATGTATTTCTGGGTTTTTTAGCTTGTTTTTTTTAGGGTCAACAGTTTATAAAAACGTATTTCTGGGTTTTTTAGCTTGTTTGCTGGACACATTGTCACATCGCAGCTTTTAGACATTTTCAGTTTTTTTGTTATAAGTCATAAATGTCATAAATGACAAGGCGGCAGCTTCACACAATGCAAAGTCAATGGCGACGGTTGGATTGTTTTCCCCATTGTGTGCGTGTGGTTTTCCGATGATGATGCGTGTCGCTCTGTCTGATCAAATCTCTGAAAAACCTCCCATCATGCTCTCCTGCGACAGGGAAACGAGATCTGATGGGTGAACCGCTCCTGCATCCGCCCTCATGTCCAGTGTTACTGCCGTCGATCGATTATATGACGGGGAAACACACTGTGTTTTTGTAGAACACACAGTTTTTCATGCAAGACTTTATATTTTTGATATGCATTCAGAGAGAGCTCACATATTCACCGTTTACATTAAGCATAAACTGCCTTTCTACAAAGCGGATGGAATATTTAAATACTTTTGAAATAACCTCACATGTGAACACAAGCATGAACGATTTTTCACTGGTTTTCTCTCGGTATGTTAACATGAATGCATGAGTAATTTATTTTGAAGTATAGTTTTAATTCAGGGAGAGCCGCTGTAAAAAGGAATCAGGTGACTTAACTTACTAAAGTAAGTGAACTGATCACCTTTTACAGTGGACAGTCCAAGACCGGTGTGAATGAAGCTTATGTTGTTTGCTGTGAACACACTGCATGTGTTTTTCTGGGATGTGTTGCACTCGTGACACTAGAGGGCGCTATGAGCACATGGATTTATTATAACGCCTGTGAAGAAAAAAAAAGTGTTGCTTTTTAATTTCGGTTAATACTAAAATATTAGTTTGGAACTAATCTTTTAATAAACGTTTTATGCATTTGAGGATATGTGTTTGGTTTATGGTTTGGCAAGTGCTTTACTTTGGGTGTCATGGGTCAGAACGTACGGTTGAAATGATTGGGGTCGGTAAGATTCATTAAATTGACTAAATTACCTTACAAAAGATTTCAATTTAAAAATATACTGTTCTTTTGAACTTCCAATTCATCAAAGAAGCCTGCAAAAATAAAATGTATGACAGTTTCACCAATTTTCATGTGTCTTGAGCATCAGATCATCATATTATACTGATTTCTGAAGGATCATGTGACACTGAAGACTGGAGTAATGATGCTGAAAATACAGCTTTGATCACAGGAATAAATAAAAAAATTACTATATATATTTACATAGAAAACAACTATTTTAGATTGTAAAAAAACTAAAAAAACATCGAATAAATGCCGCAAATCCTTCAGAAATAATCCCAATATGATGATTTGCTGCTCAAGAAACATTTCTGATTATTATCAATGTTGAAACCAGTCGCTTTTTGTGGAAACTGAAATCTTTAGTAACATAAAAATGTCTTCATTGTCGCTTTTGATCAATTAAATGTGTCATTAGTGAATAAAAATCTTAATTTCTAAAAGAATAATAAATAAATAAATCTTAATGACCCCAAATATTTGCCCAGTAGTGTAGATAAACTATATTTGCAGATGTGTGAGACCAACATGTTTGAAACTGTCTCAATCACAACGACTTATGATTTTAAAACATTGATTAAAACAAACAATACATAATATCACTATCATTTTATAAGCTAAACCTATCAAAGTTAAATGATAAGGAATGGCAGCACCGTGACAAGGATACGGTTAAATAATTGGTAACATTTTACAATAAGGTTTCATAATAATAAACTGCACTTCTAATGTTAATTTCAACATTTAAACGGCTGTATTTTAATTAATAACATTAATAAAGATGAACAAAAACAGTAACATCATGTTAGTTAATACATAAACTAATGTTAACAAATGAAACCGTGTTGTTAAAGTGTTTCCAAATAATTAAATTTGAACTAAAATATTCACGGTTAAACCGATACATTACTCTCTAAACTTTCTGTATCCGATGATGTTTCCATTAACCAGCTTGACTTTGAAGGGTGTTGTATCAAGGGTTAAAGGTCACAGGTCACATGATCTCTTTTTTTTTGGTCTGCGCTTCCTTTTGTCCTCGAAGTATTTTTGTTTTTCATTTTTGTTGTGCTTTGTGCCATGCAATGTAGAAGTAGATATGAATTAATTTGTAAATGTTCATTTAAAAGGTGAAGTTTACACGTAAATACTGATGATCAAGAAGTGGTGCTAGTGTCTCGTCACCTGAATAAATAGCCATGAACACCAAAGCTGTTGTGTTTTCATTATTATCCACTGTTTATCTCCAGAAGTAGATCTTGAAGAGGTAATCTCGGCTCTTGAAGCTCCGCCCCCTGTACCGGGAGCAGCAGCTCATTTGCATTTAAAGGGACAGACACAAAACGGTGTGTTTTTGCTCACCCTCAAAAAGTGACGATTTTAACAGGCGATATAAAAATATCTGTGGGGTATTTTGAGCTAAAACTTCACACACACACACACTCTGGGGACATCAGAGACTTATTTTACATCTTGTGAAAACTGAAAAGGGCATTATACCACCGCTTTAAAAGCAAATACGCCATTAAATTGACTGTCATCATGAAGAATAACGTCTTGTTTCCAGCATGTCCATGTGATGTTCTGTCATGCTACACAGTAATTTCTGAAGCACACAGAAAAAGAAAGAAAACAATGAGTAGAAACATTATTGTAGAAAGGTTTGGGAAAGTTTCTCAGCTGGAGTTTTATGTCTCATGATTCGTCAGAGACACCTTTTATCTTCTTAGCAACAGCTGTAAGTTTGTAAATGTCCAGGCTATTAATATTATATAACGCCCACACACTCCAATCAAATAGTGCATGGATTTTTCTTCTTCCAGGAACAGATAACGGGGTTCGTACGAGGTGCTTGAATTTTACGTTTTGAGATCTAAGTCCTGGAAAACCCTTGAAAACAGTAATATTTATGAAAAGTGCTTGAATTTAAAAGACAATATATGTGAAATTAGTGTTTAATGTTATTGATAAAACAATCTTTTCACATAAAATTACAGCTGAAACCCGTCTGATCTGATTTTTTTATAAATAATGTAATATATTATGCAATATTTATGAAAAGGAACTTGAAAAGTGCTTGAATTTGTACGGAAGAGGATTAGGGCCAAGCAATAATAAAAAAAACATCTTGAGATTAAAGTCATTATAATGCGAAATTAAACTCGTTAAATTTAGAGAATAAAGTCGTTGTTTTTCGAGAAAAAACTTACAATTTCTCTAAATTTAACGAGTTTAATTTTGCATTATAATGACTTTAATCTCGAGATGATTTTATTTTTTTATTATTGCTTGGCCCTAATCGTCTTCCGTAAATTTGAAAGACAATAAATTAGTGTTTAATTTTATTGATAAAACTTTTTTTTTTCTTTCAGGAACAGATAACGGGGTTCGTACGAGGTGCTTGAATTTGACGTTTTGAGATCTAAGTCCTGGAAAACCCTTGAAAACAGTAATATTTATGAAAAGTGCTTGAATTTGAAAGACAATATATGTGAAATTAGTGTTTAATGTTATTGATAAAACAATCTTTTCACAAAAAACTAACGCTGCATTTGAATTTGAAAGATAATAAAGAGATTGTTTGACAAGTGCGTTCTCTGATTGAAGTTGAAAACCAAACAAATAGTGCTTTAAAAGTGCTTGAAGGTCCAGTATCTGTACGAACCCCGAGATAAAGTGCATGCTTCTGTTTTTGATCCTTGCAAGCAGGAATACATTTAAAAAAAATAATAATAATAATGGGGTTCTAGTCGAACTTTAGTGTTCTTGAGGGAATTTTAAAGAACGCTTGAGAAATTTCTTAAATGGTCGCATAATGCTGCCATTTAACATGTTATTCAAACTTTTTACTACTGATGAAGTATGTTTACAAGCTGTTGAATTCATACTTGCATACTTCAGACTTACATACTTGCATACATACTTCATACTTGCATACATACTTCATACTTGCATACATACTTCAGACTTACTTCAAATTAAAAATTAAAGCTAAATCCTGAAAGGTTCTAATATATATGATCGCTTTAAGATTCTGAATAGAGTGAGTCTGAGAAACAGACGGATAGAAAGAGAGGATTGTGGAGGCCGAGTGCGTCACAGTTCTGGGAAGTCCCTGCGGTGTTGAACATGTAGGAATCTGCCTAAAGCGGTTCTGGCCAACTCCTCCCGGTCCTGGAACTGGGTTTCTGTGCTTATGATTCTGCAGAAAAATCATTCAAGAGGATTTGCTTCTCAAGAAACATTTCTGATTAACAGTTGAGCTGCCTCGTGTTCATGTGTAACCCGTGATACACTTCCATTCAAAAGTTTGGGCTACATTATTATTAAAATAATAATAATAATAAAAAAAAAAAATACATGTATACATGTAAAACTTGAAAAATTTGAATATGGTGCAAATATTTAGTAATTCAACTTAAAAGGTGAAACTAATATATTAAATAGACTCATTACATGCAAAGTGAGATATTTCAAGCCTTTATTTGTTATAATTGTGATGATTATGGCTTACAGCTTATGAAAACCCCAAATTCAAAATTAGAATATTGTGAAAAGGTTTTTATAAGCCAAAATTATAACAAATAAAGGCTTGAAATATCTCACTTTGCATGTAATGAGTCTAAATAATATATTAGTTTCACCTTTTAAGTTGAATTACTGGATATTTGCACCATATTCTAATTTTTCAAGTTTTACATGTATATACTTTATTTATCAAGGATGCATTAAACTGATCAAAAGTGACAGTAAAGATCATTTATAATGTGACAAAAGATTCTATTTCATATAATTGCTGTATAATAACTTTCTATATTGCTTCTAAAATATGAAGCAGCACAACTGTTTATAACACTGATAATAATCATAAATGTGTCTTGAGCATACAGATCATCATATAATGCTTTCTGGAGGATCATGTGACACTGAAGACTGGAGTAATGATGCTGAAAATGCAGCTTTGATCACAGGAATAAATTACACTTATAGAAAACAGAGACATCTTTCAGAAATAAAACTCTATGATGCATTTTTGTGAATATTAAAAATATAATTCCAAGTGAGTTGACCTGGACAGAAAAAAAAAAAATCGGAATAGGAAAAATCAGAAATTGTAAACAACATGTTCCTTTCCAAGCATTTCTTTTCCCCGTTTCTGTTTATGTTCTCTGTCTGGTTTACAATATGGGATGCGGCCAATCAGAGCGCTGCATCTGTCACATGACACACACACCTGTGCACACAGCTCTCAGTTTCCAGCTTCTCCTGATAAGAGAATCCTTTTAATCGTTTACCGAAAACCTCACTAATTACTGACTCATATCCACGCTAACTGTACGAGGACATCGTCTCGTTGTTTTGGTCAATATTACTGACCATCAAACTTCCACATTAATCCAATCATCTCTTATATTTCTTTCCTGAGAAGCTCGGTCTGTATACACAACAGCCGGATCCAAGCTCACCTTCCAGGAAACGGGCATACCTGTGCGCAAATACCACAGTAACGCAAGCAAACAAACCATAAAGTGTGCACAATAAATCATGATGTTATGCCTGGCGAGACCTACGGTAAATACAAAATATTTAAATACGATCATCATTAGCTGTGGGAAATCAAGTCTCCATTTTTATTATTTTTTTAATATATATGTCTACATATATTAGTTTTATTTCTGTTCTCACTGTGGCTGTTTTAGTACATCAAGTAAAAAAAAAAGTTATTTTATTTCTGTTAAATTGTATTCACACACTAAAAACTCCTGGGTCAAAAAATTACCCATAATGGGTTATTTTTGACCCAACTCCTGGGTTAAAAAGGGACCAACTAATTTCTGGGTTATTTCAACCCAGAAAATTAGGTTATTCTTCTTGACCCAACTTCTGGGTTAAATACCTGACCCAAATGTTGGCTTAAAAAACAACAACATTGTAGTTAATATAACCCAACTTCTGGGTCAAAAGAATATCTTGGTTTAAATAACTGCCCTATAACCCAGAAAATGGTTACTCTCTGAAATAACCATCCATCATTTTAACCCAACAGAAATGACCCAGAAAATGGGTTGAAGAAATAACCCAGGAGTTTTTTAGAGAGCATTTATGCATTTTATTTAAAGTAACGAATGTTCTTTTATTTTATGGCCAGGCTTTAATTTGAGATATAACTCCAATATAAACGCACACACACACACACACACACACACACACACAAAACAATATGTTTCGCACAATATGATTTTTATTTTATTTTTTAAAGCAACACTTCATGTCAGATATTTAGTAAACATGACAGTCATGCTGGTTTTATGAAAGCCAGAGGATTTCTCCACGTTTCCAGTTGTTATGTGTGTGTAATAAATCAATGGGCTTTTCAGGGTGTTCACTGTGGAAATTGTTCCCATGCATGATAAATTATGGATGAACAATATTACAGGTCAACATGAGAACACAGTCGGGTCATTCTTGGAAAACACTTTTCATGTCGATTTATGGAGGAAAGCATCATGACAAGATAAAGGAGAATACAGGACAAACAGAGAGACGCCCAACATATACAAAATAATTTTTCAACAGTAATCTTGCATTGTAAACCCGAATAAGTTGGCAGAACTCAAAACATTTAAGGCAATCAATTTTTTTAAGTTATGAAATTCAAAGTTTAAGTAAGCAGAACTAGCAGATTTTTATTTCGTACTTAAACATTTAGAAGTGCTGTAAAGTGAGGATGCTTTCAAATATAATGTCATAAATGTGACCCTGGATCACAGAACCAGTCACATGGCTCACAATTTTGAACTTGAGATGTATACATCACATGAAAGCTGAATAAATACTCTCTCCATTGATGTGTGGTGTGTCAGGATAGGACAATATTTGGTCGAGATACAACTATTGAAAATCTGGAATCTGAGGCAAAAAAATGTAAACATTGAGAAAATCTCCTTTAAAGTTGTGCATTTATGTTCACGATTGTGCTGCATTCACTCACAAAAATACATGTTTTATATATTTACGGTAGGACATTTACTAAATATCTTCATGGAACATGATCTTAATATCCTCATGATTTTTGGCATAAAAGAAAAATGGATAATTTTGACCCATACAATGTATAGTTGCTATTGCCACAGCGGCTCCAGACTGGGTTTGTGATCCAGGGACACATATGTTTATTGATTAAATTTCTAATTTGCAGTTTTCTTTTTTTCTTTTTTTTTGAAAGAAATTAATACTATAATTCAGCAAGGATGCATTAAATTGATCAATTGTGACAATAACATTTATAATGTTGCAAATATTTATGTTTCAAATAAATTCTGTTGAATTTGTTCAAAGAATCCGTAAAAATAGAAATGCATCACAGTTTCCACAGAAATATGAAGCAGCACAACTGTTTTCAATATTGATGATAATCATAAATGTTTCTTGAGCATCAGATCATCATATTATACTGATTTCTGAAGGATCATGTGACACTGAAGACTGGAGTAATGATGCTGATGATCACAGGAATAAATAATAGTTGAACACATATTCACATATAAAACAGTTATTTTACATTATAATAATATTTACCTGTATTTTTGATTAAATAAGTGCAGTCTTGGTGAGCAGAAGAGACTTCTTTCAGAAACATTTATGAAATCTAACTTTTTAAAACCCTTTGCAGCGTGTTTATGACTTTTGCTTATGGTCTTATATAGATAATTACATCTAAAATGTATTTTCTTCAGTTTCTTCATTATTATGGCACCTTTGGTTACCGAAAAATTGTGACGCTGTGGCCTTTCTGCCTTTTGTCTGGTTGTATTACATTAGCACTGCAGTAGTTGTGTTGACCCACAAATGGTTTTCAATTACGTTTTCATATCAAAAGGTGTTTTCCTGAATGGAGGGAGGAGAATACAACAATATAAGCAGGAACTGACAGTATTTTATGCTCAATAATAGTAGAAATCAGGTCTGGGTGAGACAAACACAAATACGCTTAAGTAACCAGCAGTCAGTGCTTTTATAATATTGATTACATTCAGTATAAAGTATAATACTTTAGCAGATGTTCCCACAAGGCTAGTAAAACATGATATTTTTTTATTTTGGGGTACAATATTTCAGTCCATGAGGAACTTTAGTTGTATTAAAGGGTAACTGTCGGCAAAATGCAACCTAGGGTCTTTTTGTTAATCTACCCGAGTCAAACTTTCGTGTAAAAGCATAATTAGGATGGAAACGCCACTTTTAAGTTTGACCGTATTTCCGTTTTCGGTCAAAATGCCTTTTGAATGGGAGTGCACGGGGCACTTCTATGATAGCATCAATATCGCTATTTTTAAAACACTAATGCGGCTCGACACAACATCAGACTGTGCTGGAAGTGTCACCAGCGGCTCTACACATGAACTCCAGCATTATACAGTGTGTGTGTACACAGAGTTTACTAAAAAGAAAGGTTTTGAACAACTCACTGTAGCGGTCCGCCGCCATTCTGTCAGTCAAAAGTAGTCGATCTCCGAATGCGAATGAACGGATTCAGAATTGTAGTATCGTTTCTTATATGAAGATCCTTTTTCCAATACAAGGTCAATATTGATTTTCACAAACGACAAAACAACAAATTATCCGTGAATTTATATGGAAACAAGCTTTAGGAGCTTTCCATCTTTACTCTCCTCCCTGTTATGTTGGATTCGGAGATCGACTACCTTTGACTGACAAAATGGCGGCGGACAGCTGCAGTGAGTTGTTCAAAATCTTTCTTTATATGTATAATACTTTAGCAGATGTCCCCACAAGGCTAGTAAAACATGATATTTTTTTATTTTGGGGGTACAATATTTCAGTCCATGAGGAACTTTATTTGTATTTCAGTTTTTCTTGATTGTTTACACACATTTTATGAACGCATGCCTCATACTCTCAGAACTCTACACATCTAAAAATGGATTATTTTGACCCATACAATGTATAGTTGCTATTGCCACAGATATACCCGTGCGACTCCAGACTGGGTTTGTGATCCAGGGTCACATTTTTTTTTTTTTATCAATTCACTTCTATTAACTAAATCACATCAATATTTGGTGTGAGCCTTTGCGTTTAATACAGCTTTACACTTGCTCATAGTTTTTCAGTTAGGTTTCTTCAAGCGTTTCTTCCTCAGTTCTTCTGGATTTATTCTGTTTTAGTTTTTCTGTTTCTTCATGTAATCGCAGACGGACTCGATGATGGTGAGATCAGATCAGACCTACTGCATGTAAACCTCAATGAGTTAGCAAAACTCAACAACAAAAATTGAGAAAATAAGTTACATAAATTTTTTAAGTTAAGAAATTCAAAGTTTAAGTAAGCAGAACCTTACATAACATTTAATTTTAGCATTTACTCTCCCTTTGCATGTCATGGCAAAGCATGCTGGGAAATAGAAACTCCCGCTAAAGTTTCAGTTAAAATTTAAGTCTAAATTAAAAGAATCGAGTTCATAAAACTCAAAACAATAAACCAATTCAGATTACTTAAAATATGTCAGTTCTGTGAACTCAAAATAAAAAGAAGGTTCTAAATACTCATAAAAGTTGATTTGTTTGAACTAATTTGTTTAATTTAAGTTGGCTCTACTCAAACCAATTAATTATTTTACAGTGTGTGTGTCAGACTACTTG
>NC_136896.1:30165399-30177899 GCF_949152265.1 Phoxinus phoxinus
AGAGATCCACTGGTTGACGATCACACGTTGATCTGATTGGTTACACGGTTCTATGAATATGCAAATGAGCCCCGCCTCCACTCACTCACTCACTCAGAGATCCACTGGTGGACGATCACACGTTGATCTGATTGGTTACACGGTTCTATGAATATGCAAATGAGCCCCGCCTCCACTCACTCACTCACTCAGAGATCCACTGGTGGACGATCACACGTTGATCTGATTGGTTACACGGTTCTATGAATATGCAAATGAGCCCCGCCTCCACTCACTCACTCACTCACTCACTCAGAGATCCACTGGTTGACGATCACACGTTGATCTGATTGGTTACACGGTTCTATGAATATGCAAATGAGCCCCGCCTCCACTCACTCACTCACTCAGAGATCCACTGGGTGACGATCACACGTTGATCTGATTGGTTACACGGTTCTATGAATATGCAAATGAGCCCCGCCTCCACTCACTCACTCACTCACTCAGAGATCCACTGGTTGACGATCACACGTTGATCTGATTGGTTACACGGTTCTATGAATATGCAAATGAGCCCCGCCTCCACTCACTCACTCACTCAGAGATCCACTGGTGGACGATCACACGTTGATCTGATTGGTTACACGGTTCTATGAATATGCAAATGAGCCCCGCCTCCACTCACTCACTCACTCAGAGATCCACTGGTTGACGATCACACGTTGATCTGATTGGTTACACGGTTCTATGAATATGCAAATGAGCCCCGCCTCCACTCACTCACTCACTCAGAGATCCACTGGTGGACGATCACACGTTGATCTGATTGGTTACACGGTTCTATGAATATGCAAATGAGCCCCGCCTCCACTCACTCACTCACTCAGAGATCCACTGGTGGACGATCACACGTTGATCTGATTGGTTACACGGTTCTATGAATATGCAAATGAGCCCCGCCTCCACTCACTCACTCACTCACTCAGAGATCCACTGGTTGACGATCACACGTTGATCTGATTGGTTACACGGTTCTATGAATATGCAAATGAGCCCCGCCTCCACTCACTCACTCACTCAGAGATCCACTGGGTGACGATCACACGTTGATCTGATTGGTTACACGGTTCTATGAATATGCAAATGAGCCCCGCCTCCACTCACTCACTCACTCACTCAGAGATCCACTGGTTGACGATCACACGTTGATCTGATTGGTTACACGGTTCTATGAATATGCAAATGAGCCCCGCCTCCACTCACTCACTCACTCAGAGATCCACTGGTGGACGATCACACGTTGATCTGATTGGTTACACGGTTCTATGAATATGCAAATGAGCCCCGCCTCCACTCACTCACTCAGAGATCCACTGGTGGACGATCACACGTTGATCTGATTGGTTACACGGTTCTATGAATATGCAAATGAGCCCCGCCTCCACTCACTCACTCACTCAGAGATCCACTGGTGGACGATCACACGTTGATCTGATTGGTTACACGGTTCTATGAATATGCAAATGAGCCCCGCCTCCACTCACTCACTCACTCAGAGATCCACTGGTGGACGATCACACGTTGATCTGATTGGTCAAGGTAGTGTGTGACGTCAGAAACACCAGCGATTTCAAACCGTGTTTTTGAGACTGTCTTTGGTTCACTGCAGTTTTAAGCAGAAAATACTCAGCAATGCTGTCGACTTATGAACTTACACATGGTGTGTGTTAAAGCAGATTAATAACAACACATAGACACATAAACAACATTAAAAACTGGATTTTCACCACAGGGGGACTTTAAAATATCTATATATAAAAAAAAATCTTCATGCCTTAAAATATCTTTAATGTAATTCGACACCCTTGCCTCATTTAGTATGCGCGGTGCTATGAATATGCAAATGAGCCCCGCCTCCACTCACTCACAGCAACAGCTGCTTGTGTGTTCTATAGCACTGCTCTATTTTTAGCTTAGCTTCTGATAAGGTGTTTTGTCACACCCAGAAATAGCTAGCTATCTCATTAGCCCATTAGCTCCTTCAGGAGGTCTTCCGGGACTGCAATCACGACACACACTTCTTCAGCACAACATAAACACACACTCGTCACATTAAGCTAATGTCTCAATAACATCCATACTTTTGCTCCCACAACAACAAGGCCTGCACATTCCTAAATGCTTTTCCATTCATTCTCCAGAAGTTGTTTACATGTCCGGTTCATTGCAATACGGCCTGTTTTGAATAAGGAACTAACTCATTATATTGGTCTGACAAAGCCGACATACTGATCTACTATTTAAAGGGGTGGATGATTATGATTTGACTTTTCTAACTGTAGTTAGTGTGTAATGTTGCTGTTTGATCATAAACAACATCTGCAAAGTTACAACGCTCAAAGTTCAAAGCAAAGGGAGATATTTGCTTTTAAAGAAAAAGTTTTTTAAGGACTACAACAAACTTTTTTAAGGACTACAACTTAGTGACATCACCAACCCTAGAATTTACATAAACCCGCCCCCTGAACATGATTTATAGATTATCATGACACAATATGCTAATCAATGACTAGAAGACTACACATAAGCTTCATAAATTCATCAACTAACCATTCAGAAATGTCCTGTTCTTCTACATGTTGTCACTTGTTTGAACATAAAAGGCTAAAAGTTTTGTAAATGTTCAGTGTGTGTGTGTGTGTGTGTGTGAGGTAAAAGGACATGAGCTCTTGAAGCTCCGCCCCCTGTGCAGGGAGCAGCAGCTCATTTGCATTTAAAGGGACAGACACAAAACAGTGTGTTTTTGCTCACCCTCAAAAAGTGACAATTTTAACATGATATATAAAAATATCTGTGGGTTTCTTTCAGCTAAAACTTCACATACACACTCTGGGGACATCAGAGACTTATTTTACATCTTGTGAAAAGGGCATTATACCCCCCCCCCCATCAATACTTATACTACGCCCTAAAAGTGTTTTTGAGAAGAAAAAGTACATACTAGTGTGAAGTGGAAGAATAGGCCAGATTTGACACTGTCTCTTTAGTAATGTGCAACCTGTCACTGTTTAAACTGCCCTGTCAATCATCTTGTCACAGTTGAAATCCTCCACATTCAATTAAAATTAATTTCCTACCGTTTCCGTTTTGGAGAGAACTGTAGTCGCACGTTGATCTGCCAGTCATGGGTCTTTAGTTCTGAGAACTCTCCTCGTGTTTGCATAATGATGCATTTAAAAGTTCACAATGCATCGTTATAAAAGTTCAAAACGCTGTTTTACATTAAAGCTGCAGTCCGTCGTTTTTCCTCTTTGTCGCCATCTCTGTTAGAAATCTGCAATTGCAGTTATTTGCGGAATTATTAACTGTGCGTGGGTAGTAAATCGGCATGAAACAGCGCGGATGAACACAATGTATTGAGGCTGCCGCGTCGCTGTGGATACTGTACTGTCATCAGCAATCTCAGAGTATACTTTTTGAAAGTGTATAACCAACATTAGAATTTTCATCGGAAAATGTCATCTGAACAAGTAAGTAACATTCACTTTTGTTCTGACCAAATTCGGGGGGTGGGGGGAAGCATTGCAGTAGGCTATCATGCTGATTAAATCTAACGATTGCTTATATCACGTCAAAACGTGAAAAATATATATTTTTTAAGTCTTTGGGTTTTACAACTGGTGAATCTCCAGTTGTCACATGGTGATTGTCGCTTTAAACTTTCGGGATCCGCCATACCAAGTGCTAAGCTAAATCTCTCCACCTCCATCATCCACACACGCTAGCCGGGACTCATTCTCTATGTGTACAGAAGTGACGTAATGACCCAAAGACATGCTCGAAATTCCCGCGGAAATCCACCAGTACCACTGGAATTAAAATCATTATTACAAGCTTACCGTTTTGAATCGAGGTAAGGCAAGCAGATCGTTTTGGACACTGGCTGGTTACGTTTTTTTTCAAAAATGTCTTTTTTGATATTTTTAAACCCAAAAAAGTGCCGGACTGCAGCTTTAAATATAATGTGGATAACATTTAATACATATATTTTCGTCAGGTTAGATTGGCTACTGATTATTAATCACTCAAACACGTTTATCTAAACCGCTCTGCTTAACCCTCGGTCTCGCACATCCGCCATGTTTGTAGTTTTTTAACACTTTTTATTCGTGTTTGTAGTTCTAATCGAATCCTCGTCCAACGCGCAATGGGTTGTGGGTAATGTTAGCCGTAGAGTGTAAACGGATCTGCACTTCGGATTCTTACCGGGAAAAGTAAACCATCTGGATATCTTTGGTATACTAATTTCAACCTACTACGATTTTGGGACACACTAACTCACATTTTTTATTCTATTTAGGACGAATAGTATTCTAACTGATCTGACTCATGGTTTTCCTAAAAATGGAGATTAAAAATCATAAAAATAAACTTTAATACAATAACTCTATTGAGTATTTAAGCTTCATCCACTATATGGCAAAGCCTAACAATAGCTAAATAATGCTAACAACATGATAATTCATGTTATTATGTTAAAAACCTTGTAATTGATGCTAGCAAAATGCTAATTCCTGCTAACAATGTGATAAATCATGTTAGCAACATGCAAATTCATGCTAGCATCATGCTTAATCTTTCAAACAAAGTGTTAAATAATGCCAGTAATATGTTAAAACATGCGCACGCTAACTAATGCTAAAACATACATGTTAACATGTTACTTAATATTAAAATTACATGTTAGCAAAACGCTAATTAATGCTAAAACATGCTAACAACATGTTAATTCATGATAGCAACCTGTTAAAACGTGCTATAAAACATGTTAAATAATGCTAGCAATG
The DNA here is from genome assembly GCF_949152265.1 of Phoxinus phoxinus. Taxonomy (NCBI): domain Eukaryota; kingdom Metazoa; phylum Chordata; class Actinopteri; order Cypriniformes; family Leuciscidae; genus Phoxinus; species Phoxinus phoxinus. Next base: position 30,170,229 of record NC_136896.1, read on the forward strand.
TCTTTCTCACTTTCTCTTTCCACTTCACTAAATTTAACGCTTATTAAACTTTCAAACTTTTATACAGCTTTGTCAAGCGAACATCGAAGTTTGTCCCAACACACTTTACTCATCTTGTTTTAATTATAATCATTTGTTACATTTCTGAAGCAATTTTCTCGGCACTCAAAGCGCTATATCACTACATATTTAATTCAGGCTAAAACATTTCTAAACAAACTCATGCAATGCAAATGAAAGAGTTTATAATACAGAAATGGGTTTTGGAAGTTTGTTATTTATATGGAGCGTGAGTGGATGTGTTTGCTAAAGAGAAATATGACAGATGGTGTTGAAAAGTGAAAAGTACAGTACAAATAAAAAGGTCCGTGAAAACAATAATGAATAGAAGGAATTAGTAAGAAACTAGAACACACAAAAAATAGAATAACTGATGTTTTGACCTCGAAACATGTTCTGATAGCATTAATGAGATGAATAATTGCATGAGGTCTGTGTTCATTATGTTCTCGGCTTATGCCATGATTCATAAGGAGGCTTTGTCCTGAATTAACAAAACCAACAGATGCTTTTTGAACAGCCGTGCTGATCTCGATTTGTTTCTTCTGTTACAATGACATTTTCCATTAAGGCACTTTTTGTACAGACGAAAAGAACAAGGATTTTTTTTAATATATTTTTTTTAATATTTAACGTGCAAAGAGTTATTTAAAACATACACAATTAAAAATTAGGCCAGTGATTTAACAAATATAACAATTAAATATACTTTATTAAAAACAATTTTTTTCAGTAATTTACTTATGTGCCACACTAATGCATTATCTATAATTTTCTTTGCAAATATTTGATAACATATGGGATTAATTGCAATTCATTCTATTTACTGTGATCACTGTATAATATAATTAATTCAACAAATCTTTAATAAACTGACAGTATAAACTAGAAGTTGTAAAATGTTGCACATCATCCTGTATCTCACCGTTGCCCTATTTCTTCTCTAACTATGAATTAAAGTATTATTAGCCTATATATTTTGTATACCTTAATACTTTATATAGGCTAAATATATTAAAATAGAAAAATATGTTAGAAATTCTATAATTATAATCTATATTCTATATATATATATATATATATATATAGAGAGAGAGAGAGAGAGAGAGAGAGAGAATTTATTAAAAAATACTTTTTTATATTTAATAAATTCTAAAAATATATTCTATAGAGAGATCATTTATAGATATATTTCCTACTTTTATATATAGAACGAGAATAAAGAAATATATATATATATATGTGTGTGTGTGTGTGTGTGTGTGTGTGTGTGTGTGTGTGTGTGTGTGTGTGTGTGTGTGTGTGTGTGTGTGTGTGTGTGTGTATAATACACACATATACATATATATATATATATATATATATATATATAGGCCTATATATATATATATATAATTCTTTATTCTCTGTATATATGTATACAGTAGGTGAAACTGGAAAAATGAGAATATGGTGCAAAAGTTCATTTATTTCAGTAATTCAACTTAAAAGGTGAAACTAATATATTATATAGACTCATTACATGCAAAGTGAGATATTTCAAGCCTTTATTTGTTATAATTTTGATGATTATGGATTACAGCTTATGAAAACCCCAAATTCAAAAGTAGAATATTGTGAAAAGGTTTCATAAGCTGTAATCCATATTCTAATTTTTCCAGTTTCACCTGTATATATATTACAGTCCACTGAAGCGAGTTGTAGTTGAGAACCCTTGACTTGAATTAAACATGAACATGACCATAAGAAACCCACAGTGGACTGTTACAGAAAGCTAGACAAGGCCAAAGAAAACATGAGGACTATATAAATACTAACAGATTAATGAGCTAACAAGACACCTGAGAGCAATCAGACAAGGAACCAATGACAGAACAGAACTGAGAAACCACATGACTAAATCAACCAATCAAATCAACTTCAAACGGTTTGAAGGTCCAAAATGCAGACTTTGAAATAGAGTAAAATAGTAGAATAAACTCCATCTCATTTTCTCCCCCAACTTCAAAAACGTCCGACATCGTTGTTTTACCTTTTGTTTTTTACTTACTCTTTGCACGTTCACTTCTGTAAACCCCAGGTCTGTTCTTCCGCCTACGTCACGCGCTTGACCTTTCCATCGTGATCACGTAATGTGTGGCGAATCACAGCTAGTGCAAGATGAGCATTTGTGGTTAAAAGTATATAAATGTTTATTTTGTTATAAAATGTCCGCTGGTTTGTCTAGATGAGACTCTTATTCCTCGGCTGGATCGTGAGAGACTTTGAAGCTGAAACTCACATCTGGAAAAATCCTGGAGTGTGTTCCTCAAAAACCTCAATTTCTTTTCGACTGAAGAAAGAAAGACAGGAACATCTTGGATGACGTGGGGGAGAGTAAACTATCAGGAAATTGTAATATTGAAGTGAACTAATCACTTCAAAACCCAAAAACCATGCAAAGAAAATAATATTGAAAACATGAAAAAAAAAAATTTGTAATAAAAGCCACATTTCAAGAATCTGAACATTTCAAGGCTGTGTTCTCGGCTCTGTTGGAGTCAGTGTGTGTTTTGATGAGTCTTATCTGAAGAGTCTTGATTACGGAGGACTCGGCATTCCCGTGAGGCAGAACTTTATCCGAGTTACGCTTTACTGACGCCAAAACAAACCCTCATGCACACACACGCACACACACACACACACACACACACACACATACATACACGCACCTATCTGCTCGAGACTCTACGCTGATGATCAAAGCTGAGACTCTTCAAAGCTGGAGATCTGGAGACGCTCACTTCACTTTAATGCCCTTCATCTGGAGCTGATTAAGGGTTTTGAGTATGATGACAACATATAGCATACTGTATATAAATATACACTAAATAAGCCTAATACACTATTATATATTTAAAGGTGCAGTAAGGTAGTTATGAGAAACGCTGTTATTTGGACCCACCTAAACAAACACGCCCAAAGGATCTTGATAGCTCCGCCCCCAAATTCACAAACGCACGAGCTGAGTCTGAAATTATATACTTCCCTACTATATAGTAGACGAAAAACAGTATGTGACAAAAGCCATATGTCCAAATTCACAGTACTGATAAAAGAGTTGGCACACTTCCAGTGAGATGGTGTACATATGATACTATATAGAAAAATATTTTTTTAGCAGCCCTGAAGTAATTACTCAAATTCAAAATAAGTGTCTACTCAAGAGATTACGCGATTTCGGACGCAGCCACTGCAACACAGGCCCCGCCCCCCTCACTGCTGATTGGCTACAAGTGTCAACAGTGTTTCTCAGAATTCGCTTACTGCGCCTTTAAATGTGTATAACACGTGCATGTGTGTATATATAAAATAATTTTATTATAGCCCATATTTAAATTCATTAAATTGAATTCATTATATCTGTTTAATATGAATGTGATTTGATAAATGTACAATATGCCTCTGTACTTTGTACAAAATCTCTTAAAGATAGAATATGTAAGAGTTTTTGTATTAAAATATCCAAAAAAGACTTGCATAGTGTTATATATATCTAACTGTGCGTTCACACCGGACGCGAATAGCGCGTCAAATTCGCGCCTGCCGCGTCTAATTTGACGCTTGAACATTTTGAATGCATTCGCGCGTCCAAAGCGAAATGGGCGCGTATAAAAAGCAAGCGTTTGGAGCGAAATTGACGCGCGTCCGAGGCGAAATCCGCTTCTTCTGGGAGAGGCAAGTGCTGCGGGAAATTTAAAAATACTACTGTTATTGTGTCACGAAATGTAGTTTTAAGAGTTGTTCAGTCGAGAATGTAGTTGTTTAAAGCTCAAATCTGTGGTTTATTTATAAAGATAGCGCCTGGTCCTCCTGACGTCTGCCGCTGGTAAACGACTCGAGAAATGTTTAAATTCACAATATATAGCTTCTGTTCTATTATATGAAACATATAATTTAAAGGACATTAATGACTCGTTATAACGTATGTCAAACGACTTCTTTAATTATGTTAATATTATTATATATTAATATTATAGTTCATTTAAATGTTTTGAAAGGGAAATATATTAAAAGATGAATGTTACATGTATGTTTAAAAGAGAAATATATTACAATTTAAAAATGGTGCTAAAAAGATAAATAGTGATTGGAAAGCTGTTTAAAAATATACATAATTCCTTATAAAAGTCAGTCATTTCATTTGTGTTATTTAAAATTAGGGCTGGTCCGAATACCATTTTTGAGCTTCGAAGCTTCGGTAGGAAAAAACTTCTTCACCTAACTTAAAACATTATGTTGGATCAACTTAATTACTTGCATTCATGTTGAAAATTATTAAGTTCATGTTACTTAGAAATGCGTTTTATTGTGGACTAAAAGGTAATTCACCATACTCAAAACATTGCTTTGAATTAATGTAATTATGCCAGCAGTCTTAACTTAAAAATTCTAGTGGAAAACGTTAACATATTTTTTTTTGTTGACCCAATGTTTTATTTTTTAGAGTGACAGTCATGATAAACACATCAGTGTTTTCACTCATCCATAAACATTATTAGATCCATCGGCATGACGACAAGTTCCATGATTCCGCTTATGCGTCATCAACCTACGCCTTTTTATTGTAAGAGGTTAGCGACCCCTAGCGGTGAATAAAAAACATCGTAGCTTTTAAAAAACTCTTTACCATAAGGTTTCATGTTAATTTCAACATTTACTAATACGCTATTAAAATCAAAAGTTGTATATGTTAATATTATTTAATAGACCTGAGCTGTTTGTTTTTATTAACTATAAATACTGTAACAAATGTATTCCTCATTGATATTGATAGGTCTGTGTTCACTAGTTATTTCAAGTCAACATTAAAGTCCCCCTGTTTGAAAATTCAGCTTTTAATGTTGTTTATGTGTTTTTAATACGCTTTAAGATAAACATGAGTAAATTCATAAGTCGACTGAGTATTTTCTGCTTAAAACGGCAGTGAACCAAAGACAGTCTCAAAAACACAATCGCTGGTGTTTCTGACGTCACACACTACCTTGTAACCAATCAGATCAACGTGTGATCGTCAACCAGTGGATCTCTGAGTGAGGGAGTGAGTGGAGGCGGGGCTCATTTGCATATTCATAGAACCGCGCATACTAAATGAGGCAAGGGTGTCGAGTTACATTCAAGATATTTTAAGGGCATGAAGATTTTTTTTTCAAGGATAAAACGTTTAAATATGTAATTTTGGTGATCAAAGATGAGATTCAAGGGGGGGACTTTAACAGTTTGAGTGGCAGTTTGTGAATCAGTCCCAAACTTCAGAATAAATAAATCAATATAGTAATATATAATAATTCAATCAAATATGATATGATTATGAGCCCTGCAAGATGGTCTGAGTATCTGCGTCTGCTGGGAGTTGATCACCATTATCAAAGACTGTTCCTGCGGTGTAATTGCTCGTTACAGAGACATGATGATTCACAGGGCTAAATGTGGAGCTGTTGACGAACTCGCTCGTTCAGACACAGACCGGTGTATTGTACAGGTCTGATTTCACATTGGACCGAGCTTCTCCACTTGTAGTGCACTCTAAATCTCAAAAGTTATTTAAAAACTGTATTGCAAATAATATAATATTAATGAAATAAAAGGCCACTTAAGAGTAGAGAGTACACTATCATGACTGTGATTAAAACACACTTACACTTTTAAAAGTGCACTTTGTAGTGATGTTGAATTAAATATTTGACTTTAAAGTATGCTTTTAATCATTATGTTTTTAAAAAGTACACTTATTTTTGATGCGTTGAGTTACTTTAGCATCCGCTGGGTTATGATGTGTCCGGTTATGTGACATATTTACACAAATTAGCTTTTATTAATGGATTTAGGTCAATCATATTTGTGTGTGTTTGTGTGTGTGTGTGTGTGTGTGTGTGTGTGTGTGTGTGTGTGTGTGTGTGTGTGTGTGTGTGTGTGTGTGTGTGTGTGTGTGTGTGGGTGGATGACAATCTGTTGCACCAAGGGAAGGTCACTGAGGAAAATCAGCCTGTGCTTCAATTCTCTGGGTCATTAGATAAGTAACCGGCCTCCAACTGTCCATGATATTACACACACACACACACACACACACACACACACACACACACACACACACACACACACACACACACACACACACACACACACACACACACACACACATGCCAAAACAATATCCATCATCACTGCACAGATTTTATGGAAATAATAACATGCACACACTCCTACATAACCACACACACATTGTCATGTTTAACCAAGACAGTTTCCTTGGTAACACTTTAAAATCAGGTTTTATTTGTTAAAATTAATAAACTGCATTAGTTAACTTGAACTAACAATACAAAATTATACAGCATTAATTAATCTTATAGTTACAGTTAAAAAATGAGCAAAGTAAACATGTATTCTGACCTCAAGTCACAGTATGAGTTCCTCTCTTCTGTTGAACATAAAAGAAGATATTTTGGAAAATATGAGTATATTTATGGTTCAAAAACACCTCTTTTGATCACACAACTGCATTATAAACAGCATTTATTTCCAGTTATAACCAATGCCACTGCGAATGCTTTCTGGATGATCAGATTTTCTGAAGCGTAGGAGAGCGAGGTTAAGACGGCTCACACACACTGACAGGTCAACACGACATCATCATATCAGGCGTGCTGGGAAGAAACTCAGTTTTTCCAACGCTTACACACAAAATACATGTCACGCAATTCCTGAAACATGACACTCAAACGCCAGAACCACACACACCAAATCTGCAAAACACACACACAGGGGAAACTGGAAAAATGAGAATATGGTGCAAAAGTTCATTTATTTCAGTAATCCAACTTAAAAGGTGAAACTAATATATTATATAGACTCATTACATGCAAAGTGAGATATTTCAAGCCTTTATTTGTTATAATTGTGATGATTATGGCTTACAGCTTATGAAAACCCCAAATTCAAAATTAGAATATTGTGAAAAGGTTTTCATAATCTGTAATCCATAATCATCAAAATTATAACAGAAAAAGGCTTGAAATATCTCAATTTGCATGTAATGAGTCTTTATAATATATTAGTTTCACCTTTTAAGTTGAATTACTGAAATAAATGAACTTTTGCACCATATTCTCATTTTTCCAGTTTCACCTGTAATTCTCAGCCTTTGACTCTTCGACTTTTTGCAAACATGAACTAAATAACATAAACATTAGCATGAAACGCTCCAATGTACACTGTACATAACTGAGCAATAAAAAGAAATCTAAGTGAATGTGGTGCAGGGAATTCTGTGAAGTTATAAGATTATAATCATAGGCTATTTTTTATTGTAAAATAATGAAGGCATCATTTTAACAATATTTTACAGTACAGCACAAATATGCCTATACTAAAAGCATAATTTCAACAAAAGGCCTATTTTTACAGTACAAATATGCCTATAAATGCATAATTTCAACAATAGGCCTATTTTTAGAGTACAAATATGCCTATAAATGCATAATTACAACAATAGGCCTATTTTTAGAGTACAAATATGCCTATAAATGCATAATTTCAACAATAGGCCTATTTTTACAGTACAAATATGCC
>NC_136896.1:30187899-30227899 GCF_949152265.1 Phoxinus phoxinus
CATGGTGTTTTCCCCATACTATGCTAGTCCATCAAATGTTAACTTGCCCATATTCTTCAAAATATGGTCATTCATGTACAACAGAAGAAAGAAAGTGTTGGAATTGTGATTTTTGTGTGAGTTAATAACCCTTTAACGTCCGGTCTGCGTTCACCTGTCATTAGCATGGACAAGGACAGTCCAGATGTGCATCAGGAGCTGAACAAGCTGAAGACGAAGATCCAGGAGGCCCGGGAGCAGATCTCCGGCATGCCGGGCATCGACATGAGTCCAGCGCTTCAGGAGAACAAACTACAGACCCTCAGAGAGCAGGTCCAGACCAAGAACCAGCTTCTGCAGAAATACAAGAGCCTGTGCATGTTTGACATCCCCAAACCCTCGTGAGAGAAACATGAACACTTGTTTACACCGATAGAGGCCACATTGATCTTTGTTTGTTTTTTTACTTCGAGTATTTGTACTGTTTGTATATATATAGCATTTGCAACATCATGTTTAGTGTCTGTGAATTGTTACTGTGTTCTTTACCTTTGTCAGTTTGTGCATTAAATTCAGTCCCTTCTTTAGTAGAGGTTTTCAGTTGCACTTCATGAAGCCATATTTACTTTGACTCTATTGAGGTCTGTCTTAAACCATTTAAATGAGTGAAGCGACAAACAATTTTACTAAAAGACAGTTTTAATGTTTTTTTCAGGTTGTTTTGCATTTTTAAAGAATATATCTGGAATATTTATTGCAGCAAGTCGATGAAACTTGTTTTAGCACTTTATTTTATAATCATGTTCCTTATGTACTTATAGTTATTACAATAACTAGGTAAAAACCTTGAATCTACCCCTAAAACTGACCGTAACCCATGTAGTTACCTCATATGTGACCCTGGAGCAAAAACCCAGTCTGGAGCCGCACGGGTATATCTGTGGCAATAGCAACTATACATTGTATGGGTCAAAATTATCCATTTTTCTTTTATACCAAAAATCATGAGGATATTAAGATCATGTTCCATGAAGATATTTAGTAAATGTCCTACCGTAAATATATAAATCATGTATTTCTGTGAGTGAATGCAGCACAATCGTGAACATAAATGCACAACTTTAAAGGAGATTTTCTCAATGTTTACATTTTTTTGCTCCTCAGATTCCAGATTTTCAATAGTTGTGTCTCGACCAAATATTGTCCTATCCTAACAAACCACACATCAATGGAAAGCTATTTATTCAGCTTTCAGATGATATATACATCTCAATTTAAAAAAATATACCCATGTGACTGGTTTTGTGGTCCAGGGTCACATATTTCCAATCACGTCCTGGTTCTAAAAAACTACAGCATGGTATTTGTAACCACACATCAATGGAAAGATTATTTATTCAGCTTTCAGGTGATGTATAAATATCAATTTAAAAAAAAATATTGAAAAATTGGTCTATTTAAAAATTAAATATGACCAATACTAGGTAAGTACACACAAGTGCTTGTATAGCTGAGTGCTGATGTTGAGGCCTCGTTTCAAGCCATAACAGATTAGTAAGTTTTCTTGGTAAGAAGTGTGTGCACAACATACACACGTCAATATTTTGATTATCCTAAATGGTATTCTCTTATTTTTCTGGAATATTTATACTCAAGGTGAGTTTAAGCAGCAAATTTAGAGATATATATATTTTTAAATATACTCAGATACAATATTGGAGCCTCAGTCCAGGCCATAATGGATTAATTAATTACTAGCTGTGTTTGTTTGCATACAAATAACGATTATTTGAGATTATCCTGAATTTTTAAAGAATGTAACTGGAATATTTAGACTTGATGGGCTTTGATGAAACCATATTTCAAGCCATAATAAATCATTTTCAAGTAGTTTTTGCTGGCATGGAGTGAGCACACAACAGTTCGTGCATCCTAGGTTTTATCCCGCTTCAGATTACCACATTTTAATTATATCTGGAATATATTTCATGCAAGTTTAAATGAAACCATATTTTTAAGGTATTTTCAGATTGTTCTGCAGTTTTAAACCCTTACTTGTTCGTGTCGGTCAAAAATGACATTTAAATGAAATTGTACTACATTTTAGTTAAAAAATATTTAATAGTTTGTATTTCCACTCGGTGAAATTAGTCTCCCATTCATTTCCAATGTGCAAATTTTGTGACTACGAACAATACGCGTGAGTATTTTTTACCAGAACATTTAACCTTTTCGAAACATGTCCATTAAGTGTTCATACAGCAATTATTCTTTACATTTGTTTTAATTATTAAGTCTAAATTGACCGAACAGCACCAGAGGGTTAAAGGAAATATCTGAACTATATTAGATTTAGCCACTGCAGTCCTAAGAACAAATAAATGCTTCGGAAACATGCATATTCTTGACAAAGGGTTTTATTTCAAGTTTTCCAATGTGTTCAATTCAACAATGACATAGAAGAATAAATATACATTCATTGACAATAAAAAAAAATTGTTCAAAATGCAATAAAACATTCAAGTTGATTTCTTTGTGACAGTTTAAACAAAACAAAAAGTAAACAGCTGATATTGCAACTCCCTTCAGCACCCAAAAGAGGCAAATGTCCTAACAAAGCACATTTTTAAGCATGGAGTTGATACTTGTAAGCCACATCACAGCGCTCAGACTGAACAGAACAAAGTCGCTATTCTGTACAGGAGATCTCGCGAGATTACATGCGCATCCACGTCGCGAGGTGAGAGCTCAAGCCGATGACTTTTACCGGTTCGACCGCGACTCTTTCGGAGTCACCGGGATTTGGCACAACAACCGTGTGCTTCTAATAATAACCGTAGCAGTGCTTTAAACGGCTCGGTTTTAGCTAATACTGCATCTTTCTTTGTCTTTGGTCTGTCCGCCTCCTATCGTCTTCTCTTTAATGTACATTAAGTCACTGTGGACGCTCGGGCGGCGCGCAAAAGGCGCCACGATCCCGTACGCGTCTCCGTCCTTAACCTTCTTGTTTCTGAACGACTTTTTGTGGAGAATGTCACAGTACTGCACGGAAACCTTGCGATGGAGGTCCGGGCTCATCTCGTTGGGTAGTTTTGCGAGAGCAAAGAGTCTTTGAAACATCTGGTCGACGTTCGTGTTCCTCTTGGCGGAGATCTCGAAGTACGCGCATTGCTCGTCCCCGGCGATCAGTTGCTCGATCTCCTCGCGCTGAACCTCGCGGTAAAACTCGCGGTCGCCCTTGTTCCCGCAGATCACCAGCGGCACGTCCACGTTCTCCTTGGTCTTGTTTTTAAGGCAGGATTTGGTCTCGTAGATCTGCTGTTTGAGCCGCTGCACCTCGCGGAAAGACTCGCGGTTGTCCAGACTGAACACCAGGATGAAAACGTCGCCTGTGGCCAAAAGAAGAGGGAGACTGATTAGACATTTGGACTACGAATACAGCAATTAGCCAACAGTATCGCTCTAAAAAAAATAAAGTTTTTTTTATCGGCATTAATGGTTCAATGAAGAACATTTAAAATCCACAGAATCTTTCCATCTCCCCCCAAAAAATATTCATAGTTAAAAAAACTGATTTACACTAAAAAAGCGGGGTTGTTTAGGTTTGAATTTATAATTAAATTTGAAACCAACGGTTAAGTTTGTCCACATTTGATCCAACCGTTGGTTAAAAATTTTAAACTCAACGGTCGGGTTTGTCCATATTTGACCGTTGAAACAACCCAGCATTTTTAGACCGTGTATATTTGTTTTTGTCCCTTACACTTTTAAGATCTGTTCACTGAAAGGTTCTTCGATTAACCAAAAATGCCTCTTCTATGGCTAGTTTTATTTGATAAGATATTTACCTGTCAGAATAGACAGTCTCCTCATAGCGGGGAACGGATGATTCCCTGAGGTATCCAAAATGTCCAGTTGATACACCTCTCCCTTGATGCTGTAGAGTTTCCTGTGAAAGTCCTCTATGGTCGGCGTGTACTGTTCCTCAAAGCGCCCGTTCAGAAACCGGGACACGATCGCAGTTTTCCCAACTTTGGTGGATCCGAGAATGACCATCCTGTAGCAGTTTTTCGCGGGGATGTCAAACTCATTCTCTGAAGGACTCATTTTCTTGATCATGTTTAGTCTTGTGTGTGGTTTTGAGCCGGAGTAAGTTAGTAAAGAATAGCTGGTTGTCTCGTAAGTTTGCAGTGGCTGTTGCTTCTGAAGATTCTAACGACGGAGAGCCGCTATTTAAACGCGCTCGCGCTCTAGCCCCGCCCCCCGTGCGCGTCACCGCGGGCCAGTGCAACAGGTGCGTCAGTTTGTGTGGATCAGTGCTTTCTGGTGCAACTAATACCAGGAACATTCGCTGAGAGGAAAAGTACTTTCACGCTGTGTATCCAGTTCCCTATTTTTTTTTTTAAAACAATATGTCATTTAACTGTAAAGCATTGTAAATGTTTCTGCGTAGAGCTCAGAATGCATATGCCTATTTGTACTGTAGAATATTGTTAATATGATGCTTTTATTTCATAGGATATGTGTACTGTAAAATAGGCATATTGTTAAAATTATGCTTTTATTTCATAAACATAGGCTATTTGTACTATAAAATAGGCCTATTGTTAAAATTATGCTTTTATTTCATAAGCATAGTCTATTTGTACTATAAAAAGGGCATTTTGTTAAAAATATGCTTTTATTTCATAGTCATATTTGTACTATAAAATAGGCCTATTGATAAAATTATGCTTTTACTTCAGTCATATTTGTACTATAAAAAAGGGACATTGCTAAAATTATGTTCATAGGCATATTTATAAAATAGGCCTATTGTTAAAATTTGTACAGTAGCCTACTGTAAAATATTGTTAAAATTATGCCTTTATTATTTTTAGATAAAAAAATAGCCTATATGATTATAGTCTTATACCTTCACAGAATTCCCTGCACCACATTCGCTTATACTTCTGTTTATTGCTCAGTTATGTATACATTGGAGTGTTTCACGCTAATGTTTATGTTATTTAGTTCGTGCCTCTGTTAGTATTTAGTGTTATTATCGACCACATTACCGGATAAGTCACGTGACTTTTCATTGCACCAGTTATCACTACATTTCACAGTAACAACTGAGATTGAATCGCTCAAATATTTGTTTACTAACATATAATTCATTGAAATATAAAATAGGATTGTAACATAATTTGTTTTTTTGGAATGTCCTGCTGTTTTTTTCTCCTTAAATGTCTTTTAAACATAGCGTCAACCTTTAAAGTGCAGTAATGGCATTAATCATGCACGTAGTTCTGGTTTGTTAATCTTTACACTTGATCACACATTTGGGAACAAACGCGTTAACGGCTCATGGAAATGGAAATAAGGATTGAAATGAATTTGATACGAGATTAAAAAGCAGGATAAATGAAAACAAAGTGAATCTGATATACATATGCTCCAGTCAGTGTTTCTGCAGATCATGTTTTCTTCTTCAGTCTAACACAGAAGCGCGCGCCCGCGCATCGCCACACCGCGGCGCAAGTGAATCTGAGCTGCTCGAGCACGACGCTTTTATACCAGCGCGCTGTGGAATGCTGGACTCTGATTGGCTGACAGACGCTTTAGGGCGTGTCTATTTCTTTCTCCAGCAGGTCTTGACCGCATTTCAAATCATGTCAGTTGTTTCAAAGAGTCTAAAAATCTATCACAACAAAAGAGGCAGAAAAACACATTGGCTAAACAAATACATGAGGTAAAATTAACAAATGTAATCCACAATTCATTTTAATAGCTATATATGGAGAGGTCTTTCTGTCTCACAAAAAATCAATAAAATAGCCTACCTTATTAATTTTAGTATTAATATTTTTCAGTACACCCTCTCTCTCTCTGTCACGCGCACACACAACCTCGCACGACACAACTGCAACCCAAGCGGATCACCGTGGGCTCAGGCTGTTTCATGCAAAATAAGCAGAGACATCTTGACCTCCATGGGGCCCTAAGCACAACTCTGTTAAGGGGCCCTCTGACCCGTGACCATGCAAACCATTTGCCATTGCCACACTTGACACTTCACTACAATCATCCCTCCTTTAACTAATGAAAATGTAATTCCTGATATTAGAAATAGACATTGTTACTAGAAAAAGTGCATTCTTAATATCAACAATTCACATTTTAAATACCTAGTACAAATTTAATTATTGATATCAGTAATGCATCCTGTGTATTAATAAAAGCTAGTTTGCCATAGCATGTCAATGTGTTTTTTTAAATGATAAAAGCCATACTTGATACTTGCGATTATTTACTGAGGGATGTGCATCCATATTGACCAGTATAGGTATGTCCAGCCAATGAACATTTTAAATGCAATAGCCTATAAATCAATAGTCAATACTTTGCTTTCCGTCTCGCTTTATTGCAGAGTTGTAACTAAACCTTGACTTGGAGACTTGATAATTGTTTTAAAAGTATGTGCGCCTATATAATGAGGAGTGCCACCATCACGCGCATATTGTAGGTAGGCTAGGCTATACTGGTCCCCACAGATGTTTTGCTGGAAAGTGCGCGCTTCATTTCGTGCACGCGCATATAAACGCATGTTTACGCGCGACGCGGTTATCTTCTTTTCCGAGCGGCAGTTTATAAACAAACACCGTTGCACTTTGTCGTTTATCAAACGTAATAAATAGTTGTATTTCACGCTCACTTTGTGTGTGTGTGTGTGTGAGGCACAAAGTCAGAACACAGCCCTGGGGCCTCATTTATAACCGTTGCGTACGCACAAAACAGGCCCTGAAAGAGGCGTACGCCACTTCCGACGCATAAGTTGTGATTTATAAAAACAAACTTGACGGGAAAATGTGCGCACCTGCACGCAAACTCTGACCCATGCGTACGAACGCTTTGGAGACGGAGCAGTTTGGCGACACCGATGGTGAGCTGGAGTTAAATGTCTTTTTGGTCACTTTTAGACAGAAAATCGAAATAAAATGATACATATACAGAAAGATAATACAAATATAATTTCACTCACCAAGCCTATCACTTGAAGCAAATATCCACACCTTAAATGTCCGCGCCAGCGAGCGCGTTGGGCCGTTCAGTGAAACTGACGCATATCTGACAGCAGATGAAGTAAAACTGTACATCTTCATTATGAGTCCTAATCATAAATAGGCTACAGTTTATTTAAAACAATGATTTAAACTATGTTTTATTTCTGATATAAACATTTAGATTAAATATGCCATTCCCATTAACGGAGTTAAACACTTAAACTACATGACATTTAGGCCTACTGAAAGTAAAAAAAAAAAAGTAAAAAAAATATATATATATATATATATATAAAAAAAAAATATATATATATACAATAAATAGCCTATAAATATTTGTTGTGGATGCAATGCTTTTGAACACTTTTTCTTTGGCATGCTGTGTTTCAATGTTTTAACTACAGAGATTGCTTATGATAATAGCAGATTGTGCAAATATAATGCACAAGGTCGATCTGTTTCCATTAAAAATATAAATCAATTAAAAAGACTATTTGGTCAGTGGAAAAGATTGAGAAAAACTTTCTCTGAAATGTATTTTACACTATTTGATTTATTTATTCAAAAACAAGGCAAGGATAGGCTACTAAATTATTTTTATTAATGTAATGTGACGGCACGTATTTCATGTTTTTCTAATGTCTTGTACCGTTAAACATGTTATCACGTGGATGAATAATCATATGCAAATGATATGCAGATGAGGATATAGTAAAACTAGGCGTTGTAAGCTCCATATATGGTTATTTCGGGGAGGAGACGCACGTGCGCACAATCTTCCGCGGAGTGGGATTTCTAAAGTGAATCCTGCGCAGGTTCTGGCGTACGCACGCTTTTATAAGTCTGAATATTTTTTTGCGTACGCCATTTTTGGCTTTTTGGCGCACGTACACTTTTAGTAAGGATCCTACGCACAGTTTTATAAATGAGGCCCCTGGAAAGACAAATGTGTCTTAGATGCACATCAACTTAACTTTACTGTTCGTTGCTGTTATCAAACTGGGAGAGGAGAGAACACAAGTCGACCTGATTGCTGTTCCCGAAATTCACTCTCACGTTTTTCGCCCTTCTCTTTTCGTGACTATGATAGTTCATTCAGTAATTTGCGTAGTGTGCGTATAGGGCCGATCGGCGCTGAAAATAAGAAAGTAGTTCACATAAGAAAGTTAGATGTGCGTGAATATGTCACTCAGAAACGCTGAATTAGCGGCTGCTTTATGACACCTGAATGTTTACCTTTCACTGAAACAGTGCAAAAGCCTATTCCTTAAAGGGGTGGCTGATTATGATTTGACTTTTCTAACTGTAGTTAGTGTGTAATGTTGCTGTTTGATCATAAACAACATCTGCAAAGTTACAACGCTCAAAGTTCAGAGCAAAGGGAGATATTTGCTTTTAAAGAAATAGTTTTTTTAGGACTACAACAAACGGCTGGTAGGAACTACACGACATTCCTCCCGGGTTAGTGACATCACCAACCCTAGAATTTACATAAACCCCGCCCCCTGAACACGATTTATAGATTATCAAGACAGAATATGCTAATCAATGACTGGAAGATAACTACACATAATCTACATTAATTCATCAACTAACCATTCAGAAATGTCCTGTTCTTATGTTCTTCTTGAGTCTCTCCATCATTGTCTGACTCCGGTTTGAACATAAAAGGTGAAAAGTTTTTGAAATGTTCAGTGTGTGTGTGTGTGTGAGGTAAAAGCACACGAGCTCTTGAAGCCCCGCCCCCTGTGCCGGGAGCAGCAGCTCATTTGCATTTAAAGGGACAGACACAAAACGGTGTGTTTTTGCTCACCCTCAAAAAGTGACGATTTTAACATGCTATATAAAAATATCTGTGGGGTATTTTGAGCTAAACCTTCATACACACACTCTGGGGACATCAGAGACTTATTTTACATCATGAACGAAGACTAAATAATGTAGAAAATGTATTGCTAAATGTTGCTTATGTTATTAATGCCCTATTAGGTTTTTCTTTTGGAATATTACCTTTCATGTAGTGTGTAATAAAGCTGTTTATGAATGTAAAAGGTCTGCAAAGTTTCAAAGATCAAAGTGTAGATGGAGTGATTGTCTCCCAAAAGAAAGAAGTGATTCTTACAACCTAAAGAAACTATTTAACAAATCTGCATAATGCCAGTCTACGGTCTCATTGGCTAAACGAGAACAGCGTCCACTTTGCCCCGCCCTTAAACACTGTAGTTGTTCAAGTCAGAACAACTACACAACAACAAGTCAAGTCCCTCTATCCAGTTTTTAATGTTGTTTATATGTGTTTTTAATCTGCTTTAACACACACCATGTGTAAGTTCATAAGTGGACAGCATTGCTGAGTATTTTCTGCTTAAAACTGCAGTGAACCAAAGACAGTCTCAAAAACACGGTGTGAAATCGTTGGTGTTTCTGACGTCACACACTACCTTGTAACCAATCAGATCAACGTGTGATCGTCAACCAGTGGATCTCTGAGTGAGTGAGTGAGTGGAGGCGGGGCTCATTTGCATATTCATAGAACCGTGTAACCAATCAGATCAACGTGTGATCGTCAACCAGTGGATCTCTGAGTGAGTGGAGGCGGGGCTCATTTGCATATTCATAGAACCGTGTAACCAATCAGATCAACGTGTGATCGTCAACCAGTGGATCTCTGAGTGAGTGGAGGCGGGGCTCATTTGCATATTCATAGAACAGCGCATACTAAATGAGGCAAGGGTGTCGAGTTGCATTCAAGATATTTTAAAGGGTAACTGTCGCCAAAATTGAACATAGGCTCTTTTTGTTAATCTACCCGAGGCAAACATTCGTTTAAAAGCATAATTAGGATGGAATGGATCGTGAAATGACGAATCAATGCATTTAGAAAGAGAAACTGAAAAAGCAGGTGATTATAATGAGCTTTTCTTTTCTGGGCCGGCAAGTTTCAATTACAACAGAAGCCTATGGAGGAGTGAGACCGCTCTCAGATTTAATCACTAATATCTTCATTTGTGTCCCGAAGATGAAGGAAAGTCTGACGGGGAACAACATGAGGGAGAGTGATTACTGACAGAGTTTACAGTTCTGGGGGAACTAACCCTGTAAAGGAGAGAGAAAGTGAACAAAACCTATAAAGCAACACTTTCTGGATGTCCATGATGAGCACTGAGTGATAATGACCTTTACTGAGGATTATATTTCGACAACTCGACATTTAAATGATGATCCAAAACCCTGTGGAGAGCTGCACTTCTCATCCCATCAGAGATGCAGCTTTCATATTCAAGACTGAAGTGTTCAAGATCTTTGTGTGTAGATTAAAAAAAATATATATATACCTATAATATGATAAATTGAGCATCAGATCTTCATATTATACTGATTTCTGAAGGATCATGTGACACTGAAGACTGGAGTAATGATGCTGAACATTCAGCTTTGATCACAGGGATAAATTACACTTTATAATATATTCACATAGAAAATCACTATTTTAGATTGTAATAATAATTTCAGATTTTTTACTGTATTTTTATCAAATCAATGCAGCCTTGAGACTTAAGAAATAGCATAAAAACCTACAAATGTGTAACATAAAATAAATAATTAGTAAGTCTAATACAGTAAGTCAACATAAAATCTCCTCTAAATGAATGCATGTTGTTTCTGAGTATTATTATATTGATTAAAAAACAATCATTGGTGTTTTAGACTGAAATGTGGTCAAGTGTTTCAGAGTTAATGGTCTAAAATTCATTGCAATTGAGTTTAAATTGGCTTTTCCCATGCAACTGGTCTTGATTAGTGTCTGATTAGGGCTAAATGACTAGTTAAATGAGTAAGAGTGTTTATTCCCACAGTCCTGCAGGACCAAAACTCATGACCTGAGCCCTGGCACTGAGAGGATTGCTTGTTTGCATGTATTTATGTATGTGTGTCAGCTCTCAGTGTAGTTTAATAATCCATAAGAGTTTAATAGAGGACGGACGAGGGCAAAGTGTGTGTAAGGAGACAGAGAGAGAGAGAGAGAGAGAGAGAGAGAGAGAGAGAGAGAGATGAACGCAAGGCACAAGAACGAGTGTCAGAGAAAAGAAAGCAAGTCATTTATAACGTCCTAAAGAAAAGCAGTTTATTGGAAAAATATTTTTTTTTTAATATAATTCATGTACACTATAAATTAAAAATGTTAACCCAACGGTTGGGTTCGTCCATATTTGACCCAAATTTGGGTTAAAACAACCCAGCATTTTTTAGAGTGACAGATGGCCGATATAAACCATTACGGTTTTTGTAAAGTTATTTGCGATTAAATACAATTTATTCAAATTGTAAAATAATAAGAAAAAGCTGATTTGAGGGTAAAAAAATAAAAGTGCTTAATTGTTTTGAATATGAACTTGTAATGCTGGGTTGTTTCAACCCAATTTTGGGTCAAATATGGACAAACTCAGCCGTTGGGTTAAATATTTAAATTAAAAATGTTAACCCAACGGTTGGGTTAGTCCATATTTGACCCAAATTTGGGTTAAAACAACCCAGCATTTTTTAGAGTGGTGCACTTCAATTCTTAAAAGTATATTTGAAAAACTGCACTTGCAGATAATATAATATTAAAGAATTAAAAGGCCTCTAATGTGAGCACTTTCATGACTGCTCGAAGTTTAACTTTACATTTTAAATCATTGTTTAATAATGCTTTAAAGACACACTGATTTTGATGTGTTGATATAAAGCACATGTATACTTACTTGTTTAGTTTTAAATGCACTAAATTGCAACTTCACCATTTCACATGTGTAATTGCAAAAATATTTAAATAAAAGTTTCAACAGAAATGACATTAAAGTATGTTTTAGTTTAGTGCATTCAGGACACTTTAATCTTATTTCACAGACAATAGAAGTAATTATAAAATTACTGTATTTAAGTGAGTCAAAACGCACTGTAATGTTCTACTAATTGCATTTAATACACATTTAAACTATAACACCTTTTCATTTAAGTGTAAAATACACAATTGAGCGTCTGAAAACATTATATTTAGTTTGTAAAGTACTCTTTTTATATGAAAGTTTCAATTAAAGTTGTTTTTCACATATAATAGAACAAGTATAATATAATATAATAGACATATAATAGAATCAAGAGTCAGATGTGGAGGAAGGTTATTATATAATAATTCTCATTAAAATGATTCAAACTACACATTCAAACGGGCTAATTTCTCCATGAATCTGCACTGGTTTTGCTATAGTTTTGTTTTTGTGTGAAGACAATGGGAAAAAACATGGTTTTGTTTTTTCTTTAACAGTGTCTGGCCATTTTAACTCTTCACAATGACTAAAGTTTCACAACTCGGGTAAAATATGATTGTTTCTGTCATGATGCCGAGAGATTACGCAGCGCAGGAAACTCTAGTCTCTCTCCCGAGGCCTGCAGATATAATATTATTGTGTGCATGAAAAAAAAGGCGAAGAGAAAAGTTATTACGGCATAAATTAAAGAAGAAAATTTAATGCATTTCTATTCCTCAAGCCAATCCAGTTCATGAAAAGAAACAAAAACAAACGGTGAGCCAACACAGAGAAAACCCGATCACAACAACACTAAATATTATTGCATGCTAATGATACTGATTCCCCCCTCCATGACACACGTGATACTCGAAAAATGAGAATATGGTGCAAAAGTTCATTTATTTCAGTAATTCAACTTAAAAAGTGAAACTAATATATTATATAGACTCATTACATGCAAAGTGAGATATTTCAAGCCTTTATTTGTTATAATTTGGATGATTATGGCTTACAGCTTCAAATTCAAAATTAGAATATTGTCAAATTCACACAAAAAAAGGCAAATTTTTGCACAAATATTTCACATAATATGGATTTAAGTAAACTCTACTTAACTAAGTTAAGTGAAAGTAACAAAGAAGATAAGTAATTTTAACTTGGCTAAAAGGTTGAGTATCTATTTAGTTGAAGTTTCATTTGCAATATATTTCACTCACACAATATAACATTAAACTAAACCACACTTTTAAAGTATATGCTTTACTCAGAAACATCTAAGTAATAATAATAAAATAAAACATCTAAGTAATTAATACAATAGATATTGTGTGAGATATTATATCTACAAGTGAGACGTCATGTGTCGCGTGAATGCAGTGACCTCTATACTTGAGATAATACACACCGACGGTAACATTTGATGGATCGTTTTTGTGTTTGAATGTGTCATTTTGAGCAGAAAATTAACTCCAAATGTCACAAAATGGCGAGTTACTAAATCTAACCTTAGTTTTTTTTTATTCTTACCTAAACTGACTTGTTCATGTAAATTACATTACATTATTTCTGTAGTATTTACTTCGACACAAAATAATTTTTATCAGTGCATAATCATCAAAATTATAACAAATAAAGGCTTGAAATATCTCACTTTGCATGTAATGAGTCTATATAATATATTAGTTTCACCTTTTAAGTTGAATTACTGAAATAAATGAACTTTTGCACCATATTCTCATTTTTCGAGTGTACAGCAAGAAATTCAGAGAATGAATTTTTGGCACAATGCACAGATAAATGGATTGATTACTTTGTTTTGAGAACACAGGCTGTGTTTTGTAACATTAGCATGTGTAATATTTTCTCAGAGAGATTGTCCAGCAGAGATATGACGTCTGAGACTGAAGCCGATTGATTGGGTTTTGTTATCACGCTGACGACATCAAATAACAGACGCTCATGGGATCCTTTTATGACTAAAGAAACCCCAAAATCTTTCAGAGTCTGTAACAGCAGACCGTTGGCCTGGTCAAAGGGTCAAAGGTCGACTGGTTTACATGTCACACTTTTGGCCCCTGAGGTCCACAGTATCTGCTAACACTGTCATTCTGCTGACTATAAGTAACTACAGTCAAACCAAAAATTATTCAGACACCAGATATCATTTTTTTTTATTTTTTAATAGTGTGTGCAGGACACTATAGTTAGTTTATGTAAGTGAGGAGAGCAAAATAAAGTGACATATTATACCCAAAAATTATTCATACAGTGAAATTTGGGAGTAAAAATGATTCGGCCACTTTGAGCTGATCATGTTTTCTTCAGTGTTTTCTCTTTAATTGCTAATGCTCTTTTTACACACACACTGAACACAATGAAGCATTGCTTGGTCACTGGTTGAGCTAAACTGGTATTATCTAATTGTGTAGTTAAATTTAACAGCTGACAGATATTCAACCTAACTCATGTGTGAGACAGTCTAACAGTGTGTGTGTGTGTGTGTGTGTGTGTGAGACAGTCTAACAGAAGGATGGACAAAACCTGAGCGTTCTGCTCATATTTATTACCATTTTCTAAACAATAGCGAATAATAAACTGTGATAATGTGAGAAATGTGGAAAGTGTCCGAATAAAGTTTGGTTTGCCTGTAGTTGCAAAGTTACTTATAGTCAGCAGAATGACATCAAAATGAAGTGTTAGCAGATATTAAGTAGATATCAATGTATAAATCTCAATTTTAAAAAATTTACCCATGTGACTGGTTTTGTGGTCCATATACTTGCCCCCGGTTTCACACACAAGGCTTAAGCTAGTCTGAGACTAAAATGCATGTTTGCGCTGTTTTAACTGAAGGGAACTGTTATATCTTAAAATATGTCAGTGTGATTGTTTTGTCTCCAGATGCACATCAGTGATGTTTATAAAGCTGCTTAAATTGTCTAAAAAAACTTTTATTCAAATTTGTTTAAACTGTCTTTATATACCAATACATAATTAAAATGCAAGTACTCTGAAATAGAGAGTATAAAAAACTGAGTGACTCTAGTGTATAATCTTCAATAAACACAGCTCATTAATTCCAGTCACTCCCAGCTAAAAACGGGTGCGCGACTGCGCGCACGTGGGCAGGGCCAATAATAGCGGCGGTAGTCATGGCGACGGAGAGTGACAGTTGCGCAAGCCAATCACTTGTTTCGTCCCGGTAGGAATTAATGAGCTGTGTTTATTAAAGATTAAATACACTATAGTCACTCAATCTTTATACTCTCTTTTTCAAAGTAATTACATTTTAATTATGTATTGGTATATAAAGACAGTTTAAGCCAATTTGAAAAAAAGTTCTTTAGACAATTCTTACCTACACAACCTTTAAATGTCCTAATTAATCTAAGGACTAATCCTGGCTTTATCTAAACCCTGTCTGTGAAACCAGGCCTTTATGTATTTAATCTCACTTTATTATTTTTTTCTACTGTACTGTATATAAATATACATTTCCTTCAGCATGAGGAGGCGTATTCATTTCACTTTTGGCGTGAAAGAGCCTTTACATTTGGCAAAAAAAAAAATATATATATATATATTTTTTTTAATTAAAAAAACAATCATTACTTCCAATAAAAAGTAACTACCGGTAAGTAACGCAATTACTTTTTTTTAACGGAGTAACGAAATATTGTTACACATTACTTTTAAAAGTAACTTTCTCCAACACTGGTCTTAAAATATATCATAATTGAGTTATAATGAATTGTTAATGTGTTCTCAGTGTCCTGATGCATTCAGTGCAACAATGTGTGGAATAATTTGTGAGTTCAAAAGCTAATAATTAATTATACTGGATGTAAAATTAAAATAAATAATTGGGGTGCA
Organism: Phoxinus phoxinus; assembly: GCF_949152265.1. NCBI lineage: Eukaryota > Metazoa > Chordata > Actinopteri > Cypriniformes > Leuciscidae > Phoxinus > Phoxinus phoxinus. The sequence goes on from NC_136896.1 coordinate 30,203,591, forward strand.
CGATAATCGCAATATGATGAGCGTCTCGGTTTACAGTAAATCTCTGCTTTTGCTGCGAGTTTGAACATTAAAAAGTTTATAATTTAAGACATAATAAATATTAGTATTGCAACACCAGTGTGCATGTAATTATCTATCATAAATAAAAGAGTCCACTTTAAAGTCCAGCTACAAAATCAATATAAAACACTTACGAATAAAACATTACATTTATTTACTTTATTAGGCATTTACTTGCATGTCATGTGACCGTTATCTGACATCAAGCTAAGAACATGAAAATGTGTTGTTGAATTATTGAAATATTTAAATTATACTTCAATTACATATTTCACATCTAATACAAGTTTGTGAATCCCTGATCAGTGCCATTAGAGCGAGAAGGGAAGGGAAGAAGAGTGTGTGTGTGTGTGTGTGTGTGTAGTGAAGATTAAACAGGAAACTTCCTTTTATTTTACCTTTGGAAAGCTAAACGTGCATCCGCACATAAGACAGAAGGAAGTACATCCGATCTCTGAACGTGAAACATGTGGACCCTAACACCGCCGATCACAGCCTGGACGGGACTTAGGAACAGATTGAGGAAATAAAAACATATTTTATGGTTATGATTATGATGTGTGGTGTCAATGAAGAGCAAACTACAGATTACAATTGAAGATTGTCATTGCATTCACGGTTTGTCTTCCGTGTAAAGTAAAATCTTAAACATTGCAGTGGAAGTGTTGAAGATCCATGAGCTGTGCATCCATCCGTCTCCGTCCACAATTACCATGGAAGAGCACGGATCGGGAATCTGGTGCCGTCTCTACACACACGCTTCTGCTTCACACACACACTTCTGCTTTATTTGTGCTTGCAGCGCCGGCTCCTCTGCCGATAGATCTCCTCAGTGAATGGTCTGCAAACATGACACACACACACACACACACACACACACACACACACACACACACACACACACACACACAGTAAATCTTAAGAAGTGCTATAGCGTACCAGCCTGTGCCTGACACCCTGTGTGTGTGTGTGTGTGTGTGTAAGAGACGCTTGCCATAAATAGGTCAGATATAAGGCCTGCAATTCTTATTCAATGATGACACAACTAATTGTCAGTGAAATTAGATTCTTCTTGACCTTCAGAAAACATATGAGCAGTTTTATGGATTAAGCTATATATATATAAACATATATATACTGTACATGTGCGTGTGTGTATGCGTGTTCGTGTGTATATGTGTGTGTGTATATATGTGTGCATGTGTATGTGTGTGTGCACGTTCGTGTGTATATGTGTGTATATGTGTGTGCATGTGCGCGTTTGTGTGTATATGTATGTGCGCGTTCGTGTGTATATGTGTATATATGTGTGCATGTGCGTCCGTCTGTGTGTATATGTGTTCGTGTGTGTGCATGTGCGTTTGTGTATGTGGGTGTTCGTGTGTATATATGTGTGTGTGCTTGTGTGTGTGTGTGCGTTCGTGTGTGCGCGCACATGTGTGTGTGTGTGTGTATTTATGTGTGCATGTGCGTGTGTGTATGTGTGCGTTCGTGTGTGTGCGTTCGTGTGTGCGCTTGTGTGTGTGTGCATGTGCGTTTGTGTGTGTTCGTGTGTATATGTGTGTGTGTGTGCGTTCGTGTGTGTGTGTATGTGTGTGTATGTGTGTGTGTGCATGTGCGCGCGCGTGTGTGTATGTGTGTGCGTGTGTATATGTGTGTTTGTGCGTGTATATGTGTGTATGTGTGTGCGTACGTGCGTGTGTGTGTGTGTGTGTATGTAGAACAGAACAGTCCAGTCCGTGGTTTTTCTTCCACGTTCTGGGTTAAAGTGATGCCGGCGCCTGTGTTTATGTGAGAGACAGAGTTGTGTGTAATTGAGACGGATCATCCCAGCTCTATCATCACCGCTCTACACGCTCAGGCCAGATTGTCGTTTTAGTTTCAGTGCTATTAAAGTTCAGTTCTCTCACGGCCACTGTCGCCATAGAGACGTCACAGTGTACATTCCCACATTTATTCCTGTCGCTATGGAGAAAAGCTGGCAGGTTTTCTGCTTAACCTTTTATTGCCGAGTGTGCTGACCTTTACTTGCATCAATCTTAGAGCGTCTCAGACTCAGAACTGATGTTTTCTGTGTCTCAGAAGTAAGAAAGGAAACAAGACCATGGATGTGTGTCAATAACATGCATTTTATTACACCCCCACTACATTTTTAACGTAATATTGTACCGGTCGAATGTGTTCAAACAGCTACAAGGCACCGCCTACTCTCCTCCTACTGACCTAAAGCTTAAACGTCATGGGACACGCCAAGCGGGATTTAAACTTTGTCGGCTGGAGAAAGTTTGGTTTGGAGATGAATGACGTAAAAGCACAATGTTCTCTCACCACTCCTGATTTCTAACACGCACTCGAAAATCAGAAACGAAATCTTCTGCTCTCTGTACGTAGGTTGCGTTCATATGCAAAAATTGTGCAAGCTTATAAATATCTGGAAAAAAAAAACATGTATTTACCCACCAAAAGACCCGTCCCTCGAAGTAATCCGGACAGAAGTGGTTAAAAGTGGACAAAAGGGACGGGTTAAAACACCAGGGGCCCTATTGTAACGTTCTGAAACGCAACTTTGTGGGCGGATCCCGGGCGCTGTTGCTATTATACCGGCGGGATAAACGAAAATCTAAAATGTGTGTGTCTGAAGTCGCTTCATTACTCATAGGTGTGGTTTGGGCGTAACGTGAAATAAACCAATCAGAGCATCCTCTCACATTCCCTTTAAGAGCCGGCGCGCTTGTTCCATTATAACGGCGGGTTTGCCAGCGCACGCAACTTACATGATGGTAACGGTGATCTCGCAGTCTTCAGGATTTAGTTTCCTGGTTCTTGACGGACAACACACTTTGTCAGATGTCCTTATATACCGATGTGTCTCGCCACTATTGATTACAGGTTTGATCCGTCATTACTACAATTAGCCTGAATAATTTGGGTAAATGTGTAAGCTAGATTTATGCCTATCTTCACGGACACCACAATGATTTCCCTCGTGGGGTAATATTTTTCCTTGTAATAATGTATGGTTTGCAAAAATATGAACTGCTGTGTCTGTGTAGATGAGAGAAGCAAAGTGTGTGTGTTGTTCACACGCTACATAATGGCCAAGCACACGCGCTTAAAATAGCATATGACTAACGCGCGGCGCCGCTGTCTTTAGACTGGGTTTCTCCTGGTCAGTGGAGGAACTGCAGAATATCACCAGGGAACGTTTGCGCCGGAACACGCTCCTCTTTTCACCGAACCGCCCCCGTGAGCGCAAGTTCATTCCCTAATTTACCGACGTGTCTGTGGAGGGAAGAGTCCGCTGTGCGCGGGTGCAAAATAGGAATGATACATGCGTCGCTGTACACAGTCATTTGCGCTGGGTGCAAGATACGGCCCTGAGTGTAAACGGGAATGTGTCTCTCGTCTACTTCTGATCCGATCGACCAAAACGCATCTTAATACCAGCTGTAAACTGGGTATTTATTGGTTTTATAAACCAAAAGTATATTATGTTATGTGTACTGTAAAGCACTTTGGTTTAACTCGGGCTGTGCTCTATAAATAAAGGTTGAGGTCAATCTGAGCATTATTATGAGTGAAAACTGAGGGTACGTTTACACGACAGTGATGTACTAAAAACTGAAACGGTTTCCTGTGTTTTTCGCAAATTGACAACGTTGCCAAAATGATCCCCGTTCACGCGGTTCCTAAATGCTGTATAGATGGCGACTTAGTAAAGAAACACTACATGTCTATAGACACGTAACACACATGCGCATGACGTCACCGTTTTCACAAATGTGACACTGGACCACAAAACCAGTCACATGGGTCAATTTTTTGAAATTGAGATGTATATATCATATGAAAGGTGAATAAATAATCTCTCCATTGATGTGTGGTTTGTTAGGATAGGACAATATTTGGTCGAGACACAACTATTGAAAATCTGGAATCTGAGGAGCAAAAAAATGTAAACATTGAGAAAATCTCCTTTAAAGTTGTGCATTTATGTTCACGATTGTGCTGCATTCACTCACAAAAATATATGTTTTATATATTTACAGTAGGACATTTACTAAATATCTTCATGGAACATGATCTTTACTTAATATCCTAAAAATCTATAATTTTGACCCATACAATGTATAGTTGGCTATTGCCACAGATATACCCGTGCGACTCCAGACTGGTTTTGTGGTCCAGGGTCACATATTAGCATCTTTGTAGTTTACATGGAGACAATAATGGCATAGTTTTCAAAAACGTTCACATTGAAACTAAAAGTTTGTGTTTTCAGGCCCCCCAAATGCCATTGTCATGTAAATGAACACATAAGTTTTCAGTTTTTAGTTGAAAATGTGTCGTGTAAACGGCCCCGTGATTCTGATAACACACTTACCCTTCATATGCAATCGCTACTCTGTAGGAAACGTCCACCACTACGGCCAGGACCACCCCTATAGGACTGGCATTCCTAGTGCACACATATAAAGAGACAAACACACAACATATTCACTTAAGGCAAGACACGACAAGCTGAGCCAGAGATTCCTAACTGGTTTGGTCATGGGACCACATATTCCCATGGTCGTAAAAGCATTAGTTCACATTTCCTGAAAATTTCCTGAGAATTGACTCTCCCCCACACCATCCAAGATGTTTACGTCTTTCTTTCTTCAGTGGAAACGAAATGAAGGTTTTTGAGGAAAACATTGCAGGATGTTTCTCCATATAGTGACTTCAATGGTCCAACGGGTTTACGGTTTAAATGTGAGTTTCAGCTTCAAAGTCTCGACACGATCCCAGCCGAGGAATAATAGTCTCATCTAGACAAACCAGCGGCCATTTTATAACAAAAACAAACATTTATATACGTTTAACCACAAATGTTCATCTTGCATGACTTCACGTAATCACGTTGTTCCGGTACATAAATGTAGAGTAGGACAAAAAACTCTCCTCCAACATCAAAATCATTTATCTTTATAAATGGCGTTTGACTAAGTCTTTGCACATTCGCTTTGTAAACACTAGGGGCCCTATTTTAACGATCTGAAACGCAAGTGTCAAAGCGCAAGTAACTCTGTGGGCGGATCCCGGCGCTGTTGCTATTATACCGGCGGGATAAATGCCTCTTGCGCCTGGCGCAAAATCTAAAATGTGTCGGTCTGAAGTCGCTTCATTACTCATAGGTGTGGTTTGGGCGTAACGTGAAATAAACCAATAAGAGCGTCCTCTCACATTCCCTTTAAGAGCCGGCACGCTTGTTCCACGGCGGATTGCTATTATAACGGCGGATTGCTATTATAACGGCGGATCGCTATTATAACGGCGGATTGCTATTATAACGGCGGATCGCTATTATAACGGTGGATTGCTATTATAACGGCGGATCGCTATTATAACGGCGGATCGCTATTATAACGGCGGATCGCTATTATAACGGTGGATTGCTATTATAACGGCGGATCGCTATTATAACGGCGGATTGCTATTATAACGGCAGATTGCTATTATAACGGCGGGTTTGCCGGCGCACTCCAGGAGCGGTTCACAGCCGAGGAGACCGACGTTCTCATCAGGGCCGTAAAACACAGAGAAGTGACATTGGGGATGATGGGAGAAACCACACAAACTAGCTTCGGTTAAACAGGTGTATAATTTGGGTAAATGTGTAGCCTAATCTAGAATTTTTTTTTTTTATCTAGATAGATTTTTTTCACATCTTCACGGACACAACAATGATTTCCCTCGTGTGTTAATATTTTTCCTTGTAATAATGTATGATTTGCAAAAATGAAAACTGCTGCACTGTTTATAATTATTAGAGAATCAAAGTGTATGCGCGTTAACACACTACATTATGGCCAAGCACGCGCCCTTAAAATACCATATGACTATCGCGCAACGCACCGCTGTCTTTAGACTGTTTTTTTCCTGGTCAGTGGCGCAATTGCTTTCTAAAACTGGAAAATATCACCAGAGAACGTTTGCGCCGGAACACGCCTCCTCTTTTCACTGAACCGCCCCCCCCCGAGCGCAAGTTCATTCCCTAATTTACCGACGTGTGTCTGTGGAGGGAAAAGTCCGCTGTGCGCGGGTGCAAAATAGGAATGATACATGCGTCGGTGTTCAAAGTCAATTGCGCTGGTGCAAGATACGGCCCTAGGTCTGTTCTTCCGCCGACGTCACGCTTGACCTTTCATCGTGATTATGTAATGTATGGCGAATCACAGCTAGTGCAAGTTGAGCATTTGTGGATAAAAAGTATATATATATATATTTTTTTTTTTAAATGTCCGCTGGTGTGTCTAGATAAGATTTTTATTCCTCGGCTGGGATCGTGTCCAGACTTTGAAGCTGCACTGAAACTCACATCTGGACCTTCGACCCGCTGGACCATTGAAGTCACTATATGGAGAACATCCTGGAGTGTGTTCCTCAAAAATATTACATTATTTTCGACTGAAGAAAGAAAGACAGGAACATCTTAGATGACGTGGGGGAGAGTAAATTATCAGGAATTTTTAATTCTGATGTGAACTAATCCTTTAAGCCGCGACCCAAGCTTTTAGAAATTTGAACCAAGCAAATTTACTTCTCAAAAATGGTTTACAAACACACACACACTTTACTTAACATACACATACAGTGTCAGAATTTAACTAACGCTGATGAATAAACATTATCACAAGGTAAGGCTATTAAATAACAGTCCCAAGCTAGTTTTTGTTAAAGGGTAACTGTCGCCAAAATGCAATCTAGGGTCTTTTTGTTAATATACCCGAGGCAAACTTTCGTGTAAAAAGCATAATTAGGATGGAAACGCCACTTTTAAATTTGACCGTATTTTCGTTTTCGGTCAAAATGCCTTCTATGATAGCATCAAAATCGCTATTTTTAAAACACTAATGCGGCTCGACACAACATGAGACTGTGCTGGAAGTGTCACCAGCGGCTCTACACATGAACTCCAGCATTGACTACAGTGTGTGTGTACACAGAGTTTACTAAAAAGAAAGATTTTGAACAACTCACTGCAGCTGTCCGCCGCCATTTTGTCAGTCAAAAATAGTCGATCTCCGAATCCAACATAACAGGGAGGAGAGTAAAGATGGAAAGCTCCTAAAGCTTGTTTCCATATAAATTCACAGATAATTTGTTGTTTTGTCGTTTGTGAAAATCAATATTGACCTTGTATTGGAAAAAGGATCTTCATATAAGAAACGATACTACAATTCTGAATCCGTTCATTCGCATTCGGAGATCGACTACTTTTGACTGACAAAATGGCGGCGGACCGCTACAGTGAGTTGTTCAAAACCTTTCTTTTTAGTAAACTCTGTGTACACACACACTGTATAATGCTGGAGTTCATGTGTAGAGCCGCTGGTGACACTTCCAGCACAGTCTCATGTTGTGTCGAGCCGCATTAGTGTTTTAAAAAGAGCGATTTTGATGCTGTCTTAGAAGTGCCCCGTGCACTCCCTTTCAAAAGGCATTTTGACCGAAAACGGAAATACGGTCAAACTTAAAAGTGGCGTTTCCATCCTAATTATGCTTTTACACGAAAGTTTGACTCGGATAGATTAACAAAAAAGACCCTAGGTTACATTTTGGCGACAGTTACCCTTTAATACAACTAAAGTTCCTCATGGACTGAAATATTGTACCCCCCAAAAATAAAAAAATATCATGTTTTACTAGCCTTGTGGGAACATCTGCTAAAGTATTATACTTTATACTGAATGTAATCAATATTATAAAAGTGTTGACTGCTGGTTACTTAAGCGTTTATGTGTTTGTCTCATCCAGACCTGATTTCTACTATTATTGAGCATAAAATACTGTCAATTCCTGCTTATATTGTTGTATTCTCCTCCCTCCATTCAGGAAAACACCTTTTGATATGAAAACGTAATTGAAAACCATTTGTGGGTCAACGCAACTACTGCAGTGCTAATGTAATACAACCAGACAAAAGGCAGAAAGGCCACAGCGTCACAATGTTTTGGTAACCAAAGGTGCCATAATAAGGAAGAATCTGAAGAAAATACATTTTAGATGTAATTATCTATATAAGGCCATAAGCAAAAGTCATAAACACGCTTAAAAGGGTTTAAAAAGTTAGATTTCATAAATGTATTAGATTTCTGCTCACCAAGACTGCACTTATTTAATCAAAAATACAGGTAAATATTATTATAATGTAAAATAACTGTTTTATATGTGAATATGTTAAACTGTAATTTATTCCTGTGATCATCAGCATCATTACTCCAGTCTTCAGTGTCACATGATCCTTCAGAAATCAGTATAATATGATGATCTGATGCTCAAGAAACATTTATGATTATCATCAATATTGAAAACAGTTGTGCTGCTTCATATTTCTGTGGAAACTGTGATGCATTTCTATTTTTAAGGATTCTTTGAACAAATTCAACAGAATTTATTTGAAACATAAATATTTGCAACATTATAAATGTTGTTATTGTCACAATTGATCAATTTAACGCATCCTTGCTGAATTATAGTATTAATTTCTTTCAAAAAAAAAAAAAGAAAAAAAGAAAACTGCAAATCAGAAATTTAATCAATAAACATATGTGTCCCTGGACCACAAACCCAGTCTGGAGCCGCACGGGTATATCTGTGGCAATAGCAACTATACATTGTATGGGTCAAAATTATCAATAATTATTTTATGCCAAAAATCATGAGGATATTAAGATCATGTTCCATGAAGATATTTAGTAAATTTCCTACCGTAAATATATAAAACATGTATTTTTGTGAGTGAATGCAGCACAATCGTGAACATAAATGCACAACTTTAAAGGAGATTTTCTCAATGTTTAGATTTTTTTTGCTCCTCAGATTCCAGATTTTCAATAGTTGTGTCTCGACCAAATATTGTCCTATCCTAACAAACCACACATCAATGGAAAGATTATTTATTCAGTTTTAATGTTATGTATACATCTCAATTTAAAAAAAAAAAAGACCCATGTGACTGGTTTTGTGTTTTGTGGTCCAGGGTCACATATACAAGAAATTAACTTTAGAATAAAATGAATTGTTTAAATCGTTACAAAGGACTATTCCAGTAGTTTGGAAGATATATCCATATGCAAATGTCACAGAGGCTTGAATGACTTTGGTAAAGTGACTTGATTGTGAATCAGATTTTAACTTTACTTCACAGAGATGATCATTATGGGCTGAATGAGGAGGAGATATGGATCATTACACGGCATGCTCGAAGACTTTGCATGTTTAATATCTGAATTATGTCTTGAGCGCTGACACCGAAAGGCAACATGCATTAAAAAATGAAATTTCCATTTAAAATGAATTGACTATTAGCCTGAAGTAGTGCAAGTGCTGTCGTCATTCAGCAGGTCAGGATGAAATGGCACAGACTGTTATTTCATTTTGTTGATAAAGGCCAGAGGTTGAGAAAGAATGAACAGGACATTGTGTTTGACAGATTCAAACTAGAAATCAGAATATGTGTTGCTTGTATGCAACTTTTATGCAACAGGATACACACTAACCTATATAAACATTTTACCGAAATTATTCATCATGAACCAATAAATACTTCACAGACATTAAAGTTAAACATTAATCCACACATTAATATGGAATTGTATCCAATCAGAAACCAGAAAATGAACTCTCTCTTTTATAATATAATTAATATAACATGGCTCAAAAGAACAGCAGATGACAAAAACTTATAATTGTATAGTTGATAAATAATCTTCAGATGGAACTAGAAGATCAGCGATAAATACTTTACCATACAGAGATAGAACGACAGAAATATTTTTTTTGTGGACGATACTAGGTTTCATTCATAAAAAAAAAAAAAAAATTAGAACTATTTTCATTATTTTCATTTGTGCAATGCAAAACAATCACATTCTTATTACAAATAAATAAAAAATATATATGCTCTTATATAACTTGTAACTTTATTACAGTAATGAAAAAAAAGAAGAAGAAGATGAGTGCAACAGTCAGGTTCCAGAAGTAAAAACTCCAACAATTTTCTCCATAGAAGAAAGGATTATTAAAGATACGGTGAAACTCGAAAAATTTGAATATGGTGCAAAAGTTCATTTATTTCAGTAATTCAACTTAAAAGGTGAAATGATTTGTTATAATTGTGATGATTATGGCTTACAGCTTATGAAAACATTTTCACAATATTCTAATTTTGAATTTGGGGTTTTCATGAGCTGTAAGCCATAATCATCACAATTATAGCAAATAAAGGCTTGAAATATCTCACTTTGCATGTAATGAGTCTATATAATATATTAGTTTCACCTTTTAAGTTGAATTACTGAAATAAATGAACTTTCGCACGATATTATAATTGTTCGAGTTTCACTTGTAACTTATAAACCTCCAGAGCCGGACAGTAACGGAGAACATTTACTTGAGTACAGTACTTAAGTACAATTTTGAGGGATCTGTACTTTACTCGAGTATCATTTTTGGGGAGTACTCATGACTTTACTCAAGAACATTTGAGAGGCAAATATTGAACTCTTTACTCCATTACATTTCTATCCATAACCGTGAGTACTGAGTACCCGTTACTTTCTAAAAATAAAATAAAAATTAAAAAAAAGTCTCGGAAACCCTCAATTTGTTGTTTCCCTCTCAAACGTGACTGGATTGTGCAGGCGCCACTGTGGTTCAGAGGTGTGTCAGAACATTGCTACTGTATATTGCCTTCTTTGCTGGTTTAGGTTTATTGATTTGATTGATGAAAAAACACACAATTGTTAGTTCAAATGTGGGTGCAAAAAATCCATTAAAACTCAGAGTTTAAATAGCAGAGGTTTGTCAGAGCGTTGCCATTGTGCTATTGCCTTGTGGGCAAGTGCGAAATGTTAAATAAAGCAACGAGGTAAAAAGATGAAAATTACTTGATTTTACTTTCAATTCCTTTTACATTCTCCAAGATATTAAAATTTTTCATAACTCCATGTAGGACGTTTCTGTACATAAATGTAAGCACTGTGGCAGTAGTAATCCAATATTTAGAAAATGTACTCTTGTATTCTTGATACTCAAGTACTTTTAAAAACAAGTACTTCAGTACTTTTACTTGAGTAGACATCTGACTGTAGTACTTTTACTTGTACTTGAGTAAAATTTAGCAAGGGGAATCTGTACTTTTACTCAAGTAATGAAGCTGTGTACTCTGTCCGCCTCTGTAAATCTCTAAAAGACAGGCCTGCTGAGAGCTACGAGGTTGTTAATTGATGGTATTTGCTTCTTTTGAAGCCGTCAGCCTGCTTAGTTTTAAAATAATAATGTTCTCTTTTCTTTGAAATCAAGGTTTTTAAACGTTGTTATTCTCCTTGTAGCTGATTGGCTTGGTTCACGACTTATAACGCTTTATTGAAGACTTTAGTAAAAATCCAAATTGGAGAAATGAATGGAAAAAAAAAACTTCCGGAACCAACGCCGCTGAAAAGTGGACGGGCGCTAAAACACTCCATTGAGAATAATGGGAATTACAACAAATTAATTAATAAGTACAGTAAAAAAATTAATAAACTGGTAAAACTTTCAGGCGCATTACAGTGATGAGCGGGAGGGAAATATTAAAGTGCCATGAAGATAAAAAAAAATAAAAAATAAAAAAATAAATAAATAAAATACCCCCCAAAATTATACTTCATTTTATTAAGCATTCAGGCGCATTACAGTGATGAGCGGGAGGGAAATATTAAAGTGCCATGAAAAAAAAAAATAATAATAATAATAAAAAAAATAAAAAAAATAATAATAAATAAATAAAAACCGGAAATTATACTTCATTTGATTGAGCATTCAGGCGCATTACAGTGATGATCAGGAGGGAAATATTTAAGTGCCATGAAAATAAAATAATAAAAAAAAAACGGAAATTATACTTCATTTGATTGAGCATTCAGGCGCATTACAGTGATGATCAGGAGGGAAATATTAAATTGCCATGAAAATAAAATAAAATAAAAAATACCCGGAAATTATACTTAATTTTATGCAAAATGCACTTTTTTCTTTTGATTTTACGGTGAACTGCGAGATGTTATTGTGTGATTCCCTTATTTTCATGGGGTCAGGCTGACCACTCACGTTTCTGCTCCACTTCATTCATCTTTTACTGTCTTCTCCTGACCGATCGACACTTCACATCCTCTTAATGATTAGCAGAAGCTGATGAAACACACACAGCGTGACCTGGTTAACTCTCCCTCCCGTAATCAGAGCATCTGAGCGGCACACATTTACAGTCTGAAATTCAATCAACTTCTGCACTTTATGGCCCTTGAGACAAAAGCTCTTGCCATTAGCCGCGTTTCCACTGTTGGGTCAGGGCCGGGCCGGGCCGTGCTAGTACGTGCCAGGGCCAGTCGCGTTTCCACCGTCACCTCCGGGGCTTACTCGGGGCCAACGGCCAGGATTTCTGGCCAATAGCGTTTCACGGCCCATTTAAAGCCCTGGATCGCACTGGCCCGAGTCTGATGCAGGAGAGCAGCATCTAATTCACACTTCGTTATTTGCAATGAAAAACGTGATTTTAAAATAATTCAGTGAAAACATGCATATAAAAAAGAATGAAAACTTTTGCATCAACTCGCACCAATGCTACATTTTCTAAATGTCGTAATCGTTTGTTAACAAACAAGTATTCATTACTTAAATGAGCTCATTGTTTCTGCCTTAAATCATTACATTGTTTAAATTAATACATTTTTAGCTAACTGTGATTTTGTATAAGTGACCCTGGATCACAAAACCAGTCACATGGGTCAATTTTTTAAATTGAGATTTATACATCATCTGAAAGCTGAATAAATAAGCTTTCTATGTATGGTTTGTTAGTATAGGACAATATTTGAAAATCTGGAATCTGAGGAGCAAAAAAATGTAAACATTGAGAAAATCTCCTTTAAAGTTGTGCATTTATGTTCACGATTGTGCTGCATTCACTCACAAAAATACATGTTTTATATATTTACGGTAGGACATTTACTAAATATCTTCATGGAACATGATCTTAATATCCTCATGATTTTTGGCATAAAAGAAAAATGGATAATTTTGACCCATACAATGTATAGTTGCTATTGCCACAGATATACCCGTGCGGCTCCAGACTGGGTTTGTGCTCCAGCGTCACATATCTGTAATTTTAGTTTTTTTAAAATACTCAAGATATTGTTTGATACGTGCGATCTCTGATTTTAGTCCTTGAAAACCAAAAGTAGTGCTTGAAAACTCCTTGAAAGTCCTGGAATTTCTTTTTACAGTATCTGTACGAACCCTGATATGATAATTAAAATGAGAACATTAAAAACCCATGTCCCAAACACAATTATAATTGTGAAACTTTTGTTTTTGTAATCAAGCTCTCAAAAATTACCTAAAAATTTGTATTTAGATTTATCTGCCGATATATCGGTTATCGGCTTTCAAATATAAAGAATTATCGGTTATCGGTGTCAGACAAAATTTTCATATCGGTGCATCCCTATGCAAAAGTATCATAAAAACATAAAAATAAAGGAGTCTATATGACACATGCTCTTCTGTATATTCTTCTGAAGTCTTATGATAACGGTGTGTGATAAACAGACTGACAGACAGTGTGCTATTGGTTAAAAAATAAATTAAATTGAGATGTATATATCATTTACAAGCTGAATAAATAATCTCTCCATTGATGTGTGGTTTGTTAGGATAGGACAATATTTGGTCGAGACACAACTATTGAAAATCTGGAATCTGAGGAGCAAAAAAATGTAAAAATTGAGAAAATCTCCTTTAAAGTTGTGCATTTATGTTCACGATTGTGCTGCATTCACTCACAAAAATACATGTTTTATATATTTACGGTAGGACATTTACTAAATATCTTCATGGAACATGATCTTAATATCCTCATGATTTTTGGCATAAAAGAAAAATCGATAATTTTGACCCATACAATGTATTACTCCAGACTGGGTTTGTGCTCCAGGGTCACATATGAATAATTCATGAGTCTTGATGATCCAGTTGAACTCATTGACTGTAACTGATCCGCTTCTCTCACACAAAGCTCTAGATTGCTATATAAAAGTCATCCAGAAATCTCCATAAAGCACATTAACCCATTTTCCCTCCAATATTTTATTCCCGATACGAGGCTGAATGAAATTGGGTCGAGACTGAGCTGTCCATCACGATTTATTGGCTATCGTTTAGATAATAACCATATCTATATCACGTTCTACTGCGCCCAACGGCATGAAGGACCTTGACATCACCGTTTTAATGAGATATTCCGGGTTCTGATTGGCCAATGGGATGTGATGAAGCCAAATGACTCGGATCAGATGCTTGTGAGACGCGTGTAGGTGGTCATTTATAAAAGGGCTCTTGAAGTCAAATGCTATTAGGGATGTATTTGCTTAAATGAATGTTTCCCAGAAGGTTATGTTATGCACTCCGGCGCTCTGTGTAACAAAAGTTTCATTTGCATTGGAAATGAGTTCAAGGAAAAGGTCAAATCATGTGCAAATGCAATATCCGTTCTTTTGAATAAGTAAACTCTCTATTATGGGAAGTGTAAGGTTAAGCTTTAAAAGAATATGTGGTAAAAGTGACACATTCTTACAAGTATGCATGTGAGTCTTGTTAATTATTAAAGTCATGTTTTCAATTCAATTCACTTTTTTTTTAAAGCGCTTTTCACAATACACATCGTTTCAAAGCAGATTTACAGAAAATGCACGAGTCCATATTACAATTTACAGTGATCTGCTATCAGAGGAAACTGTCTAAGTTATGCATTTCAGAAATGTACATATGTGACGCTGGACCACAAACCCAGTCTGGAGTAATACATTGTATGGGTCAAAATTATTGATTTTTCTTTTATGCCAAAAATCATGAGGATATTAAGATCATGTTCCATGAAGATATTTAGTAAATGTCCTACCGTAAATATATAAAACATGTATTTTTGTGAGTGAATGCAGCACAATCGTGAACATAAATGCACAACTTTAAAGGAGATTTTCTCAATGTTTACATTTTTTTGCTCCTCAGATTCCAGATTTTCAATAGTTGTGTCTCGGCCAAATATTGTCCTATCCTAACACACCACACATCACTGGAGAGATTATTTATTCAGCTTTCATGTGATATATACATCTCAATTGAATTTATTTTTTAACCAATATTGTCGGTCAGTCTGTTTATCACACACCGTTATCATAAGACTTCAGAAGAATATACAGAAGAGCATGTGTCATATAGACTCCTTTATTTTTATGTTTTTATGATACTTTTGCACAGGGATGCACTGATATGAAAATTTTGTCTGACACCGATAACCGATAATTCTTTATATTTGAAAGCCGATAACCGATATATCGGCAGACAAATCTAAATAAAAATTTTTATGTCATTTTTGAGAGCCTGATTACAAAAACAAAAGTTTAACAATTAAAAATCCACGTCCCAAACACACAATTGTAATGTTCTCATTTTAATTATCATATCAGGGTTCGTACAGATACTGTAAAAAGAAATTCCAGGACTTTCAAGGACTTTTCAAGCACTACTTTTTTGGTTTTCAAGGACTAAAATCAGAGATCGCACGTATCAAACAATATCTTTAGTATTTTTTAAAAGCTCAAATTACAGATATGGGACTCTGGACCACAAACCCAGTCTGGAGCCGCACGGGTATATCTGTGGCAATAGCAACTATACATTGTATGGGTCAAAATTCCCCATTTTTCTTTTATGCCAAAAATCATTAGGATATTAAGTAAAGATCATGTTCCATGAAGATATTTAGTAAATGTCCTACCGTAAATATATAAAACATGTATTTTTGTGAGTGAATGCAGCACAATCGTGAACATAAATGCACAACTTTAAAGGAGATTTTCTCAATGTTTACATTTTTTTGCTCCTCAGATTCCAGATTTTCAATAGTTGTGTCTCGACCAAATATTGTCATATCCTAACAAACCACACATCAATGGAGAGATTATTTATTCAGCTTGTATATGATGTATACATCTCAATTTAAAATAGTTTTACCCATGTCCAGGCTCACATAAATGGTATCCAAAATACAACTTACAACGTATTTAATAATATATATTAACTACAAAGTTTAAAATTGCTATTATTGCTCAATAAATCATATTTTATATTATAATGTTGGAATACTTCGTATCGAGAAAAGGTCTGATGGGGGTTTATCAGACGGGCTGCAGTGTTTTCATGCAATTTTGCATGAAAAGATTGTATTCGTGTTTTTTCAAAAAAAAAAAAAAAATCATATATATTGTATTTAAATAAGTCAAGCACTTTTCAAGTATCTCTTCGTAAATATGTCTCTTTTCAAGGGTTTTTCAGGACTTAAATTTAAACAAGTCAAATTGAGGTACTTTAAGCATCTTAACTGTACGAACCCTGTTTTATGAAGCCGATATGACTGCACTTTACTATATTTTCCTTTTTCTAAGTGATTCCAATCATATTTCAAGCAATTTGAACAGTGCGCATCTGAAGAAGATAATACATTATTTATAGGCTTTAAAATATCGGACAAATTTCCTTATCAAACCGATAACGCTAACATTAAAAATGAACATATGTATATATAATATGCCATTCAAATACATAAATCTAACATATATGCAATCTGAGTGATCAACTTTTCCTTCAGGACTAATATGAGAGAGTGGAGCTGTGACACTAAAGCTCATGAAATACTCCTTATCAAGATTCAAACATAATGTTTTATAATTCTTGTGCACACTGACCCACTTCTTGAGCTCCGGGTGCTAATCTACAGACGCTTCTCAGAGACACTCACAACACAATTGCTTTAAATGTCCTCCTGCTCATGTGTGTCCGTATATACGTACTCTGTTATCTAACACTCGGCCCGTCTGCATCACTCCAGGACAGAAGTGGGTTAATCGGATGCAGGTTGCCGGATCGCTAGCATGTACGCATCTCCATCTATGCTCGGTTTACGATGCATAAGGAGGAAAACGGGCACAATCTGAAGACTTTTCCCAGTTTTATGAGCTGATTTTATGACTTTATCTGTGGATTGGATTTAAATATGGTAAATGTCTTAGTCTGAGTCACACTTTTACTGTCAGCTGCTCAAAACACACTGAACACCATAAGGGGGATGTTTTTTTTTTTAAATGAAATTAATATACTATATTTTTTCCTATAATATTGTCACTGTAATATTTAGTATTTTGAAGTGATTTCATCATACTAAACAAAATTTATAATTTTCATTTAAAATACAAATATAAAAACTGACTGAAAATATTGTTATGAATATATAAATATAAAATTAATATACTATATTTGTTTTCAATAATATTTTCACTTTAATATTCTGTATTTTGAGGGGATTTCATGATACTAAATTAGTATATATATATATATTTACAATTTCCATTTAAGATAACACCATGTGTGTGTGTGTGTGTGTGTGTGTATATATATATATATATATATATATATATATATATTCACTTTAATATTTTGTATCAGGTATTAATGGTACAAACCATATTTACTTCTAAATTAATCACCATTTACATTTAAAATGAAGTAAACAAACACACTGAACAACATAAGTGTAACTTTTTTAAATATATACAATTAATATAAATATTATATATACACTATATACAAAATATTCTAAATTTTGAGGGGATTTCATGATACTGAACAATATTGATTTCATCAATATTCACCATTTACATTTAAAATAATATTAGAGTCATTCTAATAAAAATAAATAAATAAAAAGTTAACTTTCTGGTCTACGTTGACAAACCAGAGGGTTAAATATCCCCGGGTCTGTAGCTAAAGGCATGATTAATTTGACCCAAATGAACATGCAGGAGATGGATATGAACGCTGTGATTGACAGCTGTTGAGACACAGATTGGATTGCTCACGCTACACTGAAATCACAAAGCATCGCACTGCGTCACAGCGACTGATACACATCTACTGACAAACAGATGCAATGCAGATTACTTTATTGAAAAAAAGTCTTGCAACCTCTTGTGCTTTAACAAAGAAATATGTGAATATCTGAAATATCTGAAGAGATGCTCAGTTATACAGCTTGCATAACACTCTCTCTGTGCGGCCAATCAGAGGAAGCGTGCAGGAAGATGACACATTCAAGGTAAAACTTTAAAACAAATTACTATAATGAATGCATGCTAAAACCCTGAAAATAATTGCTTAAAAATAGCCAGATAATACTATTAAAATTCACAATAGCGTGATTAGAAAATTATGAAAATCAAGATTCATAATTTTCTAAACTCAACTGGCATTGGCAGGTTTGTTAAAAAAGGTTTATAACGTTTTGATGAAAAGTAAAAAACTAAAACCTTTTCTTTGCATAATATTATTTGATATAATAGTCAAATATGATCTAAAATAATATAAAATCAAATGTATAATATTTAACAGTAAGGTCACAACAAGCAAAACTTTTATTACAGTATTTATTAATTTTTGTTAACATTAGAGATACAAATGCAACTGTTAAATATATATATATATTTAATTTAAATAAGTTAATATATTGAAAGCATGCTAAAAACTTGATAATAATAATTAATAATCTAAAATAATATTGTAACAACTAGATTGGAAAATGAAGATTTTGATGGCCAAGAATGATCCATACATTTTCTGAATTCAATGTTTAATAACATAAACAGTAAATAAACGGAATTATTGAAAAGCATTAAGATATACGAGTGTGTGTGTGTGTGTGTGTGTGTTTATACCCCACAAAGCGTGGGCGGTCAGAAACACTCTCATCTGACATTTCTTTTCACGAATGCGTGTGAATCCAGAAGCACAACATGAGAACACGATCTTCAGATAACCTGTACATGCTTCAAACCCCGCACAGAGTGTTCATGCTCGAATAAAACAGAGATTATGCCTGACAGACACGCTGACCACGACTCACATTTGTTTTATCATTAGGACTGATCGTCCACATCAGTGTTACGGTTGTGCTGGAGATCAAATGCGTGTGTTTTAGTGCTTCTCTGGCATGTACAGTCAAACCCAAATGTATTCAGACACCTTCAGCATTTCTCACATTACCACCGCTATAGAAAAATGGTAATAAATATGACAAATCAGTTGATATTTCAGTAGTTTTGTCCATCCTTCTGTTAGACTGTCTCACACATGAGTTATGTTGAATATCTGTCAGCTGGTAAATGTAACTACACAATTAGATAATACCAGTTTAGCTCAACCAGTGACCAAGCAATGCTTCATTGTGTTCAGTGTGTGTGTAAAAAGAGCATTAGCAATTAACCCTTTAGAACCTGAAGCTAAAATGGGTGTTTTTCACATATTTAGATTTTTTGACTGTAAAATTCTAAAACAATGTGTAATCTTCATGTGCAAGGTGCAAAAAGATTAGCTTTCAACAAATTGCAGTTATTGACCATTATTGTGTGTGGTGAGTTTGTAAATAGAATTTAAATAGACAAAAATAAAAAAAAGTGAATACATTTTATTTAGAAAAAAAATGAAAAATCACGAACGAAAGAAACTAACACTTTAAAGTTGAAAAATGAAGTATAATACAACTATACAAGTCTTTTTTTGTGACATTGGGTTGCACAGGTTTAATTTAGGACACTTTTTTTCATACACGCACACATACAAATGCGTCCATTCATATTAGGCACGCACACACACACATGCATACACCACATGTAAAGATACGTGATAAAGTAACGGCCATCCACCTCCCAAGTTTCATTAAAAATCATCCCAATCCCCTCTTCTGCTGTCCAACACTTCTGTCACCATGTATTTGTCCGTTTCTTTTATTATTTTATGCAATCCAGAACACTCTAACCCGCCGCGCTTTATATCTCTCGGTTCAAATCCTTTCAAATCCTGTCATTTGCTGATGGAAAGCATGAAATTACCGCAATAAGCCGTATATTGCAGAGAAGCACATGTTGTCTACTGCCAGGGGCAATTTGAATGGTTTTGATAGTGCAAACGGTTGAAGAGTTACGGTACAATGAATACAGCTCGCTGATCTGGTTAAAGAGAAAACACTGAAGAAAACACGATCAGCTTAAAGTGCCTGAATCATTTTTGGTCCCAAATTGTAAATTTTCACTGTATGAAGAATTTTTGGGTATAATATGTCACTTTATTTTGCTCTCCTCACTTACATAAATGAACTTGTGTCCTGCACACACTAGTAAAAAAGTATCAAAAAGTATATCTGGTGTGAATGATTTTGGGTGTTAGCACAAAGCCAAACTGGGATTTCGTGAAGAGCTGATAGAACAAAGTGGGAAATGTGTGCTCTTCTTCTGTACAGCCATGATGCTATTGCTATTCTTAACCACTATATGCCGTATTACGTCACATGTGTCTGAAATAATGATGAAATATATCCTGCATTGCGGATAAAATCTGATTTTAAAACCGACACACATGTGGTTTATATTGGATTGGTGAAAACGGGAGAGTCAACAGACTGAAAAAAGTGTTTTGTTTTTTTTGAAGATGTAAATAAAACATAATACTGAAGGATGTTTTACAAGGAAATCCTATTTTGAGCTTTTCTATTTCAGCATTTCGTGTTTAATTCAATGTGTGACTTCTCTTGTTGTTTGTTGGTTACATTCTAAGAGATATTTTTAACCACTAATATGACGTCACGTGTGTGTCCGGACCAGGATTATGAAATAAAGCAGCTGCACTGCGACTGAAATATGATTTAAAAATCCACACAAATGTGGTTAATATTGGATTCGTGAAAACTGCACTTTTCCACTGAGAGTCAAGAGACTGTTGAGAGCACTGAAAAATATGTAAATAAAACAAAGAATAGTTGAAGTACGTTTTACATGGAAATACTATTTTGAGTTTTTCCATTTCATCATTTTGTGTTTAATTCAATGTGTGACTTTTATTGTTTGTGAAATTTACTAGCAATTTGTGGGAGGAAATTCTTTCTAAACTAAATGTATTTCGGTGTAGAGCTCTGACTCAGTGACTCTTTTATTATATATAATAAATCATTTGTGGCTTTGATTATTAATTATTCAAAAGTGACATTTATTATGTTTTGCTGTCACTTTTGATCAATTTATTGCAAATTTGATTAATAAAAGTGTATATAAATGCTGTTTTTCTGAACTTTCTATTTATCAAATAATCATCAAAAATAAAATGTATCACGATTTCTTGTTTTCAATACTGGCAATAATGATAAATGTGTCTTGATCATCAGATCATCATATTATACTGATTTCTGAAGGATCATGTGACACTGAAGACTGGAGTAATGATGCTGAAAATTCAGATTTCATCACAGGAATAAATTACACTTTACTAGATATTCACATAGAAAATAGTTATTTTAAATTGTAATAATATTTAATTTTTTTTATTGTATTTTCAAGCAAATAAATGCAGCCTTTCTGAGCATAAAAGCATTTTTAAAAATCTTACTGACCCGAAAACCTACATTATTGGTATATTTTACAATAAATACTATATATTAATTAAGTTAAACACACAATGTTATTCACATTTTTTAAAAAAAACACACATCCACAGCTTGTTTGAAAGTGGTTGATATATTGTAAATGGCTGTGTGCCTTTGCATTGTGGGAAAAGGAGCATTAGTGAATCTTCCAGTGAATGGATAAAGATTAGATGGAAAAGAGGAGAGGATAAAGCATGTGTTGGTGAAGTGCCTGCGTGGTTCTTCCAGAGAAGGAGAGGTTAGACCACATGTAAGGAGGCTTGGAAACATTAGCAGTGAGTGTGTGTGTGTGTGTGTGTGTGTGTGTGCATTGCGCATGTGTTGACGTCGATTAATGGAAGAAACGGTATTAGCTTTTTTTTCTTTGCTCACTGAAATGTACTAGTGGAGGAGGCTTTTTAACAACGCCTCTACCTACATTAGTGCAAAACATATCTATACAGGCGAAACTGGAGAAATGAGAATATGGTGCAAAAGTTCATTTATTTCAGTAATTCAACTTAAAAAGTGAAACTAATATATTATATAGACTCATTACATGCCAAGTGAGATATTTCAAGCCTTTATTTGTTATAATTGTGATGATTATGGCTTACAGCTTATGAAAACTTTTTCACAATATTCTAATTTTGAATTTGGGGTTTTCATAATCTGTAAGCCATAATCATCAAAATTATAACAAATGAAGGCTATCCGCACGATGCGTTTGGCGTGGGGTGTTGTGGGGATTCGTAAACAACAACCGGGGTCGGGACGCAAGATTCGATCGTTTCATCTCGTATAGTGTGTGTGTGTCACAGCGGACGACAACCGACCCGCGTCTGCGATGCTTCACCACATCACCATAAAAAGACTAGCATGTTTAAAAAAAAATGTGTGTGAGTGTGTGTGTGAGAGTGAGTGAGTGTGCGAGAGTGAGTGTGTGCGTGTGAGTGACTGTGCGAGCGAGTGTGTGTGTGTGCGAGAGTGAGTGTGCGAGAGTGAGTGTGCGAGAGTGAGTGTGTGAGTGTGTGCGTGTGAGTGACTGTGCGAGCGAGTGTGTGTGTGTGAGTGTGTGAGAGTGAGTGTGTGAGAGTGAGTATGCGAGAGTGAGTGTGCGAGAGTGAGTGTGCGAGTGAGTGTGTGAGTGTGCGAGAGCGTGTGTGTGTGTGCGAGAGTGAATGTGTGAGAGTGAGTGTGTGTGAGTGTGCAAGAGTGAGAGTGTTGTGTGCGCGAGTGAGAGTGTGTGTGAGTGTGCGAGAGTGAGTGTGTGCGTGAATATGTGTGCACGAGTGAGTTTGTGTGTGCATGTGAGTGTGCAAGAGTGAGTGCGTGTTATGTGAGTGAGTGTGTGTGTGTGTGAGTGAGAGTGTGAGAGTGAGTGTGTGTTGTGTGCGCGAGTGTGTGAGTGTGCGTGTGTGTGCACGAGTGAGTGAGCGAGTGTGTGTGTGTGTGCATGTGAGTGTGCGAGAGTGAGTGAGTGTGACTGTGCGAGAGTGAGTGTGTGTTGTGTGCGTGAGTGAGTGTGCGAGTGTGAGTGTGTGTGCACGAGTGAGTGAGTGAGTGTGTGTGTGTGCATGTGAGTGTGCGAGAGTGAGTGAGTGTGACTGTGCGAGAGTGAGTGTGTGTTGTGTGAGTGAGTGAGCGAGAGTGAGTGTGTGTGAGTGTGTGAGTGTGTGTGTGTGCGAGTGAATGAGTGAGTGTGTGTGTGTGTGTGTGTTAAGAGTGAGTGCGTGTGAATGTGTGTGCGAGTGAGTGTGTGTGTGGGTGAGTGTGCGAGAGTGAGTGTGTGCGAGTGAGTGAGAGTGTGTGTGTGTGTGTGTGTGTGCGAGTGAGTGTGTGTGTGCGAGTGAGTGTGTGTGTGTGTGTGTGTGTGTGTGTGCGTGCGTGTGCGAGTGAATGTGTGTGTGTGTGTGAGACGGCACGCGGTGACTGGTCGGAAAGCAACGTGTAGTCTGAAATGTTTCTTGTCCATGAAAAGATTTTAGGAGTCAAAACGGTGTAATCTGGACCAGGCGTTAGACGGTATATCCTTAGAGCAATTACATAAAATCGACTGCTTGCTGTGTGATGATGCAAGCAATCAATCAGTTGAGATTTGCTATAACGCTTTACATAGGCGGATAAACTTCATAAGCAACTTTTTATAAAGAGCTGAGCAATAATATATGATATCAACTTTATACATAGTGCTGTGCACTGACATAGATTACACGTGACCATATACAATCATGAACACTGTTAATAATCATTCAAATGATTACAGTATTGGTCACTGAGCATGCAAACATTACATGCATTTGCAAATAGACAAATTCACACAATCTGACCAATTAACCTTTACATCCCGACTCCACACACTCCACGCTGCCATGCTGGTGATGTGATGATTCATGTGATGACGTAGTGTGTATAAACGTCCAGTCAAACGCTGGCACAAGTGTGTGAGGGTCAACGGGGCGACACGTGTCCAGATCTCTCTCTCTCTCCACGCGTGTGTTTAGCTGCTCTTTCATCCCTGGGGTGTGTGACGCGCACACACACACACACACACACACACACACACACACACACACACACACACACACACACACACACACACACACACACACACACACACACACCGCGCTGGACTCCATCGATTTCAGAAACAACAGCAA
>NC_136896.1:30230399-30340399 GCF_949152265.1 Phoxinus phoxinus
TATCCTCATGATTTTTGGCATAAAAGAAAAATGGATAATTTTGACCCATACAGTGTATAGTTGCTATTGCCACAGATATACCCGTGCGACTCGTGACTTTGAGGCTCAAGAAACATTTCTGATTTTTATTAATGTTGAAAACAGTTGTGCTGCTTCATATTTTTGTAGAAACCGAGATACATTTTATTCAGGATTTTTTGATGAATAGAAAGAATAGCATTTATTTGAAATAGAAATCGTGTAACATTTATTGTAACATAAATAACATATTAGATGTCTTTACTGTCACTCTTGAGCAATTTAATGCATCTTTGCAGAATATTTGAAGTCTCTGTGAAACGGAAGTACCTGCAGATTTATATATACACACACACACACACACATATATTTATATATAGTGACGTACATCTGAGTCATCAAAAAAGAAAAAAGTATATTTTTTAGGGTAGGAATTATCCATAGGTTGTTGATTGGATGTTGAGATGTGGGCGTGGCACTTAAAGCATATGCAGATGAGCGTGAGCTTGAAGGGGCGGAGTTTGTGAGGACTAAATACTGGATTAAGTTAATTAAATAAAGATCCAGGTATGACATTTTAATTAAAGTGCCCCTATTATGCTATTTTAAAGCTTCCTAATTTGGTTTTGGAGTCTCCTACAACAGCTTTATATGCATAAAAAATAAAAAATAAAAATAAAAATGTTCTCATAATATTCAGTGCACATAACCTTATTTCTCAAAGATACTCAAACGACTCGTCCAAAGATTCGGTCTCTTTAAACTCCTCCTTTCCGAGAGCTGCTCTGCTCTGATTGGTCAGATGGCCTAGTCTGTTGTGATTGGTCGACCGCTTACAGCGCATGTCGGAAACGAAACGCACATTACCATAATTGGCTAGGATTACGAACGACTCGTTTTGGCAGTTCAGAGTCGGTTCTTTCTTTTGGGAGACAATAACTTTATCTGCACTTTGATCTTTGAGACTTTGCAGATCTTTTACTTTCACAAACTGCGTTAGTACACACTACATGAAAGGAAATATTAATAAAAACATAATAGCACTTGTATAAATGCACTTGCATTGAATGAAATCTTTCGTAATAATATCTATAACATGCATTTAGAAAATAGATGGTGTGAGTTTCCATTTCATGCTGACGTAAAGAAATATTTTATATTTCTATGTCACCAATCAAATGAAAAGTACATGTGTGACATCGATCATGTGATCATTCTCAAATCATACTAGAGAACATGATCATTACAAATACTAACACATTCTGAAATTGTTTATCAATTCGAATTTTCACTTAAATTATTGCTGATATATGATAATATCATACAATATGATACGAACAGTAAAAAAAAAAAAAATGAATAGGAATGAATAGGATTATGAATGGACTCACATTAAGGCCAAGCCCAGGTAGTTTGCGGTGCTGCCCCAGTACATGGGGTTTTCCATCACATTAAAAGGGAAACTGGTCACTTTCTGGTCCATGAGGATGCCGAAATAGTCTCCTATTTAAAGATAAAAACAAGCATGAATAACTCCACATCCTTCACATGCAAACTGAATGTCATATTCCTTCCTGGTCTTTATTCCTTTCTTAAGCTCACTTTACACATTTTGTATAGTTGCACAATTACACGTACAATAACAAAAACTGCACAGAACCGTGATGCACCATCTTTATATTCTGCAGAGACGTCATATGCTTTGCTCTCAGGACTCTAGTTTATATTACATTAATTAAAAGTAAAATACGCCACTGACAAATCAACAACTTTTACACTATAATATCAATTTGTGTGATGTAACGTTATTTTTTTGTCATTAGTTTATATTTTTAAAAGGCACACAAACACACACACATTCATATATTACCTTTTTATTTCTAAAACCACCCAAAAAAATCATGTATAATGATCTAGAACAAATACAAGCGAGAAAATAAAATTGGAATGGAAACATAATTGAAAAAAAAAAAAAAAAAACACACGCGCGCACAAACACACACACACACGCGCGCACAAACACACACACACACACGCACGCGCGCACACACACACACACACGCACGCGCGCACACACACACACACACCTTCATTTATTACCTTTATATTTCTAAAACCACCAAAAAATAATTTATAATGATCTAGAACAAATACAAGTGAGAAAATAAAATTGGAATGGAAACATAATTGAAAAACAAAAAAATTACATTTATAAATCAACTTACTAATGCTTCTTTCAACTACTCTATTGTCACGTAAAGTAATACACACACGAGTACAAAAAAATACAATTACAGTCGTTTTAATAAAAAAAGGAGAACATGTCAGAAATCGAGCACAACTACACATTAACACAAACAACACTGGACAGCAACTCAACAAAAGAGCTAACAATATCATAATGAGAACACAGGATGATTAATCAAACTGAGAAACTGGGTCACATGACAGGCACACACACACACATACAATCTTTCTGCCAACTGTTGAATCAGACAAACAAGATTGTGTGACATGAAGGATCCATCTGTGCGGCTTCATAAACTGAAGACGAGATATTACAGGAGTGCTGGATGAGGATGATCTCCGGCAGTTTAGCTGGAAATTAAACTCAGCAGGAAGACAGATTTCCAGGAACACACGACTGATTCAAGCAAATCATTCACACGGAAATCCAGCGTTTTAATGTAGAATTATGATTCGGCCTGTGCATGTCGACGGAGACTGTTCCCCAGAAACTCTGATGCATAAAAATGTTCATAAAGAGACGGTAAAATACATCCCTGAGAATCGGGCAGAGCTTAATCCAAGTCTTCCGAAGAGACACAATCACTTTATATGACGAACAGGTTTAATTTGGGCTTTGATCAGCGATCTGTGAAACATAAACCTCTTTATTAATGTTTTGAAGTTTTCAATGGAGGGACAGAAATCTCTCAGATTTAAAATATCTTCAATTGTATTCTGAAGATGAACGAAAGACTAATAGGTTTGAAATGTGTGTGTGTGTATTAGAGAACGTAAGTGTGTGAATGTCTGTGTGAGTGTGTGTGCGTGTGTGAGTGTGTGTGTGTGAGAGAGAGAGAGCATGAGTGTGAGAGTGTGTGTGTGTTAGAGAACATAAGTGTGTGAATGTCTGTGTGTGTGTGTGTGTGTGTGTGAGTGTGTTAGTGTGTTAGTGTGCGTGTGTGTGTGTGAGAGAGTGTGTTAGTGTGTGTGTGTGTGTGTGTGTTAGAGAACGTAGGTGTGTGAATGTCTGTGTGTGTGAGAGTGTTAGTGTGCGTGAGAGAGCGTGAGTGTGTGTGTGAGAGAGAGCGTGAGTGTGTGTGAGAGAGCGTGAGTGTGTGTGTGAGAGAGCATGAGTGTGTGTGAGAGAGCGTGAGTGTGTGTGTGAGAGAGCATGAGTGTGTGTGTGAGAGTGTATGTGTGTGTGTGTGTGTGAGTGTGTGTGTGTGTGTGTGAGTATGTGTGTGTGTGTGTGAGAGTGTGTGTGTGTGTGTGTGTGTGTGTCTGTGTGTGTGTGTCTGTGTGTGTGTGTGTGTGTGTGTGTGTGTGTGTGTGAAATGAAAGTCTAACAGGTTTGGAACGACTTGAGGGTAAGAATTGTCATTCTTAGGTGATTCAGTGTGTGTGTGTGTGTGTGTGTGTGTGTGTGTGTGTGTGTGTGTGTGTGTGTGTGTGTGTGAGAGAGAACGTGAGTGAGTGACTGTCTGTGTGTGAGTGTGTGTGTAATGAAAGTCTAACAGGTTTGGAACGACTTGAGGGTAAGAATTGTTATTCTTAGACGATTCAATGTGAGTGTGTGTGAGTGTGTGAGTGTGTTAGTGTGTGTGCGTGTGTGTGTGAGAGAGAGAAAGAGTGTGTGTGTGTGTGTGTGTGTATGTGTGTTAGAGGATGGATAAGTTTTGTTTTTGTGATTAAAATAAATTGAAAATATTACCCTAACATCAGTCTTCTTGCGTGGAGAAATTAGTTTATGTTGCTGTGCCAACGGAATACGTGCATAATGTGCGCGCGCCTGTGTTAACGTGCGCTTGTTGCCCGTGTGCGCTGATGCGCTCATCTGTTGACATTTCCGAATGCCTTCCTGCAGTTGCTTAATAAAAGCCGGCTTTCCACACAAACAAACGTACATGTGTCATTAGTATGAGAACATTTTTTTATTTTAACTGCCGGTCTCGGACATAAATATCATAATGTCTGTCGGACGCGGGCCGGGCTCGGACAGAAAAATGCAGCCCGATCCGCACTCTATTGTGTGTGTGTGTGTGAGAGATTGTAAGTGTGAGTGAGTGAGTGAGTGTGTGTGTGCGTGTGTGAGTGTTAGTGTGTGTGAGTGTTAGTGAGTGTGTGTGTGTGTGTGTGTGTGTGTGTGTGTGTGTGTGTGTGAGTGTTAGTGAGTGAGTGAGTGAAGCGTGTGTGAGAGTGTTAGTGCGTGAGTGAGAGTGTTAGTGTGAGTTAGTGAGTAAAGCGTGTGTGAGAGTGTTAGTGCGTGTGTGAGAGTGTGTGAGTGTTAGTGAGTGTGTGTGTGCGTGTGTGAGTGTTAGTGTGTGTGAGTGAGTGAGTGTGTGTGTGTGTGTGTGTGTGTGTGAGTGTTAGTGTTAGTGAGTGAGTGAAGCGTGTGTGAGAGTGTTAGTGCGTGAGTGAGAGTGTTAGTGTGAGTTAGTGAGTGAAGCGTGTGTGAGAGTGTTAGTGCGTGTGTGAGAGTGTGTGAGTGTTAGTGTGTGTGTGAGTGAGTGAGTGAGTGTGTGTTAGTGTGTGAGTGAGTGAGTAGTGTTTGTGAGTGTTAGTGTGTGTGTGTGTGTGTTGCCCATTGTGTTCTACGTCCACTGTCTCTGTGGTCGGCCTGGAGGAAAGCAGAGCACCGTTTATCATCGGGACTGTGTGAGCCGACGCTGCCGGATCAGGGTTTAAAGCTTCTTCTTCTCTCTGACCCAGATCAGGACAAAAGGTTTGACGGTAACTATCGCTCTCATAAATACACAATATACTGCACACCTGTTATGAATGGAAAATATGATTCATTCACAAGTACAAAGCAATGCTAACCTGAAAACTCATGCAAATAATTATGCAACAGGTGGAAGAGGAATCTATCAATCTATCTATCTATCTATCAATCAATCAATCAATCAATCAATCAATCAATCAATCAATCAATCAATCAATCAATCAATCAATCAATCAATCAATCAATCAATCAATCAATCAATCAATCAATCAATCAATCAATCAATCAATCAATCAATCAATCAATCAATCAATCAATCAATCTATCTATCTATCTATCTTTCTATCTATCTATCTATCTATCTATCTATCTATCTATCTATCTATCTATCTATCTATCTATCTATCTATCTATCTATCTATCTATCTATCTATCTATCCATCTATCCTGAATGATGCCCAACCCAGATGTAATTCTAGACATAAACAGAAACAATGCTACAAAAGCACCTGTAATTTTGTTATTTTGGCACAACAGAGGCTTTTATAATGGCAAAGACACAATAAATGTTTCAGAACGCCGACTGCCGGCGCTGTTGTTAAATGTCCAGTGAAAGCTGCCTGACAGCATGACCTACATCTAAACTCTCTTCTCTGAGTTCATATTAACTGTGAGTGGTCAGACACAGGTCAGGTGTAGATGTGTTCATAGATCCTCACAGAACATCAAGTGCCTTTTAGATGTGCTGGATTAACACTGGTGAAGGGAGAGTTCACCCAAAAATTAAAATTAGCCCATGATTTATTCTCCCTCATCCTGTATATGACAGTTCTTTTTTTATGATGGATAGATGCACTTTTGTGATGGATAGATGCACTTTTATGATGGACAGATGCACTTTTATGATGGATAGATGCATTTTTATGATGACAGATGCACTTTTATGATGGATTTATGCATTTTTATGATGGACAGATGCACTTTTATGATGGATAGATGCACTTTTATGATGGACAGATGCACTTTTATGATGGATTGATGCATTTTTATGATGACAGATGCACTTTTATGATGGATTGATGCATTTTTATGATGACAGATGCACTTTTATGATGGATTTATGCATTTTTATGATGGACAGATGCACTTTTATGATGGATAGATGCACTTTTATGATGGACAGATGCACTTTTATGATGGATTGATGCATTTTTATGATGGACAGATGCACTTTTATGATGGACAGATGCACTTTTATGATGGATAGATGCACTTTTATGATGGATAGATGCACTTTTATGATGGACAGATGCACTTTTATGATGGATTGATGCACTTTTTTGATGGATTTATGCATTTTTATGATGGACAGATGCACTTTTGTGATGGATAGATGCACTTTTATGATGGACAGATGCATTTTTATGATGGACAGATGCACTTTTATGATGGATAGATGCACTTTTATGATGGACAGATGCACTTTTATGATGGATTGATGCATTTTTATGATGACAGATGCACTTTTATGATGGATAGATGCACTTTTATGATGGATAGATGCACTTTTATGATGGACAGATGCACTTTTATGATGGATTGATGCACTTTTTTGATGGATTTATGCATTTTTATGATGGACAGATGCACTTTTATGATGGATAGATGCACTTTTATGATGGATTTATGCATTTTTATGATGGACAGATGCACTTTTATAATGGATTTATGCATTTTTATGATGGACAGATGCACTTTTATAATGGATAGATGCACTTTTATGATGGATTTATGCATTTTTTTGATGGACAGATGCACTTTCATGATGGATTTATGCACTTTTATGATGGACAGATGCACTTTTATGATGGACAGATGCACTTTTATGATGGATTTATGCACTTTTATGATGGACAGATGCACTTTTATGATGGATAGATGCACTTTTATGATGGATAGATGCACTTATATGGTGGATAGATGCACTTTTATGATAGAGAGATGCACTTTTATGACGGAGATATGCACTTTTATGACGGAGATATGCACTTTTATGATTGATAGATGAACTTATATGATGGATAGATGCATTTTTATAATGGACAGATGCACTTTTATGATGGACAGATGCACTTTTATGATGGACAGATGCACTTTTATGATGGACAGATGCACTTTTATAAAAAAAAATGCAAATTAATTATTTAAAAATCAAATCAAAATCTGGATTTTTGTTTTAGATTCTGTCACTCACAGTTGAAGAGTACCTATGATAAAAATTACAGACCTCTACATGCTTTGTAAGTAGGAAAACCTGCAAAATCGGCAGTGTATGTAATGTGTGTATATATATATATATATATATTTATATATATATGAATATTAATTTGTATATGCATAGGTATATGTGTATGTATATGAATATGTATGGAAGGTCAGAGAGCTGTAAGGCTGGATGTGGTACAGAAGGATCAGTGGATGTATTTACCCAGGAAAGTTCCAGTGACGCCCAGAGCCATGAAGCTGCTGATGACGAACAGAGATCCCAGTATGAGGAGAGCAGCTCCAGTGTAATACACCTGAGCATTATCCAGCAGCTCCCAGCGAGACTGACCCTTCATGGCCACTGTAATGCTGAGAGACAGAGAGGGAAAAATCACTAAAAACATACAAGTCCAAATATAACCTTCCAGCCTTTGGTCACATAATACATAACGGTGTGAATTAAAAAGAAGCAACGCATCCAAGGCCTATCTCACACCCGGCGCAATGCAGCGCCAGACGCGACGCGAGTGTGTTTTGCTAGTTTCAGCCTGACACAGTTTTCACTTCCACGTCCTGCACCACGTTGTTTAAATAGCAAATGCATTTGCGCTCATCTGTGTGTCCATGGGCTGCTGGTCTGAGAACGAGATGTGTGTTCAGGAGCATTGTTGGAGCGTTGCTATTTTGAGGAACTGGAATAGACTGAGCCATTGACCAACTGAACCTGCTCTAAAGTCAATGGTGCAATATTTATATATATATATATAAAAGAGTCCGTTAGTATGCGAGTACACTTTGTTCCTTAGATGGTCTGTTTGCGCTTTAACCTTTAACACACACACACACACACACACACACACACACACCTTTATCCTCGCGCACGATCAGATCTGTTTCCTCTCTAGAGACGTGTTCAGTTTTTCCACTTGCTAATTCCGTCTTGTAAATAGTGAATCCGCCATGGCTTTCAAAGGGAATGGGAGACGAGACTCTGATTGGTTTATTGCATGTTACGCCCAAAACACACCCATTACTCATTAAGAGATAGGGACAACTCTTTTAGACCATGCGTCGGGAGCGCCAGTCAGTTTTCCCGTCGTTAAACTAGCAAAAGTGGATTTGGACACGGATAAGTGCACTTGCGCTTTAGACCATGTGCCTAGATTGTTAAAATAGGGCCCTAGGGAGTAACGGTTCTCTGTAAATAAAAATAAAAATAAATCACAGCAAAGTGGGCGTTTACACTGAAGTCTCACAGCCAATCACAGCAGTGGGTGTTTACACTGAAGTCTCACAGCCAATCACATCGGTGGGCGTTTACACTGACGTCTCACAGCCAATCACAGCAGTGGGCGTTTACACTGAAGTTTCACAGCCAATCACATCGGTGGGCGTTTACACTGACGTCTCACAGCCAATCACAGCAGTGGGCGTTTACACTGAAGTTTCACAGCCAATCACAGCAGTGGGTGTTTACACTGAAGTCTCACAGCCAATCACATCGGTGGGCGTTTACACTGACGTCTCACAGCCAATCACAGCAGTGGGCGTTTACACTGAAGTTTCAAAGCCAATCACAGCAGTGGGTGTTTACACTGAAGTCTCACAGCCAATCACATCGGTGGGCGTTTACACTGACGTCTCACAGCCAATCACAGCAGTGGGCGTTTACACTGAAGTTTCACAGCCAATCACAGCAGTGGGTGTTTACACTGAAGTCTCACAGCCAATCACAGCAGTGGGCGTTTACACTGGAGTCTCAAAAAAAAGATTTTGCCTGAAGAAGACCCAGTAGGGTCGAAACGTTGCCTTTTTATTAAATATGGGAGTAAGTAGCAGTGTTGCGGACATTACAATCCTTTCATTTTAATATTCCTTATTGTCCAGCACCTGCCAGAAGTTGGGATGTGCACACAATAACCCTTTTTAGTTTACACTGAAGTCTCACAGCCAATCACAGCAGTGGGCATTTACACTGAAGTCTCACAGCCAATCACAGCAGTGGGCATTTACACTGAAGTCTCACAGCCAATCACATCAGTGGGCATTTCAACTGAAGTCTCACAGCCAATCACATCAGTGGGTGTTTGACGTCTCACAGCCAATCACAGCCGTGGGCGTTTACACTGAGGTCTCACAGCCAATCACAGCAGTGGGCGTTTATACTGACGCCTCACAGCCAATCACAGCAGTGGGCATTTACACTGAAGTCTCACAGCCAATCACAGCGGTGGGCGTTTACACTGAAGTCTCACAGCCAATCACAGCCGTGGGCGTTTACACTGAGGTCTCACAGCCAATCACAGCAGTGGGCGTTTACACTGAAGTCTCACAGCCAATCACAGCAGTGGGCATTTCAACTGAAGTCTCACAGCCAATCACATCAGTGGGTGTTTGACGTCTCACAGCCAATCACAGCCGTGGGCGTTTACACTGACGCCTCACAGCCAATCACTTGTGGGTGTTTACAAGACACAGCCCTTTAAACAAAGCATTCAAATCAGAGGATTAAATCTGGGTAGGAAAAATAGCTTTTATTTCTAAACAAATTATGACAATTTTTGAAATTGATTTTAAAAACCATACTAACATTTTAAGTGCACCCCAGGAGACATTATAAAACATGCAGTTCACGACCCCTTTAACAGACCCACTGCTCTACTTTCTATTATGTTCCCCACATGGAAAGAGAGGGCAGTTCGAACACATCTGGGCGTCCAGCTGACTTCTACATTACTGTGGGTCATTTCCACAATCAGCAGGAGAGATCTCCCACACAGTCCCAGACAGGAGAAGAGTGATTATCCCCTGCATCTCTCTCAGGCGCTTACACCAAAGCTGAAAACAAATACTTGCGACTTGATTGTACATTTCAGACTTTAAAAAAAACACCTTGTACATGACAGAGTTTTCAGTGTGTTTTCAGGGCTTCTGGGTCACGGCTACATCAAGAAAAGTCACTACGAAATCAAAATATTTGTTTTGCATATTTATATACTTTACTGTAAATATCTACTTTTATTCCCTCTCTAAATTGTATATATTGCACTACTGTTGAATGCCTGAGCCTCAACCAAATGCATTTCAACGTACAAATAGTCTTTGACAATTTTTTTTCATAATTATGACAAATAAATAAACTTGAAAATGTACCATTTCCATTTTTTATTGAAAATTGCAGTATTTATTTTAAGCGATTTATCGGTGCACATCATTATTGTTCCTGGTAATCCAGCATCTCTTCTCTGATGATGTGGGCGGGGCAACCTGTCACTCACATGATATCAGCCAATAGCAAACCACAACCATCCAATCAATTCCCCACAGAGAAAAATCAAGCCCCGCCCACATTTGTTCTTGTTCCAGAAGCGTTTCACTCGATATACGACACAATAGAGAAGACCAGCGCAACCTCCCGTTCATGCCGACTTTAACTTCATCAACAGGAATAAAGACGCACTTTTAAGGTAAAGTGACGAAAGTTAAAGGTAAACAACTAAAAGTAACTAATATCTTGATTTCCCCATAAAAATTTCCCCTATTCAAAACAAAGCAAAGCTTTTTTTAAAGGCCAAAACATGGAAATTAGTTGCACTTAAGGCGAGACACTACAGGTGAATAGGGTAAAATTTTTAAATAATAGATATCACCATGAAACTTCCTCAGTTGATTACTTACACAAGTTCATAAAAAAATGTATTACAAGTTTTTTTAATTAGCAAATTAGGCATCATCTCATTAAATATGCACAATCTTGCATATATTTTCGGTAGATAGATCTGAGCATATGATAAAGCCAGGTGCAAAATTATTTTTTCATTTTGTTTACACACAAGATGAAAAAAATGTTCAGAGGGATTTCAGGATATATGCTTTCATTACCTAGGAAATCTAAATATACTGTCCATAGCCTTAAAATGATTTTATCGATACTTGAGCGTATAGGCTACACCAGTTTTTTAGTGAACAGTTCATTCAAGCATTTTCGAGGCGTCCGAATAATAAGTTCCAAAAAGAAGTGCAAACCCTGTGCTATTTGAAAGAAAACAAGGTAAAAAGATTGAATCCAATATTTGGCAATGGCATAGTATAAGAAGAGATTTATAAGCAACCTTTTGTAGGCTTTTGTGACTCAGAACACCACATGAAAAATAAAAAGCACAAAAATAATATTTTTCAAGGGGAGAAGTTGTTATATCCTGTGTGAACAAAATGAAAACCCTCCCCGGGTCAAAATGACCGGACCACATCTCTCACATTGTGTTAAATCATTTGAGCTGGAGAGGATTTTCTTTTTATTATCCACAATAAATAAGTTCATTTCAGTTTTTTTCCAGTCTAATATTATGTGGCAGTGAGATGGACAGCAGGCTTTAAGTTTAGTGCAGAATTCTGAACACATATATAGACCTTTAGAAAAAAATACAATTATATATATATATATTAAGGCTGGGCAAATAATCGATTTTTTGATTAATTCATTTTAAAATGTGGTCGATTCAAAATCGATTCTCAAAGGCCAAAAATCAATTTTTTCCCATATTTATTTATACCTATCACCCAAAAGCTAGTATTAGTTTTCCTCCAGTGTTCATAGGCTTGCAGCCTCCATGCTACAGCGAATGCTGTGAGATTTTATGTTAGTTTTCTCTTAAACAAAATAATCTGATCCTGATTGGTCAAGGCATGATGCGACTGTTCTGACTCGTCTAATGTTCAGCATCACTTTTTCATCTTGCATCAAAATCCTGTCTATTCACTGTATGCGTTTGAAGTTGGGTTTTAATGTACCCAAGAGTACCTAAAATAAAAAGAGTTTAATATACAGGTTTGTGGCTCTATTTCTTTTTATTAATTAACCACTCGTAAACTTATGTTCACCGTTTAAAAATAAATAAATATAGGATTTGTATTAAATCTATATTCATTGAGTCGAATCGGGAACTGAAATCGAATTCAGAGCTTGTGAATCGAAATCGAATCGAATTGTAACATCTGAATCGATACCCAGCCCTAATATAATATAATATATATACATATATATATATGAAGACTTCAGATGCAAAAGCCTCTAAGTGCCATCTGAAATTTTCTTCTAAAATTAGCGTTTTTATCAAGCTAATATATTTAAGTTCAGTAATTTCACTTTAATGACAATAATAGGTAATTTTCATTGCCATTAAAGTGAAATAACTGAACATAAACATACAAACTTGATAAAAATTATCATTCTAGAAGAAAATTTCAGATTAGAGGCACTTAGAGGCTTTTGCATCTGAAGATTTCACGATTCATATATATATATATATTAGGATAATCCAACCACCTTCATCAAACCCTCAGCACGTGAGTCAATAAACGGGAGACGATCGGAGAAAAGACAGAATATCGTCTGCGGTCACATGTCGCATTGTGTTGGTTTCGTGTGCATTAAACTCGGGTGGCACTTCTCTTAAAAGAGTTTTAATGTGCACTCTCAGACAGACAGCAGACAAAGAGAAAATAAAAGCATATTATTATCAAGGAGGGCTTGCTATTGATCGCTCTGAGCTTGTGCGTCAAAACTTTAAAGGTCTTCTTTTATATTGACATGTCTTGAGAGATGAGAAAAAACACTCAACGGAATCAAAGGAAATCTGCCTGTGAAGACTCTTGTATTTTTATATTTATGTGTTCACACAATGCTTATTAAAAAGATATTTAAAAAAAAAATCACGATGTGCTGACTCAGCAAAGCTCTTCACATGATAAATGCAAGATAAAGATAAATGTTCGTCGATCACATGATAAAAAGGTGCAGAGTGGGCATCTTTAAAATAGTGCAGTTGGAGGAAATTAAATATATTATTTTAATAATGAATTATAATATATATATTTTTTTTAATTACTCTCCATGTGTTATCTTCATTTGTATTTCTCTTCTGGCACGTAATGCTGTTAAAAAATTTAATACCTCTTGTTCTTGTTACATTGAATTGTTAAGAAAAACAAAGTGTTTGACTTTTACACGTCTGTAATTAAAATAAGTCGTGCCATTTTTTTTTTACAGCTAAAAGAAAGTACAGAAAAGTTCATTTATTTCAGTAATTCAACTTAAAAGGTGAAACTAATATATTATATAGACTCATTACATGCAAAGTGAGATATTTCAAGCCTTTATTTGTTATAGTTGTGATGATTACAGCTTATGAAAACCCCAAAGTCAAAATTAGAATATTGTGAAAAGGTTTTCATAAGCTGTAAGCCATAATCATCAAAATTATAACAAATAAAGGCTTGAAATATCTCACTTTGCATGTAATGAGTCTATATAATATATTAGTTTCACCTTTTAAGTTGAATTACTGAAATATATGAACTTTTGCACCATATTCTCATTTTTCGAGTGAAAGGAGTCCCCTCCTGCTTTAAAGTGAAGGGGGAAAAAAAGATCTCAGCGATTGAAATTGGGTGACATCAGTGTGGAAAAGAGGACAGTTTGTGCTGATGACCCATTTAAATGATTAGAAGATGATCATCTTCTGTTCCTCTCCTGAAAATACTCATTTAGACGTGCGGAAAACCCAAGAGATGAAGATGAAATGGCCTTAACTCAATCATTTTTTTTATAAAAACATCACTTACATCATCATTCTTACATCATTTTTCAAAGAAATCCGAATTAATCTCTGACACTCTACGCAGGTGTGTGATTGGCCAAATGATGGTCAGTGAAATAAATGGGCTACATTTTCAGGCACACACACAAACACAATCACACACACACACACACACACACACACACACACACACACACACACACACACACACACACACACACACACACAATCACACTCACACAGACACAGACACACACACACACACACACACACACACACACACACACACAGACTCACACGCACACTCAATCACACACACACACACACACACACACACACAATCACACTCACATACACACACACACACAAACACACTCAATCACACACACACACAATCACACACACACACACACACACACACACACACACAGACTCACACACACAAAATTACACTCACACACAGACTCACACACACACACACACACACACACACACAATCACACGCACACTCAATCACACACACACACACACACACACACACACACAATCACACTCAATCACACACTCACATACACACACACACACACACACACACACAAACACACTCAATCACACACACACACACACACACACACACACAGACTCACACACGCACGCGTACACACACACACACACACAATCACACTCAATCACACACACACACACACAATCACACTCACTCAATCACACACACACACAATCACACTCACTCAGTCACACACACACACACACACACACACACACACACACACACACACACACACAGACTCACACACACACACACACACACACACACACACACACACAGACTCACAGACGCACACACACACACACACACACACAATCACACACACAATCACAATCACACTCACTCAATCACACACACACACACACACACAGACTCACACACGCACGCGTACACACACACACACACACACACAATCACACTCAATCACACACACACACTAGGGGTGCACGATTCAGAAAATGTCACGATTCGATTCCGATTTTTAGGCTCAAGATTCGATTCAAAATCGATTCTCGATTCAAAAAAACGATTCACAGTATGTAAATGTAGTTTAATCTTTCCTATGTGATTGATTGTAGTAGACATACAATTTTAAAGGAAAGAAACACAAAAAACTCAATGTAGTTTGATATTACTTTACTTTGTCTTCATGCAAAAATAAAAACTGAACGCCTGCGCCTCCGACTCTGAGGAACACACACACACACACACACACACACACTGAATGCTTGCGCCTCCGACTCTGAGGAACACACACACACTGAATGCTTGCGCCTCTGACTCTGAGGAACACACACACACACACACTTACTGAACGCCTGCACCTCCAACTCTGAGGAACACACAGGCAAATTAGTTACAGGTTGGAGTTCGTCCGCGTCTTTAATTTTAATCTCTGGGTGATGGCGTACCATGTGATTTCTCACGTTTGTGGTGTTTCCAAAATACTTAACTTTTGCTTTGCAAAGCCAGCATATAGCATGAGTCCTATCAAGTTCCGTCTTTCCCTCGAGGTTATAAAAGCCAAAATGCGCCCAAATTATCGCCTTCAGTGAGGATGGAGCAGGTTGAATAATTCTTTCTGTGAGGTTTGCCATTGTTTGCGCCGAATGACTTTTGCTGCAATTTTTCTTTTGTTATGACAAGCGTGTGCAGGCGTCAGTGTGAATTCGACGCAGCGCCATCTATAGGAATGCTGAGCTAAACTAATTTCAGGACAATATTAACACGGCAAAAAAAAAAATATATATATGTATATATGAATCGATTTTTTGAATTCTATGAATCGATTCTGAATCGGCAAAGCTTGAATCGCGATTCAAACGTGAATCGATTTTTTTGCACACCCCTAACACACACACACTCATTCAATCACACACACACACACACACACACACACACACACACACACACACACACACAATCACACTCACTCAATCACACACACACACACACACACACACACACACACACACACACACACACACACAGACTCACACACGCATGCGCACACAATCACACACACACACACACACACACACACACAATCACACACACTCACTCACTCACACACACACACACACACACACACAATCACACACACTCACTCACTCACACACACACACACACACACACAATCACACACACAGACTCACAGACGCACACACACACACAATCACACTCACTCACTCTCACACACACACACACAATCACAGACTCACACACACACATACACAATCACACTCACGCACACACACACACACACACACAATCACACACACACACTCACACACAATCACACACACTCACTCACTCACACACACACACACACACACACACACAATCACACACAATCACACACACAGACTCACACACACACACACACAATCACACTCACTCACTCACACACACACACACACACA
Source organism: Phoxinus phoxinus (assembly GCF_949152265.1). NCBI lineage: Eukaryota > Metazoa > Chordata > Actinopteri > Cypriniformes > Leuciscidae > Phoxinus > Phoxinus phoxinus. The sequence continues at coordinate 30,246,723 of NC_136896.1, forward strand.
ATCACAGACTCACACACACACATACACAATCACACTCACGCACACACACACACACACACACACACGCACACACTTTTGGACTAACTTGAGTGAGTTAGTCCAAAATGCAGCCGCTAGAGTTCTTACTAGGTCAAGAAAATATGATCATATAACACCAATTTTATCATCTCTACACTGGTTACCTATAAAGTTCCGTATCAATTACAAAGTATTGTTACTGACCTATAAAGCCCTAAATGGTTTAGCTCCTGTGTATTTAAGAGATCTTCTATCGCCATATATTCCATCGCGCTCTTTAAGATCGCTAAATTCGAGGCTTCTGGACGTATCTAGGATAACTAAGTCCACTAAAGGAGGGAGGGCGTTTTCACATCTAGCTCCTGAACTCTGGAATAGCCTTCCTGATATTGTCCGAGGCTCAGACTCGCTCTCCCAGTTTGAAAACTAGATTAAAGACGCATCTCTTTAGCCAAGCATTCACATAATGCATCTCATACCTTTTATACTACAGTTAAATCAGATCAAATGCATTCATATTATGAACAGCAGCTACGCTAATTATTTCCCATCTGCCTTTTTTGTTGTTATCTCGGGACGCCTGTCATAACTCAAATAGAGTTCGTCCGCTCCAGTATCCGGCCTCTCATGGAGACTTCAGATGCCCCAACGCCTGTGAAGAGACGACTCGACGCCTGTGAAGAGACGACCCAACGCCGGCGATATGTTATGCCCTAAATTTATGATTAACTAACTGTATTTTTGTATGTACATTTCTGAAATGCATTTTCTGTAAAGCTGCTTTGAAACAATATGTATTGTGAAAAGCGCTATACAAATAAATTTGAATTGAATTGAATTGAACACACAACGCAGGTGTGTAATTGGCCAAATGAAGGTGAGTGAAATAAATGGGCTACATTTTCAGGCACACACACACACACACACGACGCCTGGCAAAAACACAGATGTAACTGAGGTTGAGTCAGCTCTGCTCAATAGAGGTCAGATCTTCGCATTCATGTTAGATAATGGAGTGACAGACGAGGATGGCGTGGACGTGAAATCACAGAAGTCTATATTACACAGGACACAATAGAGACGAATGCCTGATGAGGGGGAACGAGGAGGTCATGCTCGGGTTATGGAGAGACATGGCACAGTTTCACCTTCAGAAATTACTATCTTGTAAAGTGAAGGAAAGCTCGTGTGTGAAAGGATTATATATTAATACTTTTAGTGTCAGTCTGTAGTGTGAAAACGTTCACACAAATTATTTGTTATATTTGTGACCATGGACCACAAAACCAGTCACATGGGTCAATTTTATGAAATTGAGATTTAAACATAATCTGAATGCTGAATAAATAAGTGTTAGGATAGGACAATATTTGGTCGAGACACAACTATTGAAAATCTGGAATCTGAAGGAGCAAAAAAATCTAAACATTGAGAAAATCGCCTTTAAAGTTGTGCATTTATGTTCACGATTGTGCTGCATTCACTCACAAAAATATATGTTTTATATATTTACGGTAGGAAATTTACTAAATATCTTCATGAATATTAGCTACCACTAATGCCCAGAGCTCACTCAGCTAACGGCAGTTATGGGGCATATTCATAAAGAGTGTGTGTGCCTCTTAACAGACACAACATGCTATTAAAATGTCTGTCCAACATGAACAGGGTCCTTACATGACAACAAGATGCGTTTAGCAACTTAGCCATTGTTTAAATTCACCTGAATAGTGTTTTAGAGACGGCTAGCTGTAGTCTCGCGCTGAAGTCCCGTGGGAACTCGCGTTGTAGCCGGAAAAAGGTAAATAGAAGTGTGCAGCTGGAGGAGCGTCGTGTGTGTGAAGAGTGTGAGGCTAGTTCTTCGTCTGTATACTCGGGTTTGAATAAATAAGGACGACCATCAAACTCAAAAGCCTCTTCCATGTGTTCAAAATCTTCTATATTCTCCATAGTTACGTTACGAACCATTTCTTCTTCATTTGTGAGCAACTCCGATCATCACTCACAACGAGAAACCACCTTATTTTCGTTTGTCGTTTCAAACCAAAAACAAAGAAACGGTAAAAAAGAGCCGTTCTCCCGTTTTTGGTTTCTGAATCCAAAAACTAAAAACGCCTAAACCAAATACAAATAACGGTCCAATTTTGGTTTTTGGAAATTCCTTTTTTCATTTCTCCGTTTGAAGATCGCCTTAAAAGAAAGATAGGTTGGCCACGTGACCCGAAAATAATAGTAAATATAGCCTAGCTTTTAGAGCGGTCATAATATGCAGCACCAACAGTTATACCAGAGTAACGTTAGAAGAAGAAAAAAAACAATCAATAAATAGGCTTATATAAACCTGGACCGAAAGAAATATGTTAGCAACAGTAGTTTATTACAGTGATTTAAAGGGCACCTATTATGACATTTAAAATGTTCCTAATGTTGTTTAGGGAGTCCCCAACAACAGTTTTACATTCATGCAATGACAAAAAACACTTTTGTTGTCGTATAATATGCATTTATTTTTACCTGATTTGCTCACCGACTCCCAAATGAATCGTTCAACGACTCATTTTTCAAACCCCTCCTTTGCGCGACGCTAATCTGCGTTGAGTGGTCAGATGACCCAGCAGTGTTTACAGAGATAATACTTATTGTTTAACACGGAGTACAATGATGCTTTTATCAATTAAATCGTGTTATAATAATGATTATAGTCCACTGCTTTGTAGTTTGTAGTAAAAAACTAAAAATAAGATAAAGAATGTAATGTTATGTTAGCGAGCATAGCCCAGAGTTCATATTGTAAAAGCACAATCAGTCTTTGTTTGCGTTAGCCCGATGCATAAACATAACGTTTTTCCAAAAATAACAAAAATAAAATGTAGTAACGTTACTACGAGGTATTATTCTATTCTTTAAGACAACTCCGAAAACAACGACAAACACTTCACATATCTCAATACAATTGTCATTGAAGACCTAGAAGCTAAACGGTGCTAACACAACAAACAAAATAATAATTAAGCATGCTACATAAAACATAAAAGCAACAATTATTAATAACACTTACAGGTTGTGATACGGAGGAGGAAGCTGATGCAAATACACTTGGAACTGAACCTTCTTTCAATATCAGCCGGCTCACGAATCCAAGTTTGATTGCATTTAAGTTGGTAAAGCAATCGTCTTGAAAATGGCGCGAGCAAAGCACAAGGCTCGGACTACACTTCTGTGGTATAGTTGTATATATGAATTGTAGCCACTTAGTCTTCAAATGCTCCTCTTTGGGCAGATGAAAAAAGTTGGCTTTTGAGTCGCACTTCAGAACACAGCGTCTCGTCGCCATGATATTTTCCCTGCTGGCCTTGGAGCGCAATAAGTGGGCGTATCGTATTCAAATAACTTGACAAGTTGACGTCATCTAGTCAGAGAAAAAGCTTCGGTCTTCTAACGATTCATAAAAATGACTCAGAGTCGACTCTTACTTTTGAAAGACAATAACTTTATATACGGTGCACTTTCATATTTAAACGATCAAGATTAACTTAAAAATTGCCCTGAGTTCTCCTTTAATGAACATACATATCCCCAGGATGGTGTATCTATTATTACTGTTTTGTTTATTGTCTCATGTACTGTACTTTGTTTTATGCATGCTTTATGATTGAACCACTAGATAAATGTAACCTTATCTATACCATAATTCCTATCAAAATAATCCTCATTTAATGCCCAAAAGTATGAAGGGACACAAACTGCTAATCCATGTACATATGCACAATACCATGCTTGAAGACAGAGGATCATCGTACACTTTCCCTCCAAAGTTTTAGGTTCACTGCAAAAAATATATATATATTATTTAGTATTTTTGTCTTGTTTCCAGTCCAAATATCAAACATTTCTTAAATCAAGATGCATTTACTAAAGTAGTAAAATTACCTAAGACATTAAATCTTGTTTTCTGGGGTATTAATCAAAATTAAGTGAGTTTTTGTTTAAAACAAGCTAAATTATCTGCCAATGGGGTAAGAATAATAATCTAGTTTCCCTGTTTGAATTAAGATTATTTTTATTACCCCATTGGCAGATCATTTAGCTTTTTTTTAAGCATCAACTCACTTAATTTTGATTAATTCCGCCGGAAAACAGGACATAATATCTTATGTTATTTTACTCATCTAGTAAATTCATCTCGATTTAAGAAATGTTTGATATTTGGACTGGAAACAAGACAAAAATACCAAGTAAAAAAAGCATTCCTATTGGCTCACTGGTGCCCTGGAGGAACTGGGGCAGTATATCCACTTCATTTCTGTGTATTAAAGGGGTCATGACATGATAAATAAAATTTGCTTTGATCCTTGACATATAAGAGGTCATTGTACTGGTAAAATATCCTGCAAGTTTCAGAGCTTAAAACATCCTCATTATAAACCAAGCATTTCTTTAACCACCCCCTTTTTTTTAATAGACATGAAAATGCACATACCGAACTTAAATGGTTGTAATTCAAGAATGCTTTGGAATATAGATGTAAGATTGGTCTCGTTAAACAGAATAAAAGTTATAGAAGTTTGAGTTTATGAAAATATACAATGTTAAAATTTTAATTATTCATATTTTATATAAAATATATATTTTCAAAACCTGGAGGACTCTAAAAATGCAAAAAATCAGTGAGATTTAGTTTGGGCGCAGTACCACACTTCTCCACTAGTTGACATTACTGCCCATATAAGGGCCTCAATTTCCATATGTGTTTGAGTGATCTGAACCATTATTTTTACAATTTTCATACAATTTATGAAGTAGACATCCTATTCAGAAGTAGTGTTGGAAGTTTGGCAGATTTTGAAATGAATTAAACCTCTAAGAAACACAAAAGATCACGTATGTGCATCATAGCTCGCTGACACGTCACTAATGCTGTGATGTGGCAGCTATTATTATTTTCTTTATATTAAAAACATTTTCAGAGCTTTTTTTCTCAAATAATTGAATGGATGCTATCTTTTGAACTCTTGGCATGAAAACAAACTGAGGTTTCTACCATTCTTTCATGATTTTTCATGTTCATCACTATTTCAAAATAAAGGTCTGAACACGCCTTAGAAGTATGAACATATTCTTGTTGCAAATTGATAAATTACGGCTCTTCTAATTTATTTTGAAAATCAGTCACCAACACTGATGGGCAGTAACGCGTTACTGTAATCCCATTACTTTTTTCAAGTAACGAGTAAAGTAAGGGATTACAATTGCAAAAGCAGTAATTAGATTACTGTTACTTTCCCGTAAGGAGGCTGCGTTACTGCGTTACTGTGATTTTGTTTCGTTAGACTGTCTCGTGAGTCGTGGCTTAATTTGAGCCGGAACACGCCCGACGTTGGATACGGAACCTTTTTTATTGGATCCGGCACCTCCTATGTCACTATGGAAAATTAATCGCCTAAATAAAAAAAATTAAAAATACTATTTGTGTAGCCTATAGTGTTCAATGTTATTATCGATAGAGCTGCACAAATGGGGTATTATTTCATCCGCAACCGCATCACAAAACTCATCATCCGTAAATGCTGATGCGAGCCGCAAGAAAGCCCTTGTCTGTTCTAGAAAGGATGCAGCAAAGATATTTAATGCTAATGTATGAGACATCGGCCTACGCTGAGTTTCATTCATTTATGAGGTGCGCGCTCTAGTTAACAATGAAAGTGAAAGTGAAAGTGGCGCGCCGGCTCCTCCATGTCACGGTTATTATATTGTCTGCTATATTTGCCTTGTATTTGTTAAATACATGCAAATGGTTGATGAAACATTTATTAAAATAAGATGCAATTGAATTTATACAAAACGAAATTCACTTTAAGGAAAGGTTTTCTACAAAGCAAAACTTAATGTAATGGTAAAAACATGTCTGACGATTTACAAAAACAAAACTAATCTGCACTTTAATGTTAAAAGACGTAAATGTTAATGATTTGGAATACAGTCATGAGAGACTTTCATTTTAATTATTTTATTGCTGTATTTTATTTACATCTAATCGAATAGAGGATTTTACAAAAAAATATGTGCATTTTATATGCTGGAATATGCAGAAATATAAGTTAACAGAAGAAGGACTTTGTGTATTTCGTTAAAATATGGTGGAATGTGCAGAAATTGGTTAAATGATCAACAATTTTCTTCAAGTCTGAGACTGTTGCATTTAATTTAATTTTTGGTTGATGCAATGTGCATAAAGTTAAAATATTGAAACTAATAAAACAAGTTTTAAAAAAGAGAATGTTTCATTTAATTAAATTTTAGATGATGGAATATGCAGGAAGAATATAATTAGGCTGAAAGGTCTGCTTTGTATTCAGGTCGTGCATCATGTTTTTGAAGTAAAGTAACTAGTAAAGTAACTAGTAAAGTAACTACTGATTACTTATTTTCAAAAGTAATTAAAGTAACTGGATTACTTTCTTGGAGAAGTAATCAGTAATCAGTAACTAATTACTATTTCCAAGTAACTTGACCAACACTGCAAATATGTAAAGTAGAGATTGTAAGCTTTCAAATGATATATAGTTTGTCAAGATTAGTTTAGATTTAGTATAGTATTAGATTTATCTATTCTAAATCTAGCTTGAACATGTTGAAATATAAAATATTATAATTATTCATAGGTATGCAGTGTCATAACTACATCTCTGACGTTTATAACAAACCAACCCGTTTGAAAATCGGTAGAAAATTGAGCAAGTTATGATTATTTAAAAAGTACATGCACCGTTAAAACACAATGTTACGAATGAGCGAGCTGACTGTGGCAAGATGGCCGCCAGGTGCGGACGTCGACCTCCATTGGCCAGCAGCGCGGACGAGACATCTAGCCTTTATTATGTATATCTATGGTGGACACAACCACCACATGTGACCCTGGACCACAAAAACAGTCGTATGGGTAAAAAATAATTAAATGTATACATCGTCTTTGATGTGAGGTTTGTTAGGATAGGACAATATTTGGCCGAGATACAAATATTAGAAAATCTGAGGGTGCAAAAAAATCTAAACAAAGACACAAAAATATTGGTAGACATGCATTTACCTTTTGGAATACTTTTCCTTTTGCCAGTGTTTTATAAAAGCAATATGCAATTGCATATTTTTCTCATGGCTTATTGCTTTTTTTACAGTCTAGAACAGAACAAATGAGTTTAACATTGTGTGAGAACATGGTGATAGGTCCAAAATTAGAGAAATGAAGTGATAAATGCCCTTAATTCCTTAAATTAAATAAATACACTGAGGTCCATGTTTAATTAGGTGCTGAAATTGTATTTTGGCAGAACAAACTGCACGTACAACAGTCTAGTATTATCATGAGATAAATCAATAATAACCTCATAGGGAAAGTTATTTGTGTTTTCAACGTGAAATTCTGCTTTAAAAAAGTCACAGTTAAAAAAAACTTTTTTATTTTTATCAAATGTAAATTCATGTCACAGTTACACTTAAAGGGGTCAACTGTACATGCACTTTTACAAGTTGATTGCACTGAAATGTGTGTTGGCAGTGCCTGTACACAACCATCATAAAATGATAAAAATCCATCCAGTGTTTTTTTTTTTTTTTATCTCCTCAAATTGAGCTGTCCGATTTTGTGACGTCACAAAATCGACGCCCCTCCCACGATTGTTGATTGACAGCAGCGTTTTTCACCAGACTGCTTTACAAATGAGGGTCAATATAAAGCTGGTTTTGCTAAGAAGCTGCTCCTGAAAAAAGGATCTGTACCAACTATTCGTGTTCCTGCTGAACCTCCAGAAGAAGTGAGTGTAACGTTTTATTAACCTTTATATTAATCCTTATATTAATCTTTGCAAATCGCTAGCACGCTTCACGATGAATGCGGCTAACTTAATGTTTACACTCAGGGTAACGTTACATTACGGCATGTTTTTACGACGTTCTCATTATAATGAATAATTCCACATTTATACTGAACAATGCATTATAGTTATTATGTTATCCTCAGACTCCCGCTGCCATTCTTCAAAATATAGCCTCAACTGTTGTCAAGAACAGAGGGGCGGGGCTAGCAAAGCTCATTATCATTTAAAGACATATGCATTAAAACGGCGTGCTGAAAACAGAGCTGTTTTTGACCTGGTAAAATGAGTGTTTTCTTACAATACTAATGAGAATTTTTAATTAAAGTATATGACAAACTTTTAATTTAGACCCTAAATAATCATATTAGCTTGTACAAAAATGGCATTATATGACCCCTTTAATGTTGTCACATTTTCCTGGTTAAATAAACATTTCTGTACATTACATCCAAAAAAATCTAATATGTATCTTTACATAAAAATATATAGGCTAATTAATGTTCTATTTATTAAAAACCAAGTAAAAATCTCATCAAGTTAGTGTTTTAAACGTTTTTACATTTATTCCAAAATACAGGCGAAACTCGAACAATTTGAATATGGTGCAAAAGTTCATTTATTTCAGTAATTCAACTTAAAAGGTGAAACTAATATATTATATAGACTCATTACATGCAAAGTGAGATATTTCAAGCCTTTATTTGTTATAATTTTGATGATTATGGCTTACAGCTTATGAAAACTACAAATTCAAAATTAGAATATTGTGAGAAGGTTTTCATAAGCTGTAAGCCATAATCATCAAAATTATAAAATGTATAAATGTAATGAGTCCTAAAGGCAGTAATCATTTAAACAATATATTTTATATGTGAACTGATGTTCTTCTTTTTAATTATCATCTTATTTTTGGATCATGAAGACGTACCTTTAATTCCCCCCCCCACAGCTTCGAGTCTGATTTTGACGTGACATAAAGCCGTGATATTTAAGTGGCTGAGTTGTTTACTAACTTTTTAATTAATCAGTCTTCCCATAAGCACCATTATTTTGATCACTCAGACCGATACGCGGGATTTATCGTACAAACCAATCATATCCATTCATAACCAATTATATCATCATAACCTCTAATGTGACTTTCCCCCATTCATTCTCAATTACCCCCCCCCCATCAAACCCAGCGCATTACTTTTGTAATATGGATTATTATTATTTTGAGGAGGCTCTGCATCCCATAACTCCTCCGAGGAAATAGATGGTTTGTTTAATCGTCGTTAATCTTCCGAGACTCTATGAATAGCTTTCATCCGCAGCCTTTAAATACATCAATTCTTTAAGGATTTGTGTGCAAACACAGTGTAATGATTCATACACAATAATAAAATACATTATGCATGCGTTCAGCAGAGCCGGACAGTAACGGAGTACATTTACTTGAGTACAGTACTTAAGTACAATTTTGAGGGATCTGTACTTTACTCGAGTATCATTTTTGGGGAGTACTCATGACTTTACTCAAGAACATTTGAGAGGCAAATATTGTACTCTTTACTCCATTACATTTCTATCCATAACCGTGAGTACTGAGTACCCATTACTTCTTCTAAAAAAAAAAAATTCTCGTCAATTTGTTGTTTCCCTCTCAAACATGACTGGATTGTGCAGGCGTCACTGATTGGGACAGCCTATCAGCAATCACCTTTCAGAGGTGTGGTTCAGAGGTGTGTCAGAACATTGCTATATTGCCTTCTTTGCTGGTTTAGGTTTATTGATTTGATTGATGAAAAAACAGAGAAACTCAAATGTACACACAATTGTTAGTTCAAATGTGGGTGCAAAAAATCCATTAAAACTCTAGCAGAGGTTTGTCAGAGCGTTGCCATTGTGCTATTGCCTTGTGGGCAAGTGCGAAATGTTAAATAAAGCAACGTGGTAAAAAGATGAAAATTACTTGATTTTACTTTCAATTCCTTTTACATTATCCAAGGAATTAACATTAACATTTTTCATAACTCCATGTAGGACGTTTCTGTACATAAATGTAAGCACTGTGGCAGTAGAAATGCAATATTTAGGAAATGTACTCTTGTACTCTTGATACTCAAGTACTTTTAAAAACATATACTTCAGTACTTTTACTTGAGTAGACATCTGACTGTAGTACTTTTACTTGTACTTGAGTAAAATTTAGCAAGGGGAATCTGTACTTTTACTCAAGTAATGAAGCTGTGTACTCTGTCCGCCTCTGGCGTTCAGACTAATCACTAATGTACATCTAATTATAAATGCAATGTGGCTGAATATAATAGATGTTAATCCACATGCTAATAGCTTTAGATGGGTCTGTTTGGGGGGATTAGAAATGTGTTCAATGAACCATAACAGAATCTCTCCCTATAGACAGATGCATAAAAATATAACAATTAAAAGATATGCTTGTGCATAATTCCTCATCTGAAAGTGTAGAGATCATACAGTCATCTTTCTTTCAAGAAACAGATGCGATTTTCAACAGGTTGCACATTTACTTGAAACCTTAATGCTGCATTCACACCAAACGCGAATAAAGCGTCTGGCGCGAGTGATTTCAATGTTAGGTCAATGTAAAGACGCTCGGAGGGGGTCTCGCCCAGGGTGTAATTCAATGTAGAACCGCCACTGCTTGTCTGCCTTTTTGTCAGATTTTTCTGTGCGTGAGAAAATGGATGTGTGGCGTGAGAGCCTGTGAAAAGTGACAATTGCGTTAGTCTCACGGTCAATGCGTGAGAGTTGGCAGCCCTGTACCGTATTTTCCAGACTATAAGGGTTTATTCACACCTGCCTTGTTTGGTTCGATTGAATCGAACTCTAGTTCGTTTCCTCCCTTGGTGCGGACCTTTTGGGCAGGTGTGAATACAGCAATCGAACTCGGGTGCGGACCAAACAATCGAACCGAGACCCGGCTGAAGAGGTGGTCTCGGTACGGTTCCAAACGAACTCTGGTACGGTTCGTTTACGATGTGAACATGAACCGACCCAATTGCAAGAAAGCTCTGCGCCTTTGAGTTAACAGGCTTCCGTAGTCGGAGTTGCGTTATGGGAAAGTGATCTGTTGTTGATTTACTACATTTTGGCATATTGGTTTGTGTTATTGTTCGTTCAAGTGCGAAAGAGAATTTCATTCCGGCACGCTGTCTGGCCACACGATACTGTTGCGCGTCTTTCTGCACGTCGTGAGTGCATCATTGGAATGGAATGAATGAATGAGTGTGTGCGCATCAGGACATTCACATACAGAGCGTTCTCTTTAGTCTAATCGCGCATAAATGCTTTAAAAGCATTGGCATGAATACGAGCGAGTTTATATAATGTAACGATAGTTACAATACAAGGATGGTGTGTGTGTGTGTGTGTGTGTGGGGGGGGGGTGTGTGCTGCGTTAATTTACGTTAAACTGGTCTAACTTAATCGCAAGCGTTAACGTTGACACTTGTTAGCAGTATATACAATAGTTTTTTTTTGCACTTCCTAATTTCCCTACTTGAGAATCCTTGTCCAATGAATGGACGACCTTAGCACACATGTGGTTTTGTTTACAAATTTTGGTTCACTTGCAAAAAGAGCAGTGTGAAAGCGAACCGTACCAAACAACAACAAAAAAATAATTATTTGGTCCGGACCAAAGCAAGTGAACTATCGGACTTTCCTGGTGTGAATACACCCTTAGTCACACTTTTTTTCATAGTTTGGCTGGTCCTGCGACTTATAGTCAGGTGCGACTTATATATAAAAATGAATTCATACTGACTGAGATTAACCAAGAGAAAACATTACCGTCTACAGCCGCGAGAGGGCGCTCTAGTTAGCGGAGTTGTTCAGAAGCGACACCGAGGAAGAACTCAATGGATTCAGTGTTGAGGAATGAGATCGGGAGCTTGGTGAACTTGCTGACCGGTAACTTGTTGGACTCGCTGGCTTATGTTAGTTTAGCCTATTCAGCCTCCCAGGTATATGTTCTTTATGCTAATGTGGAGCTGAATAACTGTTAATGTGTTACGCTAACATACCGGACACCTATTCAGCTGTTGTTCTGTGTGCTGTTGTGGAGCTGAATAACTTGCCTTTAAATGTCTGATCTTGGTCTTGGATTTTGTAAAATAAATAACTAAATAAATGCGACTTATATATGTTTTTTTTCCTCTTCATGACGCATTTTTTGACTGATGCGACTGATGCGACTTATACTCCGGAAAATACGGTAATGCATTGTTAAAATATTTGTAATGCATTAATTATGTCTTGTAATGGACCTCATAATGCATTGCATGAATAATTATAATCAGGGCTTGAAATTAAACTGTTTTGCTCACCATCCACTGTGGCTAGTGTTTTTCCAAAGCTACGAACCACTTGGCATTCTCGTGCCGCTCTATGATTTTTATAATGCATTATACATAAAGGCTTCAAGTAAAGTGCAAACACACATTATAGTCAGCTGAGCATTTTGTGAAAAAGCACTCTGGTCACATGTGAATCAGATTGTTCGTCATTCTGTTGAAAGCAGGACTCTTGGCTGAGATTGAAAGACTTTTCTTATGCATACTTTTTCATTCAATCCTGTCTTTTTTTGAACAAGTATACGTCTGGCTTGACTTCAGATTGTTAAAGCACATTGGCTATTTCTCTCTTCCTTGTCCTCCTGTCTCAGTAAAAAGCCCTCACGTATAACAGTGAATACACAGATGGACATTTTTCCATTGGCATGAAAACAATAACCACACTGTCACAGTAACACAGCCCTGGTTTGCTGCTAGGCAGGTCGTATGCATGTAAATTAGGAAGGTGGAAAAAAATAGCAGCCCAAGAAATGCCTGGAAATTTCCACAGACTTCTTAAAAAATTCCTGTCCTTGTTTTTCCTATAAATTCCATTCCAATTTTTTTCTTCTGGATTAAAAATTTTCTGAATTCTTTTTAGGGTTTTTTATAATAATTTTTCTGGATTCCATTTTAGTTAATAAATTAAAAAGCATGTCTAATTAATGAAAATCATGTTAAAATCTATTTAAAATCACGAAACGTATACAATTTAACAACAATTTATTAAAAGTTTAACAAAAATAAAAAATGTAGGGCCCTATGAAATCCATTTTATTTTTTCCCAAATTTTGTTTTAAAAATGAGGAATAATGCCTTAATTATTTTTAATAATTAAAATCAGGTCTATTTTCTTTCTTCTGACCAAAAGCTACCAAATTGTTTTCCCTCTTTTTAAAAGTTAAAAGTAAAATGCTACAATAGATATTTTTTACCCGTTTGCATGATGTTCCCATTTGACCCAAATTATAGCAATTAACAAATAGCCATATAAGAAAATTAAGGTTAATACAAGAAAAAAAAAATCAAAAAGTGCATTTTTAAATACACCAGTTTTTGTTTTGTTTTTTTCCTCTCTGCATAAAAATGTGTCCATTTACATTAAAAACAGTGCAGTCCAGTAAAGTGTGTTTAACAGTCATTGGTTGAGTTTGACAAGGAAGGCATAATTGTTTTATAGAAATACTTCCTTGCATGATAATAACAAAAGGCATATACATTCTTGAAAAGTTAGCAAGCTCAAAGTGTCCAGCGTAACAGGATTGATCCTGATAGCGATTGAGCAGAAGCATATTCAGTGTAACACTCTCAGAACGGGTTAGAAAATAGCACCAGCCTGTCTAACACACACACACACACACACTCACAGAGAGAGAAAGCTGCTGGCTGTCACATGCGACGTCGATGACACCAGAAACGAATGCTGCCATGGCAACGACGAAATACTCAAGAGAACCAACCAAATGAAATAAGCACGGTGAATGTGCTGGTGGTCAGATGACCACGTCAGACAGATGTCACAGTATTATTATTATTATTGATGGAATCAATAAAAGGCTGCAAAGCAAACAGTGAATCTTTTGGTCTTGTGCAAAATAGTGCAAAATGGGTCACTAGATCAATTTACAACATTATTGATGGCAATATACAGAGTTGAGTTGAGCCGTGACAATAAATAATAAAATAATAATCCACATGTGGAGGTTGTTACCTGTGGCTACGGTACACATTGAGGAGGAGGATGAGGAGAGCGAGGGAATAACAGGCCAGATACGGGCCGCCGAAGAGCCGGGTCAGGCCTCGAGTCCTGTGCTCCCATCTGGCAACCTGAAACACACACACACACATACACACACACACTGCTTTAATGAGGTTCGAGACCCATTCTTTATTATCAGGGGAGATTTGAGGGCAAATTTTTGACCATTGAATCGGAGACCACAACAAATCTAGCAGTCATCTGTGAAAGAAACGTGTACAACTAATGAAAGTCCCATTTTAGTGAGAAAGACTAGAACCTAATATAATATTAAAAGAAAGAAAGCCCTATGATGCAATTATAAAGACTCCTAATGTTGTTTTGGAGTCTCCACCAACAGGTTTACATGCATCCAAGGTCATCAAAACACTTGATTTTTCTCATTATATATTCATTGTAGCATTTGCTCTTTTCTCTCAGTGTCTGAAACGGTTTGATCAAGGATTCAGTCTCTCTAAACCCCGCCTCTCTGAGAGCTGCTCTGCTCTGATTGGTCAGAAGGCACAAAGAAAAAAGTTATAAAGTGCATTCAGGTGGTGCATTTTTAAATACACATCAGTTAAACCTTTATCTGCATAAAATTATCTATTTGTCAGTCTGCTGTGATTAATAATCGACCACTTAAAGTGTGTGTCTGAAACAAAGCGCTCATTATCATATCTGAATCTCAGCTCTTGACACACAGTGATACGAACAGTAACGATGGCGTGGGTTTTACCGTATCAATCTCATCAAAGTGGATTTGCTTTGTCAGCAGAAAACAGCGTCTTCTCCACATGAACAACACACACCAAACTCTTCCAGTCTCAGATACACTACAGTGTTTGGGGGCGGAGCTAAGAGACGCCGTTCAGCCAATCAAGACCAGAGGCTGGCATTATGCAAATGAGGGTTAATGTTTTAATTGTAATTAAATGACACTTATTTTAAAGTGCCCCTGTTATGCTGTTTTTGGATATAACCCTTCATGTGGTGTAATATAACTGGTTGTGAATGTAAAATGTCTGCAAAGATCAAAGATGAATGTAGTTATTGTCTCCTAAAAGAAAGAATTGAAACATTAACCCTACTTGATGTGTAAAGTATTCTGTAGCTATTAGATAATTAAAGGATTACAGTATCATTGCTTTGATATTTCAGTGGGTGAGACAAAACAGTCTTTAACCTTAAATAATTACATCACAGTTTTGCTTATGGGATCCTTTTTTAACATTATAAAGGTCACTTTTCATTATTATCCAGTCCAATTCAGCCACTTTAAATAAGATTATTTTTAAATTGCATGCACACACGCACAACACACACACGCACGCACGCACACACACACAGGCACGCCACACACGCACACAACACACACAACACACACTCATGCACACACACACGCACGCACAACACACTCATGCACACACATGCACACACGCACGCACAACACACTCATGCACACACAACACACTCACGCACACACACACGCACAACACACATGCACGCACACACACACGCACGCACGCACGGACAATACACACACAGGCAGGCCGCACACACAACACACACGCACGCACAACACACACGCACGCACAACACACACACGCACGTACAACACACTCATGCACACACACACGCACGCACGCACAACACACGCACACACTCATGCACACACATGCACACACGCACGCACAACACACTCATGCACACACATGCACACACGCACGCACAACACACTCATGCACACACAACACACTCATGCACACACATGCACACACGCACACACAACACACTCATGCACACACGCACGCACAACACACTCATGCACACACGCACGCACAACACACTCATGCACACACATGCACACACAACACACTCATGCACACACGCACGCACAACACACTCATGCACACACGCACGCACAACACACTCATGCACACACGCACGCACACACACACACGCACGCACACACTCATGCACACACACGCACAACACAACACACACACACTCATGCACACACACGCACACACACACACACGCACGAAGTTTAATATAACCTTAGGTTATCTTGTTTAATTACTGCTAAATATATTTACAATCGTTTGCATATTTTATAAAGAATTGATGCCAAGAATATTCAGCAAATCAGATCAAGTCTCTTAATCATATTCTTTTATGGATCTCTCTCACATTGAAGCGACCTGTCCTCACACAACCCGAGTTTACGTTACTTTTCCAACATGCATAATGTACAAACAACAGCCCGCTTCCAGCTTTTGAAATCATTAATGCCTTTTCCCTTCCCTTCAGGAGCCTCTCCAAACACACGCTGAGGTTCTGTTAGTAATCGTTCTCTCGTCTGTATGGATATTCATAGTCCGTGCCTGTATTGTGGGCTCTTATCTGAATTCGAGCCGCTGAAACTCATAATTAATGAGCAGAGAGTATCTCTCGGTTCAGCCCGGGTCACGGCACCAGCGATTACAGCTGATAAAGTGATCAAGAGTTTCCTGCAGCGCCTAATGAACATCTTCTGAGAGAACGATGACAAGCCAGATGGTGGTTATGTTCTGAAACAGTTCTACTGGCAGATTTAGTAACACACACTTGTTTTGCTTTGCAAATCCTGTAGGTCAATCCGGGTGACTGAGTCTGCTTATTGGGAAGAATGAAAGTTTCTCTCGAATAGCCAACGCTAATGCAGAGACTCATTTTTCACAAGATGGGAATAAATGAGGCAGAACGTGGAATAAAACAGCAATTTGTTCGAGGTGTTTTGCCAAATAATTGAAACCACTGGCTGTAAATCAGCTCAGAAACTTAAGTTCGCAGAGAAAGAGAAGAAATAAAGTAGTTCACTGCAAAAAATTATTTTCTTACTAAGTATTTTTGTCTTGTTTCCAGTCCAAATATCAAACATTTCTTAAATCAAGATGAATTTACTAAAGTAGTAAAATGACGTAAGACATTAAGTCTTGTTTTCTGTGGAAATAAATAAAGATTAAGTGAGTTTTTGTTTAAAAACAAGCTAAATGATCTGCCAATGGGGTAAGAATAATAATCTTGTTTCTATTTGAATTAAGATTATTTTTATTACCCCATTGGCAGATCATTTAGCTTTTTTTTTTTAAGCATCAACTCACTTAATTTTTATTAATTTCGCCGGAAAACAGGACATAATATCTTATGTTGTTTACTCATCTAGTAAATGCATCTTGATTTAAGAATTTTTTTATATTTGGACTGGAAACAAGACAAAAATACTAAGTTCCCATTTTCCATGAATGTCAAGAAACCTCAAAATCTCTTTAATTAATCGTCAACATCAACATTTGTGATATTTATTCCATGAAGCATTTTCAGTTTAAATAATCAACTGGATATTGATGTGAATTTATTTATTATGTTGGACAGTAAAAGATAAGATATTAAATATTATTAAGAAATTATTCATCAACCAAATGACCAGCCAGATTTTGGGGCGGAAAACCCACAGTTGCATTTTGTTTTTATTATTTAATTTAATCATTATTATAATTTAAGGAGTTTTACTTAATCCGTTAATTAGATGTAAATTTCTAATCTGAATGCATGGCTGTTGTAACATCCTTGTTTAAAAATGTAAATTTTTTGAATAATTATGATTTTTTAAAATGTTTTTTAAAGTCTCTTCTGCTCACCAAGGCTGCTTTAATTTGATCAAAAATACAGTAAAACAGAAATATGAATACAATTTCAAGAAATGTTTTCTATGTGGATGCAATTTATTCCAGTGATATAATTTTCAGCATCATTACCCAGTCTTCAGTGTCACATGATCCATCCTTCCAATCAAAAACAAATAAAATCTTTTGACTTTTGACAGGTAGTATATATATATATATATATATATATATATATATATATATTATTTTTATTTTTTTAACAATTATATACTGTAATTTATATATAATTAGTAATTGACTGGGACTCAAACATCAAACTAAATAGCAACTATGATCCAACACCTGGGCAAATGCTTTAGGAAACTATTGTAAACGCTAAGACTGTAAACTGTAGGCAGGACATGATTACTCTGAACGGTCCTTCTGTCCTTTAATGAAAGCGGAGATTTTGGCACAGAGACTTTCCAGAAAAACTTGCACAATTTGTTCGTTTCATAATCTCAATCAAGGGTTTGAGTAACCAAGTGCACTACATCGAAATTATTTGATTACTACTTCTGAAGAACTTATGGATCGCCAGTATGCTTGTTCAATGGACTGAACATCCTGTATATGGAAATCAAAACCAGTGGCAGATGATGATATTAATATGATGATAAAGCATCATTAGGATTCAATTTTGAGCAGTTGGACAGAAATCCATGCAGCGGTGTGTGTGTGTGTGTGTGTGTGTGTGTGTGTGTGTGTGTGTTAGAGTCCAGTCCTCATTAGAAGTGTACTATGCACGCTGGCGCTCGAACAGAACAGAACAGAACATGCAGCGGTGGCATAACTGATGTAAGGACGCCACCATGATTATAAAAGTGTTGCATTATTATTATTATTATTTATGATTATAAAAGTGTTGCTTTGGTCTGCAGAGGGACACTTTTGACCCAATTAACATGAACGTGCTGCTACAGACGTGTGTAGTAATTATAATAGTCAAATTTCTTCCTTCCAGTTTTCAGGCACAAAGACAAAGCTACACATATGAATAATTATAGAAAAATGATGGTATGGTAATTCTATTTTGTGTACATGCACACTGTAAAAAAAAATGTTGTTGGTTTAACTTTAAAAAGTAAGTTACCTGGTTGCCTTAAAATGTTGAGTTGATTGAAATAAATAAAAAATAGTTAATGCAATGAAGGAGATTGGTTTAATCAATAGAAACTCAAAATATTATGTAATCTGAACCCCATTAATTATCTAAATTGATTTGACAAAACATAAAAAGTTGTGATAACAAATAATGAAAATATTTTTCTACAGTGCAGTAGTGGACAAAAGTGATGTCCGGCCTATATTTACCTGAATCCTCGGCAAGACAGACATTTTTACATCATTTTGTATGTATTTTTGACCGTTTAAAGGGTTAAAATTTCACTTGTCTAACTTTAATTAGTGTGTAATGTTGCTGTTTGATCATAAACAACATCTGCAAAGTTACAACGCTCAAAGTTCAGAGCAAAGGGAGATATTTGCTTTTAAAGAAATAGTTTTTTAAGGACTACAACAAACGGCTGGTAGGAACTACACGACATTCCTCCCGGGTTAGTGACATCAGCAACCCTACAATTTACATAAACCCCGCCCCCTGAACACGATTATAGATTATCAAGACAGAATATGCAAATTAATGACTAGAAGATAACTACACATAAGCTTCATAAATTCATCAACTAACCATTCAGTAATGTCTTCTTGAGTCTCTCCATCTTTCTGACTCCGGTTGAACATAAAAGGCTAAAAGTTTTTGAAATGATCAGTGTGTGTGTGTGTGTGTGTGTGTGTGTGTGTGTGTGTGTGTGTGTGAGGTAAAAGGAAACAAGCTGTTGAAGCTCCGCCCCTTGTGCCGGGAGCAGCAGCTTATTTGCATTTAAAGGGACAGACACAAAACAGAGTGTTTTTGCTCACCCTCAAAAAGTGACAATTTTAACATGATATATAAAAATATCTGTGGGGTATTTTGAGCTAAAACTTCACACACACGCTCTGGGGACATCAGAGACTTATTTTACATCTTGTGAAAAGGGCATTATACCCCCCCCCCCCCCTTTAAACACGAGAAGACATGAAAAAGTCAAATTGCTACTCGCAAGCTGTTTGCATATTGATATTTTTGACAACACTAAAACCAACTAGATGGAAAATTTACATGCAATTCAAATACATAAATCTTAAATCTAGGCCTAAACGTGTTGGTCGTAATGGAGCATAACTTCCTCTTACCACACAAACTCAAAAGACGATGGCGAGTTTAACACACATCGCCTGAGATGAATGTGAAAAGATCTCAATCAGTGTAAACACACACAACCTGAAAGGTGAGGCGTCATAAACAGTGGCGTTTTGACACTCTCTTGAACTCCAGTGACGCACGCAACATCCAGCCTGCAGTCTGCAATTACACTGAAAATATCCGTAATTAAAGTCTCGTTACGAGACCATGCTTACGATGACTCACAGCTACATCTTACAGTCTCAAACCAACAAAGATTCACAAGTCTATTAGAGGATTGTTAATTAAATCGGAGAATGACAAGCCCCCCCACGCAGAAACACAAAAATATGAACTAAACCACTTAGGATCCAATTAAGATTCACTAAAAATGGAAACTGAATACCAACAGTGTACATCAAGTAGCTGACAAAATGCTTTAGCGTCCACATGTGCATAATTGCAGATAACATGCGTATTTGTTATATAAGACGATCTGCTGATGCAATGACAAAACTTTTACTTTACTGTCTTTTGGAAGAAAAGTGTATTACAGAAGCTGGCAAACGCTTGTAGTGAGATCATTCGGCTCACAGAATGTCAAGGGAGAAACTGGTGTTATTAAAACTAATTGAAGCGAGTAAAATGGGTCTGCATTACATCTGTGAAAAGTGTTGAGCTTTTCTCAAGCGTCTGTATCTGTGGCAATCTGACATCAGGGTAAATGCGTACTTGATGACCCGTGCATTGGCATCAAATGTCAATGTAACCTGGGGTTTTGTTAATTCTCAGAATAACAGATCACCACTTGAACAAATCGAGCATTTATGGGAGATTTCTGCAGAAAATCTTCATTCTCTCTCACCCTATAATCTTCTGGTCATCTTTCATCATGAATATAAAAGAGTGTCTGAGAGGAAAGCATATTATCGTTTGAGAGATGCACACAGACACTCAGACTGTGCAAACCCGGAACGGACTTTCTTGGTAAAAATGCTAATGGGTTTGGATACTTTCGGACACTTTGAAATGTATTAATGTCATTGTATTAGATACAAAATTGCACATGAAAATAAAAATATTGAAATCAAAATAACATTAACTGAAATAAAACTTAAACTTATTTTAGTTCAGCTAGACGCCAAAGCAATTTTTTATTTAGCTTAACTAGATTTAATAAAAGAACAATACATATATATATATATATATATATATATAATGACTATATTGACATATTTTAGGAAGCTAAGAATTACAAAAAAATTATAATTTTAATAAAAATAAATTCAAAAATAAAAAATAATTCAAAAATAAATATTATCTCAAAGATAATAAAATAAGACTGCAAACAAATTAATGTTTTTTAAGAACTAATTTCAACATTGAAAGAAACATGTGAATCTTAATGACTGAAAAAATAGATAAATAATTGACTGACTGACAGAATAAATAAATAATTTACTGACTAAATAAATATAATTAATAAGTAAATAAATCACTGAATAAATAAAGAAGTAAATAAATCACTGAATAAATAAAGAAGTAAATAAATCACTGAATAAATAGATAACTACCGGTAATCAAATGACTGAATGATTGAATAAATAATTAGATAAATAAATACGTTACTTACTTAGATTTTTATTTTTATAATATTTATTATTATTGATTATTTTGTTATTTTATTGTATAAAATGCAAATATGCAAAAATGCAAATAATAATAGGATTTTTAAGTGTATATTTATACATTTTTCACTCTTTCTTTTGTGAACCGCTTTACACCAATCCATCCATCCATCCATGCCCCTTTCATCCCCTTTTCTCTGTTCCTGACCAGCTTTAAAGGCAGGAGCGTGTGGTCTTTCAGGCCCATCAGGTGGGCCTCTCCTCATCTACAGAACTCGATAAAAACCCTTATGTAACATAATCCTGCTGTCTAATTGGGCACACAGCCTCTCCATCCATCTTCCCTGCTGCTATTCCCATCAAAGGCGCCGGTGAAGCCTTCAGCATTCGGCTTACAACATTCCTGTAAAGGGAACGCAGCAAACACTACAAAATACTGCATTAATATCCCGCTGAGAGCGTCGTCTGATGGAAAACACATCAGCGAAAGCACATGCTTCTTCAACAACACACGCGCTTCAAGTGCTTTACACGACTCTACGTTATGTAATATGCAAAACAAGAGTTAAAAAACACGAGAATGCATGAAATATTAGAACCACATCAGTTATTGATCAATACTTAACCAAATTTCATAGAGAATATTATACTGGTGTTGTGCCTAAATTCACTGAAGAATCATTATTTTCAGGAAAAATTGCCAAAAAATATTTATTCATTTTTTTTATTAAATACAGGTGAAACTCGAAAAATTTTAATATGGTGCAAAAGTTCATTTATATCAGTAATTACACTTAAAAGGTGAAACTAATATATTATATAGGGATGCATCGATCCGATATTCAGTATCGGGATCGGCTCCGATACTGCCATTTTTGCCGGATCGGGTATCGGTCAGACGAGGCAGATCCAAATCCGATATTGTGCGTTAGTGCGTATACTATTCTGTGCTATTGTTAAGCCCCACAAAAGGGACAAACGCATTATAAAGCATCATAAAGTTGTCGTGCACTATATTATAAGTGTTCTGAAGCCATTATATAGTATAATGTGAGATAGAAATTAATATTTAAGTCATTAAATTCAAGATCACGTACACTCTTCCCTCCGCTGCGGCTGTCAGTCATTCTCCATCCAGCATCAAACTGCGCGTCGCGTTCGGTACGACAGTCAACACGATGAAAAACTCTCTCCAAGATGATTCAAAGTTACTATAATTATACTTGATCTGTAGATAAAGGTCTATGGTTTTGCATTAAACAACTTTATCTTGCCGGACTTTATTGCTGTACCTTAACTACTTTCTACCGGGTGTCTCTCACAACACTGGAGTCAGAGCATTATAATTGTTCTTCACGCGCACAGTAACTGACATTTAAAACTTTTAAAAGAAAATGCTCAATAAACTATTGCATAGATAGATAGATACTGTATAATACACTACGCATCAATATGTCTTTCCTTTGTGATTTGAACTTTTGAATGCGGACTCGAAGCGCAGCGCGCTGTGACTCGTGTTGCTTCAAGCGCATCATTCTGCGCTCGCGATGCGCATAAGCGCTGTGTGCCGCACTGTATTGGGGCCTTTCATATCATAATTCAGCGACGCAATGAACGATTATTAATAGCCTTTTTAGTTCTGTCCTATATATCATATGTTGCTGCCTCATTAAACCGCTGTGCTATACATTTAAAACATGTCTCAATTTTATAGTAGGCCTAGGCTATATAAAATAATTTATCTTTTTGATTTTTGTTATCTTGTTTTTCATTATTGTATTTTACAACAATACAAAGAGCAATGTGTAATGTTTTACCAAATTTAGTGTTACACTTATTGTCTAATATTTGTTCCCCACTAAATGTTTTTTCATGTTCAGATTTAATACAATTATTGTGCACTTGTGATTTTTTCTAGACTAAATTTTACTGCTAAATTAACCACTAATCTAGTTTATAATAGCATTTTTGTCACAAATTATGATCATATTTTTCTTTATAATGAAGTTGTCTGTATTAAGTAGATTGTGTTTAACACACAAAACTGTGATTATCAGTTCATAGAGTTATAGAAATTCTACTTGATTAAAAAGAAAAAACTGTGCTGGTATCGGATTGGTATCGGTATCGGTCGATACTCAGAATGTCTGGTATCGGATCGGATCGGATCGATTCTGAAAAAATGGTATCGTTGCATCCCTAATATTATATAGACTCATTACATGCAAAGTAAGATATTTCAAGCCTTTATTTGTTATAATTTTGATGCTTATGGCTTACAGCTTATGAAAACCTTTTCACAATATTCTACTTTTGAATTTGGGGTTTTCATAAGCTGTAAGATTGCTCATGACAATCATGCGATTAATCGCGAGATCACTCATGACAATCATGTGATTAATCGTGAGATCACTCATGACAATCATGCTATTAATCGCGAGATCACTCATGACAATCATGTGATTAATCGTGAGATCACTCATGGCAATCATGTGATTAATCGTGAGATCACTCATGACAATCATGTGATTAATCGTGAGATCACTCATGACAATCATGTGATTAATCGTGAGATCACTCATGACAATCATGCTATTAATCGTGAGATCACTCATGACAATCATGTGATTAATCGCGAGATCACTCATGACAATCATGTGATTAATCGCGAGATCACTCATGACAATCATGTGATTAATCGTGAGATCACTCATGACAATCATGTGATTAATCGTGAGATCACTCATGACAATCATGTGATTAATCGTGGGATCACTCATGACAATCATGTGATTAATCGTGAGATCACTCATGACAATCATGCGATTAATCGCGAGATCACTCATGACAATCATGTGATTAATCGCGAGATCACTCATGACAATCATGCTATTAATCGCGAGATCACTCATGACAATCATGTGATTAATCGTGAGATCACTCATGGCAATCATGTGATTAATCGTGAGATCACTTATGGCAATCATGTGATTAATCGTGAGATCACTCATGACAATCATGCTATTAATCGTGAGATCACTCATGACAATCATGTGATTAATCGTGAGATCACTCATGACAATCATGTGATTAATCGCGAGATCACTCATGACAATCATGTGATTAATCGTGAGATCACTCATGACAATCATGTGATTAATCGTGGGATCACTCATGATAATCATGTGATTAATCGTGAGATCACTCATGTGATTAATCGTGGGATCACTCATGACAATCATGCTATTAATCATGAGATCACTCATGACAATCATGTGATTAATCGTGGGATCACTCATGACAATCATGCTATTAATCGTGAGATCACTCATGACAATCATGCTATTAATCGTGAGATCACTCATGTGATTAATCGTGAGATCACTCATGACAATCATGTGATTAATCACGAGATCACTCATGACAATCATGTGATTAATCGCGAGATCACTCATGACAATCATGTGATTAATCACGAGATCACTCATGACAATCATGTGATTACTCGCGAGATCACTCATAACAATCATGCTATTAATCGCGATTACATTTTTTAATCGATTGACAGCCCTAATATAAATGTAAAACGCAGACAACAGATGAAAAATTAGAGGAACAAAAACTACCCACATTATAATATAAAGACAACTTAAAGAAGCTGGTGCAGTTTCTGACTCGCATGCATTTTAGGGTTAAAAAAAGTGCATGATTTGTTCTTGTGCACATGAAAAGTGCATGAATAGTTCTTGTGTTGAATGATAATGGCGCAAATGAAGCACTATGTCATACTGTAGATCAAAATTGCTGATAAATGTTGCATGTGATGCATAAGAACACAAGCAGAATGGCCACACACACACACACACACACACACACACACACACACACACGGCCAAGGCTTTTTAGGTCAACAAGTACAAACACAAAGGCTTTATCACACATACTGGGATAACCTTATGATATGAGAGATTTCACTGGAGGCAAATGTGCTTAATATTATAAAAATATAAATAAGTTAAATTTGTCTCTTGCTGAATTTTTGGTTTTATAAACCAACTTAGGAAGAGACTGGTAACACTTTACAATAATGTGTGTTAACATTAGTAAATGCAACAGTTGTTAAATGCATGGATTAATACTAAACTACTATTAAACGCAATACAATATTATTGTTGGTTCATGATAATGCATTACGATAACTAATGCACTAATGTCAACAAACCTTATTGTATAGTGTAACAAGTGGAATGAAGTTAACATGCAGAGATCTTTTGTTTAATACTGTATTTTACGTCAATACAACAAAAATTATCATCATGTGAATCTTTGGATTCAGTTCGACCATCTTAAACTCAAAGATTTCTCACATCTTCTTGACCGCCTAAAGTCCGCAAGGCTTTTTCTACAGTTGTCGTGTTGTCCGTGCGCATAAACAGCTGACGATGTGTCACACACACAGCATGTGATAGGGTTAATACACACTTCTGCCAGAGAGATTTCACTCTGTGTTTTCCTCTAGTGAGTTGACAGACAGGAAGACTCCAGTGGGCTTACTTTAAAATCTTGTTATCAATTATAATTTTGAAGATCAAGAACACATGGCGGAATAAAAGAGCAGATGCGCTCGTGGAGAGAGACGAAAGTGTGATAGTCAAGTAACCTTCATTTATACAGCGCTTTTAACATTAAAGATTGTTTCAAAGCAGCTTTACAGCGATAATAGGAAATTAAACAGCAGCTCTAAAATAAAGTTATTGTCCAGCTAAAGTTAGTTTTTGATTGATTCACATCCGTTGCAAAGATCATTAGTTATTAACTTAGGGACCGCTTACACGACACCGTTTAACTGAAAACACAAAACTTGTAATGTGTTCTGGCCGTTCATTTGCAAAAACAACAGTGTTTGGAGAATGCAAACCTTGTAATAAAATGCAAGTTTTGAAAAACGTTATCATCTCCGTGTAAACTTCAAAAACGTGAATCTGTGAAAACGGTGACGGCGTGCATATGCACAGTACGTGTTTCGTCTATAGATATGCGTAATAGTACTACAGAAACTCAACTTCTCATGTACTCGCTGAAGTGTTTTTTACATTGCAAACCCTAACATTGCAAAAACGCTTGTGCGAATCGTGTTCATCCAAATCTCTGCCTTTCTCACACAGAACAACCTCCTGGACAGCAAACAGTCTGGCTTCATAAAACAGCCACTCAACCTGCTGTACTCTTGGGTTTTGAAGCTCTGCACCAGTGGTTCAAGTCTTACCTCTCAGTAAAGCCCCTTTCACACAGCGCGTTGGTCCTGGGAAATTGCCTTCTGTGTGAACGCAAACAAACACGTCCCGGGATCGATCCCGGGTTAGGGACCTAGTAACATTGCCGGGATCATTCCCGGAACGCGCCCTGTGTGAACAAAAGCCAGGATCAATGCCGTAAGGGGTGTGTCGTAGTGATGACGCACGTGCCATCGCGTGACTCTGTTGCTCTTAGAAGCAAGTTTGTGTTCGTCATCAGCAAAGAAAGAACTAAAAAATGTCTGCAAACTGGAACGAAGCTTCCTATCCGCGCTGAAGCTGAGAGCGCTCGCCAGCTCTGTGGAGCGGTACGCGATGCGTTAGTGTACATGTTCTCGATGCGTACGTTACACGTCTCATCCTGGCGTCACGTGTCTTTACGGGATCTTACCGGGATGTGTGTGAACGCACTCACAGATCCCGGAAAATCACTGGCAGTGTGAATGAACCAAAATCAAATCCCGGGTCACATTATCCGTGTATTTTCCGGAATCTCTGTGTGAAAGGGCCTTAGGTCTTTTAGGGTGTCATACAGGGGACAAGTGTCTTATGCCTGGATCAGATTACACAATTTTAGCCCGATTTTGGCACGATGCGTTTGGCGTAGGGTGTCGTGGGGATTCGTAAATAACAACCAGCGTCGGGATGCAAGATTCGTTCGTTTCATCCCGTATAGTGTGTGTCATAGTGGGCGACAACCGACCCGCGTCTGCGATGCTTAACGGCATCACCATAAAAAGACTAGCATGTTTAATTTCCACGACGGGTTCCGTCATGAGTGAGTGTGTGTGTGTGAGTGTGTGCACGCGAGTGAGTGAGCGAGCGAGAGTGTGTGTGTGTGTGAGAGTGAGTGTGTGCGCGAGTGTGTGTGTGAGTGAGTGAGCGAGAGTGTGTGAGTGAGCGAGTATATATATATTAGAAATTTTCCACAAATGTCTGGAAATTGCGACCACATATTCATAAACCTATAAGAGCACTGATATCAGCGTCACTCATCATCGGCCAGCTGTCCCTGGAATCACTGTAAGCCAGAAATGTTTCATTTATTCACATATTCAGAGCAGAGCTCTCATTTATTCTTCTTCTGTGAGGCAATCAGTGGCTCTTCATCAACATTCAGTCATTTAAGGTCAGCACTGATCTCATCGTTTTGTTATTTGTTGTTTTTTTGTAGTAAGCTAGTCTTTCAAAATGTTTTATTAACTCTTTAAAGACTGCATGAAATTACTTGATGAGCACATGTGTGGATGTAGGTCCTATTAGAAAAATAGACATTGATGAATGACACATATCAGACGCCTCTGCGATTTTGTTCTGTGCTGATGGCCTAAAATAAATTAGAGAGCTGTGATGTTCAAGTGTTCATATAAAGATGCATGATTTTGGGGGCAAATATCTAACTGTGATTTTTCTGTTAAAACTTAAAGGTTGGGTAGGTAAGAATTGTCTAAAGAACTTTTTTTCAAATTGGCTTAAGCTGTCTTTATATACCAATACATAATTAAAATGTAAGTACTTTGAAAAAGAGAGTATAAAAACTGAGTGACTCTAGTGTATTTAATCTTCAAAAAACACAGCTCATTAATTCCTACCGGGACGAAACAAGTGATTGGCTTGCGCGACTGTCACTCTCCGTCGCCATGACTACCGCCGCTATTACTGGCTCTGCCCACGTGCGCGCAGTCGCGCACCCGTTTTTAGGTGGGAGTGAATGGAATTAATGAGCTGTGTTTATTGAAGATTAAATACACTAGTCACTCAGTTTTTTATACTCTCTATTTCAGAGTACTTGCATTTTAATTATGTATTGGTATATAAAGACGGTTTAAACAAATTTGAATAAAAGTTTTTTTTTAGACAATTCTGACCTACCCTACCTTTAAATGCGCTTTAAAATGTGATTAAAAAACATTCCAGGTTTGCTCTGCTTGTTCGTAGGAATGCACAAGTTGGCCAGAATTTTATGCCAGTCTTAATTTATTCATTTTCAAATGTTAAATCAGAAAACTTTTATTTTGGAGAACCAAGGGGAGCTTTTCTTAAACTTAAAAAAGTAAGTTACCTGGTTACGAAAAAATTTATTCTTTAATACAAAGGAGGAGTTTGGTTTAATCAACAGAATCTCAAAATATTACGTTATCTGAACCACATTAATTATGCAAATTGATTTGACAAAAGAAAAAAAGTGATAACAAATAATGAAAATATGAGCTGCTCACATGTAAATGAACACAGTGCCGCGCTTCACTCTGAAACACACAATTAGGGCTGTAATCAACTAAAGAAAATCTTGGTCGACTGAAGTCCTGAAATTTTCGACTAAAAATTACGTTAGGAAAAAAAGTGTTAAATTAATTAGCTGCGCACTGTGCACAGTAATTGGTAGCTTTGTTGTCCGCCCAAATTAATTATAAATAGACATAAAAAACTAGTAGGCTATTTGCAGTATATTAAATTGTTTTTTGACCTAATTATTTTGCACTGAAATGAGTCTGATACACGAGTCTGTCGCCTCTGACAGCGTTACGTCACGCGCACCTGCGCAATATCATCATAGCCTATGATTTCCGAAAATAGTACTATGTTGTCAACTAGTGATATCATCACAAGAACTTTTGAGGAATATGCAACATAATTTATACAATTGTTTTTGTCATATGTATTATAATAACTGAGAGACACGCACAGAGCGAGGCTGAACACAGGAGCGCAGCTTCGCGGCTGAGACACGGATAGACTATTAACTTAAAGCTTTTACTCTTAAACACAAAAGGCGCATCCACTTTAATAAAAAAAATAACATTTATTAAACAAACCAGATCAAGAGCAGAAATGAAATAAAGTGCATAACTGAAAATAAGCACAAAGCTCAAAACTAATACAAACAGTGGGCACAGGCACAGCGCATTATAGGCTCCAAATAAAAAATAAAACGGGGCAACCTAACGCAGGCAAGTTAGCTTACCATTTGTATGTGATATGACATGTTTGTAAAGCACCTAAAAGCTTTCACAAAGAACCGGCAAAAGTAATGATTATGAATATGTCAAATATAGCATGGAGACATTTTAATTGTTTATTAATAAAAAAGTGTTTTCTGTGTCGGCTGCAGAGATGAAGTTGACGATGCTGACTCGCGATAGTCGCAGTCGTAAACGCGCCGGAGAGAAATGCACATTTCATACGGATTACATAGTTTTCTTTCGTTTTTAATAGTTCTGTTTAAAAGTCTGATTCAAGCGTTCTGTAGATAATAGATATATTTCTCAGGTCTGTGAGGCAAGTAGGCTGTGCTGAGTTTCGGTTCATTTATGAGACGAGCTCCAGTTCATGCGCCGGCACCTCCGTGCGTGATATCTATTATCTGCTTTACTTATTATTTATAAAATCCAGGCAATTGGTTGATGAAACATTGATTAAAATTAAGATACAATTAATACAAAACGAAATTCACTTTAAAGAATGGCTTTGTGCTTTCTGATAGGGTCTCTGTGAAAGTTTTAAAGCAGTCTTTTAGAGACGAACTAAGAGCGGTCCCGTCCATAACCGAGAACTGTCACGTCCGTAACATTGTTTTGTTCCTCCTAAATGCGAACACGAAAAATAAAATAAAATAAATATTTTATGTTCTTTGGAAAGCATAGTAGCTTGGAGAGCTTACATTAGTAAGCGACATCGTCTTTCAAAACATTATCTGCGCGAAAGAAAAATAATGCGTCATTGTACCCAGCACTTCTGAAAATGCACTTCTGAATGCGTCTCTGTCCCCAGCACATTTCAAACCAAACTGACGCCCATGGGTGCTCTGAAAACACCCCCATTAGCAATTAGTGCTTTCCACCTGATGAAATGAACACGGCAAAAAATCGACCAATCAGAATTTTGGTTGAGCCAAAACGTATCGACCAATAATCGACTGGGAGATTACAGCCCTACACACAATGCATTTATTTATTTAAATCACAGCCTTTGGGATGATAATCCCACTACGCCATATTATGGCTGTCAAATTAAAATTCGAATTAATCGAATTAAAATAAAAATCCACATTCTTATGCAAAAAGGTGCATTCGAATTTTAGGTGTGTGTCATGCGGCCTTTTCAGATTAAATGCAGCCCTAATAAGGATCCTTAGAAATCCACTTACAATTTTATACAGTACAGTACAGTACAGATGATATATTCTTTTTTAAATCCCTTTCACTTAAATTTATCCAAATTTATCCCAAAAACGAGATTTTCCAAGCGTCTCTTCCATGACGCAGTCGCATGCCCGTGTTAGTTTGATTCAGGCTGAAGTTTGGAAGAAAATGCATCCAAAAATGGCAAGCTCTTCACATCGACTGATGACGGCATCCAAGAAATCAATTATGCCTCCATCAGACAAATAAAGAGGAGTAAAGTGCCAATTAAAACTTCATGCCGCTGGCTGGCCATGATTTTTACCATAGAGAAGGGAATAGAATGGAAAATATGAAGCTAAATATAGACGCCATAGTTAGAAGTAAAATCTGACTCACTCACTGAAATGCAAATATATATACAGTATTATATACACTGCCGTTCAAAAGCTTGGGTTGATTTTTAATGTTTTTAAAAGAAGTTTCTTCTGCTCACCAAGGTTACCGTTTTTTTATTTTTTATTTTTTTTATCAAATAAATGCAATGTTGTGAAATATTATTTTAATTTAAAATAACTGTTTTCTATGTGAATATACAGTAAAGTGTAATTTATTCCTGAGATCAAAGCTGGATTTTCAGCATCATTACTCCAGTCTTCAGGTTCACATGATCCTTCAGAAATCAGTATGATATTATTATTTATCAATATTGAAATCAGTGATGTAAAAAAAAAAAAAAAAACTGGATTCTTTGATGAATAAAAAGTTCAAAAGAACAGCATTTATCTGAAATAGAAAGCTTTTGTGACATTATTATACACCACCATTTAAAAGTTTGGAGTCAATACTTTTATTCAGTACACTGTAAAAAAAAATTACATCCCCAAGTCAAAATTTTCTAGTGACTGGTCTCATCTAAATTTTTCAATTAATCTGACATATTATTTCTCATTGAGCCAATGTTAACAGACTATTGTATGGAAGTAAAATAATGCCAAATGTTTTTGAAACAAAAAGCCTGTTGAATTGCACTACTTGAAAAAAATATGCATTGCATTAACCATGCTTGCATTTTAATGCATTGTATTTTAGGACTTGCATTTTTTTATTGCCTCAAATTCAACATGGTTGAATATTTAAGCTGTGAATATTTCAATTCAAAACATTTCAAACACATTTTCATTATTAAAAATTCAATAATCCATATTCACCTTTCATATTTCAATTCCAAAATATTCAAACGGTTTAAAAATACAACCTTTAATATTCAACAGGGAATTTTCAGTCCATTTTATTTCGCTTTAAAAATTCGCTTCCTCAAATTCAGTGGTTAAAATTCGACAGTAAATTCAACATTGACATCCAGGAACTGCAGGAAAAGCAGTAGATTACCGAGCATAATCTCCACCTGCTGTTATTCGGCCTCACCAGCAGGGGGCGCACGCGCGTGTTGTTGACGAAGACGAGAGCAACAGTTCATTCATAAAAACCCGTTTATAGAAATGTAAGTGTATTTGTGATTATTACGAGTGCTGTTTTTACAGCTGAGATTATAATGTTATTCCCCCAATGCTGATGTACAGATCAAATGTTACATTTGAAGTAGACATATATTTCTCTTGGTTGTTTAGTTGCCTTAACATTATATCACTGTGATGCGCTGCAGTAGCCTAGTGTTTCCCTCAATACTTCAGGGTTGCTGGACATATAAAACGCTTAACGTATAGCTTAATGGACTAATAGTGATATAAAAGAGCAAACTCGCACTTTATTGAGAAGGCTGTATAGGTACTATATGGCTACGGGCAGCAGACTAAAGATGAACTTAACGCGCAAGGTTTCACGCCAAGTTTCCCTGTGATATATGGCATAAAGTTGGCTTGACATTAGACATTCGCACATTTAGGGACCGTCTCTAAAGTTACACACGACATTGGTACACACGTTTCTAACTTCAATAGCATTGGGAGAGAATGACTTACAGAAAACTGGTAGGTCAGGCATGATACACATGCACACCTTTTATATTTTTGATAAGTTGAAGTTTGCTATTGAAGTTAGAAACGTGTGTAATGTTGAATGTAATTTTAGAGACGGTCCCTAAATGTGCGAAAGTCCAATGTCAAGCCAACTTTATGCAAGTATCCATATGCATAATGCGGGTGGGATATGTCCCACCTCGCAGCACGGATGTACAAACAGCCGAAATAAAACAACTCCAGTTAACCAGCAGAGCATTAATTTAGTTCGTTTGTTAAACAAGAGGCGATCTAGCGCTGAAATGTGTATGAATCAAGTGCTCATTGCCACTGCGATCAGTGGTGCGGATAGAGTATGTGGCTCGCGAACAACTCTTCACTCAGACGCGCTTCAATCAGTTGCGGAGAGGATCTCGTTCCGGTGAAATCACAAAACAAACTGCACACAAAGTGTCCCAGCTTGATATACAACCACTGATAAACATAATCGGTTTTGATGAGGAAAAAAAAACTATGCGGTACGAGTGCGGATTCGAACCCAGAACTTCTGACCCTCATGGCTAAAGTTCTACCACTCGACCATTAAAGTCGCCTACATTTGTATTTTAAGTTGGATCTATTCATGTAAAAATTCCATAGGAAAATTCTCGGCACTGACAACATATTAGATCTCATTAAACGACAAATGAAACCCAATGTAGACCTAGGCCACTATATTTTTGATAGCTGGACATCGTAATGTTACGCCCTTTTCACACATACTCCGTTTGCAGTGCGTTTGCGGTGCGTATTTTTTTCCGTACCCATGTTAACAGGTTAGAGCTTTCACACTGCACATGGATGCGGTCCGGCAATCCGTTCCAGTTGCGGTGCGTATACAGCAGTGCAGCGATCGTTTACGCACAGAGTCTATTTTCTGCTGTGCTGCACCGCACTGCAGCGTAGGCCTATTGTTCACATTGAAATAAATATAGATTGACAAGAAACTGTAATAATTTGATCATAGCTACTCATAATTACAGTTAATGTGTTCTACATTTACTAAATTACAGGATCAAGAAATTAAAAACGTTTTAAACGAGAATATAAATATATATTATTGCTGCATGTTGTTCTATTTAAACATGAATATGTAGGCCTACTGTGTTGCCCTTTTTATTTATTTTGTTTATCGTCACATTCAACCTTCATGTCATGCGAATTTATTAAATGTAAATGAACATCTGAATATGTAGTTGTAGCCTATATGAATTCATAAGTAAATCATATTATATTAGGGGTGGGAATCTTTTACCATCTCACGATTCGATTCGATTCCGATTCTTGAGGCCACGATTCGATTCAAAATCGATTTTCGATTCAAAAAGATTTTCGATTCAAAACGATTCGATTCGATTTTATCCATAATGATTTCTAATCGGGTTTCTGATCATGATCTACTCTCATCTGCTTTGCTATACAGAATGACAAACGGAGACTTTAAAGTGTCTTTTTCACATTTATTAAGTTCAATTCTCAGGGAAGTGCCTTTTATCAAAAACATGTTCTCAATTGCTACTCATTAGTATCTAGCTATAAAATAAGTTGGAACAAAACAAAAGTGCTTCTTCATAATACAAAATGGTTGAAAATAGATGCAGTTTACCACAAATATCATGTAGAACACAACCGGTGAAGACAAAAAAACATCTATATTTCTCAGTCAGACTCAGTAACTTAAAGAATAACAAGTTATGAAAATAAAGTGCTTCTTTCAAAATGAATAATAGTCCTACCCCTAAGCTACCTGGCGATGAAGCAGCGATAGACCGAGTTTTTTTTTTTTTTTTTGCCCTCTCGGAGTTGGCAGGGAGTTTCGTGAAGCACTGCAGTGTGTGTTGGTCTGCAGCTGGCGGCTGACTGTACGTTCACACCGCCGCCGACTTGAGCTGCAAAAAAGCTATGGCCGCCCTGTCAAGGACGCTTGTCAAAAAGTACGGGGAATCTTGTTGACGCTTTGGCCGCTCTGACGTAGCAGCATTCACAATGAAATGTAAACAGAAAAAACAAGCAATGCATTCGGCAGTTTAGGATATCGCACAAGATTTGTCAACACAGAAACAATTTCATCACTGGAGAGTTTTTTTCCCGACAACATCGTATTAATTGATTTTGATTCATATGCGCGAGGGAGAGAGAGAGAGCAGACAGCGCTCGGCTCGGGTGAGTGCGCGCGCGCGGCCGGCTCTCTCTCTCTGCTCGTTCTTATGCCCTGTCAAGCGCGCCCTGTTAAACTGACAGGACTTAAAACACATGCAAATGGTAGGAACGAAAGATCTCCCTCTCATCCATTTGCTTCCTTTTTGTTTTAGTGATTTGCCGCTCACGTCCCGTTACAAAAATGGAGGCGAACAGCCAGCTGATTTTATTTATTTATTAAATCGATTCTTGGACATTTCAGATCGATTCTGAATCGTTGCCAATGAGAATCTAGATTCTTCTGTGAATCGATTTTTTTGGCACACCCCTATATTATATAGTTTTATTTTTGAATATAAAGTTAAACAGGGTGTAATTATAAGTTTGTTATGGTTATGTAGGCTAGTTATAATTAATTTTGACTATGTAATTGTAAATCAAAATGTTTAACTTTTTGGTGCTACAGCCAGCCTTATTTATAGCAGAGGATACTCGTTTTAATGTAGTGGCATGTGCTAACAATAATTATTATATCAAATGTTAATTTCCAAAAAGGTCCTTTGTCTTCTGGGGGCTAGCCCTCTCCCGGTTCTTATTTTTTTTCAGTCTTAAAATATGCATTTATAATCAGTATTTATACATTTGTATTCTAATTTAAAAAATTTGTGTATTATATCTTAGCAACAGATATAGCGTGATAGCTTTTCTTCTGTCAACAACTCGAACTAAAACAAAGAATCACAATGATTAAAATTAATTTCATACTGTTGTAATGTCTGTAACAATGTCAAAGTTAAAGTTTGGTTTTAAAATCAAAATTACTTAGCCTACCCATTTTTTATTTTGTGACACAGAAACTACGTATCTCTGCAAACGCGCTCTGCAAACGCAGCATATGTGAAAGCACTATAGCGCGTGCTGCTCCAGTAGGCTACCGCACACGCACTGCAACACGCACCGCAAACGCACTGCAAACGGAGTATGTGTGAAACGGGCGTTACTGTACACATCTGATTTATGATTTATTATTGTATTAGCAAAACACACACACAAACAAACTGCGTGAAACTTTGCGCGTTAAATTCATATGATTCTGAGTCCGTCTGCTGCCCGTAACCACATAGTAGGCCTACTTACAGCCTAAAGTGCGAGTTTGGTCTTTTATATCTACTAGTCCACGCTACGTTGAGCGTTTTATATGTCCAGCAACCCTGAAGTATTGAGGGAAACACTAGGCTACTGCAGCGCATCACAGTGATATAATGTTAAGGCAACTAAACAACCAAGAGAAATATATGTCTACTTCAAATGTAACATTTGATCTGTACATCAGCATTGGGGGAATAACATTATAATCTCAGCTGTAAAAACAGCACTCGTAATAATCACAAATACACTTACATTTCTATAAACGGGTTTTTATGAATGAACTGTTGCTCTCGTCTTCGTCAACAACACGCGCGTGCGCCCCCTGCTGGTGAGGCCGAATAACAGCAGGTGGAGATTATGCTCGGTAATCTACTGCTTTTCCTGCAGTTCCTGGACGTCAATGTTGAATTTACTGTCGAATTTTAACCACTGAATTTGAGGAAGCGAATTTTTAAAGCGAAATAAAATGGACTGAAAATTCCCTGTTGAATATTAAAGGTTGTATTTTTAAACCGTTTGAATATTTTGGAATTGAAATATGAAAGGTGAATATGGATTATTGAATTTTTAATAATGAAAATGTGTTTGAAATGTTTTGAATTGAAATATTCACAGCTTAAATATTCAACCATGTTGAATTTGAGGCAATAAAAAAATGCAAGTCCTAAAATACAATGCATTAAAATGCAAGCATGGTTAATGCAATGCATATTTTTTTCAAGTAGTGCAATTCAACAGGCTTTTTGTTTCAAAAACATTTGGCATTATTTTACTTCCATACTATTGCAACAATTAATTCAATTTATTTTACAGAATTTCACTTGGGCCAATTAAAAAATTTAGATGTGACCAGTCACTAGAATATTTTGACTTGGAGAGGTTACATTATTATTTTTAACAGTGTAAGGATGCTTTAAATTGATCAAAAGTTACAGTAAACACATTTATACTGTTACAAAATAACTTTCTATTAATCAAAGATGAATCCTGAAAAAAGGGGTACACAACTGTTTTCAACATTGATAATAATGATAAATGTTTCTTGAGCATCAAATCATCATATTATACTGATTTCTGAAGGATCATGTGACACTGAAGACTGGAGTAATGATGCTGAAAATTCAGCTTTGATCACAGGAATAAATTACACTTTACTGTATATTCATATAGAAAACAGTTATTTTAAATTCTAATAATATTTAACAATATTACTGTTTTTTGTTTTGTTTTTTTATCAAATAAATGCAGCCTTGGAGAAAATAAGAGACTTTTAACTTTTGAATATATACAGTATACTAATATATATATAGTATTACTGTATATTCAGAAGTTAAAAGATCTCTGTATGTTTCTAGTACAGCCAGACTTCCTAATGACTCATTATTTCTCAAACGAGATCGAGTCCCCGTGAGAAACACAGCAGAGATCACGATACACACCGCGAGCGTTTCGAGACCACAGAGCTGCCAAGACTGAGGAAAGATGCCATACTGGATCGTGTAGGACGTTACTATTACAGGCACACGTCGTATTTCAGGACTCTCACACCAGAGCTTTAGGTGTACACACACACACACACACACGCTTGACGTCAGAGTTTTCCTGGTTGTGTGAAAGCGTCTGCTTGAGAAGATGCTGTGATATTATTCATTTTCACATCAGCAACTGTGAACAATTGAAATGTTTCACTTGCAGCTTACATACACTTTAAGAAGCCAATAATTCACATTGAAAATGTAATCATACAATAAAATGTAGTGACAAATATTGCACGGGGATTGAATCACGTGTCTACTTTAAACTTTTTTGGTTTACTATTTTTAAGTCCACTTCCCAACAACACTTTTTTTTTTTTTACATTTTCTTTATTAAGAATTTTCTGAATCATACAATGAAATATACAACGAAAAGTTTTAAACAAATATTTTTAAATATATATATTTTTTCTTTATGGTTTAATTTTTTTAGTCCACTTTCCAATAACACTGCTTTTGTATAATTTTATACACTGTATTATTAATTTTACAATTATTATTATTATTATTATTTTTATCAAATGTTAAATTTTCTTTGTAAAGAAATTTTGGAACAATAAAATCTACAATAAAAAAAAAATCTAAAATTAAAATCTAAAAATCCAAAAGATACAACGAAAAGTTTGTACGAAAAGCTGCTGGATTTTCAGCGCCACTGCAAAATCTTCACATGATCAGTAATATTCAGGGGGGCAGTGTTCCGAAAGACATTGAAGCCGACCTGGGCGCCGCCATTGGCTAGCGGACCCCCACCTGCTGTTAGCATTCCATTGACTCCCATTCATTTTGGCGTCACTTTGACAGCGAATAACTTTACATCTGAGGCGTTTAAAGACACCGTTTGTCCATTGTTTATTTCTAAAGAAACACGAAAATGTATAAAAGGCTCCATTACCTTGTATCTTACGTTATGGCCCCGTAGAAGCAGTTTTTGTAAAAATAGGCTAACGATTGCGTCATATCCGCGCGACTCTGTCGCACAAGTCGAAAAATTACCGTATGGACAGGCAGAGAAGCTCACAAGCAATTGGGAGGACGTGGAGGTATAAAGTCAAGGGAGAAGCCCATAGAGAGTGATAAAGTTGCTCCTGCTGCTAGCTCATGGACAGCTAATGCTCACGCTCTCCGTCTCTGAGAGATTCGGAAGGGAATGATTCAGATTTCTCTCGGCACAGCTACTAGAAGACCTACAGGTTGCTCACGTCACATCTACGTCGTCAAGCTCAGTTTGAGCCTGCGCAGTTCGCCTTGCGATCAGGAAGTGAGTGCTTCTAATTTACTTCATTTCTCTCCGTTGAAACCTATGGGGTCGCTGTGTCCAGTTTATTTACTGTCTATGGTAATATTACGACATTCACGTAACGTTACACTGTAAAAGCACAACAGTAAAAGTGGACGCTGTCTGTCTCAACATGCTGTACGCGACCGTTGCGACGTATATTCACATCAAATGTTAACGCAGATGAACTGGACACTGCAGTTCACAAAAGTTCATTATTTGCATGTGATTTAAAGCTTTGTCGGTTAAACATGTCATTCACGCGCTTTTCTGAGCGCAAACACCCGACGCGCACATGCACTAAAAGCCTGTCAAACAGCGCCTGGTTACTGGGCTAAGTTATCTTTCGCGTCTTATTGCGCTAATATACTGTCAACTACACACAAGCTTTACATAAACAACGTTGGTTATGTCTAAAGTGAAAGAAAACAGGAAATGTAGAGAAAATCTGCGTGTTATTATTAGACGCGACGCGTGCAGGTCTTAAAGAGACAGTACCCATATAATAGTAAACGCGCTGCCGCTTGTCCTTAAAGTGATAGTTCACCCAAAAATAAAAATTATGTCATTATTTACTCACTCTAATGTTGTTCCAAACCTGTATTAATTTATTTCTTGTGCTGAACACAAAATAAGATATTCTGAAGAATGTGGCTAACCAAATAGTTGCTGGTCCCCATTGACTTCCATAGTAGAAAAAATATATACTATGGAAGTCTCTGGGGTACATCCACTGTTTGGTTACCCCAGATTCTTCCAAATAACTTTTATTTTCAACAGAAAAAAGAAAAAAGAAACTTATTTGGTTTTAAAACAAACAATCAGGCCTTGAATCTGTTGATGGTATGTCATATTTGTATGTCTTAAAATGTCAATTTCTATCCACAAAACTTGCCAGAAGTCATGTTTTAAGGGGTAATTAAAACAAAAAAAATGCCCCCGGACCCCCCATTAAACAATAATTCATTACTTCAATGACCTCAAATTATTGCATTGTTTAAATTAATGAATTTTTTCGCTAACTGTAATTTTGTATATGTACATTTCTGAAATGCATAACTTAGACAGTTCCCTTTGATAACAGACTCTAAATTGTAATGTGGACTCATGCATTTTCTATAAAGCTGCTTTGAAACGAGGTGTATGAAAAGCGCTATACAAATAAATGTGCATTGAAAAATGTGAATAAAAAAATGCATAATGATCCCTAAAAATCATAATTAGATTATGCAATTATCACAATGTGCCGTTTATGCATATGCCAGCACGAGGAACAGAACGACTGCTAATCTCAGGCAGGATCTGTGTGGAACTGAAAGGTCACGCTGAAGGAGAGGACGTCTCGATCCCCTTCACACACTCCTTCTACTCCGGCGGGAGGACACAGGGAAACAGTGTGTTCCCTCGCTGAAGGGAAATGAACCTGCATGTCCATGTTTTTCCACACAGAAACCCTCGCACCGCCAGTTCACTCAGTGCTCATGAACA
Organism: Phoxinus phoxinus; assembly: GCF_949152265.1. Lineage (NCBI taxonomy): Eukaryota > Metazoa > Chordata > Actinopteri > Cypriniformes > Leuciscidae > Phoxinus > Phoxinus phoxinus. Next base: position 30,287,293 of record NC_136896.1, read on the forward strand.
CACGATTCCTCACGGCGGGCCACACCTCAAGTTATGCATTGAATATTTGTAGGAATTTTGAGAATAAAATAGAAGTTGAAATATGATCGTTTAACATTTACACTGCCAGTGAAACATTTCTTATTATTATTATCGATGTTAAAAACTGTTTTTGCTGCTTCGTATTTTTGTAGAAACCGTAGATGTGCACTACCATTCAAAAGTTTGGTGTTAGTACGATTTGTTATGTTTTAAAATGCATAAAAATGTTTGTTTTTTTAAAAGAAATTTGTACATTTATTCAGCAAAGATGCATTAAATTGATCAAAAGTGACAGTAAAGACATTTATAATGTTACAAAAGATTCAAAATGTTAGAAAATAACTTTCTATTCATCAAAGAATCCTGAAAAAGAAAATGTATCACAGTTTCCACAGAAATATGAACTGTTTATAACATTGATAATAATCATAAATGTTTCTTGAGCATCAAATCATCATATTATCCTGATTTCTGAAGGATCATGTGACACTGAAGACTGGAGTAATGATGCTGAAAATACAGATTTGATCACAGGAATAAATTACACTTTACTGTATATTCACATAGAAAACTGCTGATTTAAATTGTAATCACAATATCACTGTTTTTACTGCTGAGCAGAAAATACTTGAAATATATGTATATATATATATATATTAATCATCTTAATTAGCCCATGGTAGTGTATACAAACATATAGACTTTCTTCATCAAACATAACATTTGCATTATAAAGACATTTTGGAACAATAGTTGTTAGAACAATATAGCTACAGTTATTAAAATTAAAAGGAAACATCCAATTGGTTTATAATTTTTAGCAAAAATAAATAAAAAATAAATTGTAAACCTCATTTATGTCGGCCAGCTACTGTAGATCATGTCACCTGACAATGAACCAAAAGATACAGAAAAGCTAATTTTGCACAAATTTTGCAAAGCATAAAAAATAATTATGTAAGGCACAACACATTAGTTTAAAAAACAAATGTTTTGTTGTTTTATATTATTATCTCAGCCTGTATAAAGCATGACCTGCGCCGACACACATATGAGACACACATCTCCTCTGAAATAACACTGCGTTTCTGCACTAATTTCTTTAAAAGGAACCCTAATGTTTGCTTGAGAGTGCTGAAGGCTGTAACTAAAAAAAAGAAATGGCCAAAACTTCTTTAGAGGGCCTAAACACTCTAAATGGTGAGCACTTATGAAGCAGCATGAAAGCAGGGAAGTGCTAAAAGAAGAAAAACAACTAACAGGAACAGATGAATGTTGGGAAAGAGGTCCATTGAAAGCTCACTCACCGCCGTGGTTAAGTGTGTCTGAGTGAGTTTCAGGTGTGTGTGTGTGTGCGTGTCCCTTAAAAATATGAGATATGATTTTTGGTTCATCTCACCCAGCCCTTCATTGTAATAGCATAGAAAAGGTGAATAAGTGACTTGTGTAAGTGTTGTGTATATATATATATACACGTATATAAATTACAAAAACATGCAACAAAATTACTAAAATTAAAATTAAAACATAAAATTAAAAACGAATTAAAATTATTTTAAAAAGCTTTAGTAATAGTTTCTCTCTTTAACTAAAATAACACTGGTTATGAGCTGCATGATTCTGGATAAATTGAGAATCTACGCATTTTTTTTTTTTTTTTTACTGAGATCTCGATTCTCCCACAATTCTAAACAAACAGCAAAAAAAAAAAAAAAAACTTAATTTACTAGAGGTTCTGACGAGTGGAAATTTCTGCAGTCTATTTAAAACCGCTTAAAATCTTTTTTTGAGTGAATGATTCAATGACTCATAAATTCTACACTTGCTTCATTACTGGATGAATCAGCATTTTTTTAAAGGGGACAATGTGTAGTTTTTAAAGTATTTTATTAACTAAAATCAATGTCTTTATTCATAAATATGTCCTCAATGGTGTACAATTACCTCTCCCAATGATCCGACTTATCCTCGTACGCAAATAATTTAGTATCTTTATTTACATGGGACAGGCAACTCCACGGAGGCTTCATGTCGCTCCGCCATCTTGAAAAACTATAATAGCAGAGAGGGACAAAAAGCACTAGCCTAGCTCAACACGTTTCCACACCGCGTGTTCGTCCAGAGCCAGCGTCACGTGACTGACACTAAAGCGGACGAGGAGAGGCGTAATGCGTGTCGCTGCCCCGGTACATTTGAAAGGTTGCACTGCACGGTACTTCACAATTCAGGATCATACTTATGCCGAAGCCACAGGAGAAATGCCAAAATTAAATTTAAAAGGAAACGTGACCGGCGATTCAAAAACCGAGGGTAACGGGATAGCTTTACCCAGGTGGCAAGAGCAATGAAGGAGAAAGACTCTGAAAGGGACAGAAAGTTTCCTGCTTTCTTCTCGATGGGTAAATCAATGTTACACTCTAAATTACAAGCTTTTTTTTTCATTGCTTGGTTGTGTAATTCATTATATAGCCAGCATAACAGTAGAACATGTAACGTATAGTTAAACTCGACGAAGGGCGATTGCTGTCATCGCTTCTTGGCACATAGCGGCTACCGTAGTTGCAACACCGTTTGAAAAAGCGAGGAGCTAGAGAGCATTATTCGCTTGAATGCAAAATACAATGTCACCGCTAGATGGGAGTAATTCCTACACACTGTCCCTTTAAACGAATCTCTTGAATGAATAATTCAGTGAAAAATAATTTTTTTAACAGTCGCTTGTCGCCACCTACTGGTGTAACGATGTCATCGATACAATCGTCATTTGAAGCGTTATAAGTTTACTTTCAATAGGGGATTTTGATCGCTCTATTTTGATTGCTACCGTAGACATCAGTGTTTATATCCTGTACTATAAACATTTTGTGTGGTTGACTGATTTGTAATGACTCTCTCTGGCTCAGCACCAGCGCATAATGTTCCGGTGTTTACAGGCGAATCGTTGTCATTTAGGAATGAGATCGCATTGGGTGTTTGCATCAAGATCGCAATATTTCAACAATTAATCTTGCAGCTCTAGTTAACACACATATTTTCCTAAAACAGTGAGTATTGTAACATTGTAACAGATTGGCTCCATTCACTTCCATTGTAAGTGCTTCACTCACTGTAACCCAAACTGAAGCTTTTCTTTTTAAAGAAAAGGAGAGGAAATTAATTTGTGATAATCAACATTCTCCCAGACAGCAACATAGTGTCGGCCCAGATCCGGCCCACATCTGGTACGCGTTAAATCCACATGTATGTTCCAGATGTGGGCCGGATCTGGGCCGACACTATGTTGCTGTCTGATTTGCACGTCGATTGAGATTAACTCGAATTGAACCCGGAATATTCCTTTAAAAGCATCTTACTTGAGATGAATCAGCATTGTTTAAAGGGGGGGTATAATGCCTTTTTCACAAGATGTAAAATAAGTCTTTGATGTCCCCATGAAGTTTTAGCTCAAAATACCCCACAGATATTTTTATATATAGCATGTTAAAATTGTCACTTTTTGAGGGTGAGCAAAAACGCACCGTTTTTGTGTGTGTCCCTTTAAATGTAAATGAGCTGCAGCTCCCGGCATCCCGGCATCAAGAGCTCGTGTCCGTTTACCTCACACACATGCACTGAACATTTCAATGTTTATGTTCAAACCGGAGTCAGACAATGATGGAGAGACTCAAGAAGAAGTGACAACATGTAGAAGCAACAGGACATTTCTGAATGGTTAGTTGATGAATTTATGTAGATTATGTGTAGTTATCTTCCAGTCATTGATTAGCATATTCTGTCTTGATAATCTATAAATCGTGTTCAGGGGGCGGGGTTTATGTAAATTCTAGGGTTGGTGATGTCACTAACCCGGGAGGAATGTCGTGTAGTTCCTACCAGCCGTTTGTTGTAGTCCTTAAACTATTTCTTTAAAAGCAAATATCTCCCTTTGCTCTGAACTTTGAGCGTTGTAACTTTGCCAAAAAAGTCAAATCTTCAACCACCCCTTTAATCAAATCTCTTGAATGAATGATTCAATGACAAATACATTTTTAACTTCCATTAAAAGGCAAACCAAAAAGGAGTGGAAATGAATTTGTGGTAATCAACATTTTGTCACATGTATGCTGGGGAATGAGATTAACTCGAATTGAACCTGGAATATTTCTTTTTAAAAAATCCCACTTATACACGCTTTTAGTTCCAGCATCTGCCATGACGGGATAACCGGGTCATGCTAACCAGCCCAACACTGACCTCTCGTCTACATCTTTCTCAAGCAGATCCTGGAGACTTTGAAAAATCAATAACTCCCATAGAACCACAAGCTGACAGCAAAACATCAGGAAACTATCTCGTCCATAAAGCCGATCCACCCGGGAAAAGGGACAAAGAAGCCACCCAATGAGAGTGATTCTGATAATACGCAGCTTAAAGATTAGTCGGGTCCCACAATGCACCTGGCACACAATGGCATACAGATCTGTATTATCCACAATGACAGCCCAGCTCAGCATGACACATGACTCATATTCACAGATAATAAAGTCATTTCACAGATGCAGTGAAGTAGAGGAAGGGAAATCTCGGAGATACCATGTGTTAATGTGACGTGGTGCGAAAATATCCGAATATAGCCTACATTCGGTGACTGAAATATGAATTATGAATGTGTAAGATCATTTTGTAGATGTCATATGTGAAGTTATGAGATTAGATAGAGAAGATAGACCGCACTGGGTTAACACAAATCTTTTAAAGACTTCATGAAGTTACTATTAAAGTTGATATTACATTTAATAGTAACACTTTACAAATATAGCTGCAAGCAGCAATCACCGGGGCCAAGCGCAAGCAAGACGACAAGACATGCCAAAGTGGCTGGGAGTGTGAGACCAACTGCAGCTAGGAGCAATTGAAGACATTTAAAGAAGAATTTTGGCAAAATGGTTGAAAAATCACATACATTAACTAAAAATATGATTATCACTTTCGACAGATAGGTGGCGCAGTTACGAAACTGATGTGATGTGGTCAGAGTGAAGTGACAATGACATATACAAAGTTTGGTGTCAATATGTCAAGGCATTGCAGATATAAAGCCTGAATAGTCATTTTGGCATCATGCCTCAAATTTGCCACTGCGGTATACAAAAACGGTTTCGTCTATCGACACGAAATCCATAACTTTTACTCGGCACGGTCTGGAGATGACACGATCCGATTTTGGTGAAAATCGGACGTTCGGTCTAGGAGGAGTTCGAAAAAGTAGGTTTTAAAAGAAAATAAAGATGGCGGACAGGAAGTTTGGCTGACTATGGCAAAATTGGTATCTATGTTTTCAGCATAACCCAAGGAATCTATTGAGACCAGTGTCATTACTATAGGCAAATTTATTCAAAAGTTATTAGCATTTTTGGAAATTTCATTATAACTTTTGACCAAAAGGTGGCGCTGTCTCATAAATTTTTGAGTACCTTTAGGGAGTTGTACTGATGACTCATACTGAGTTTCGTAACGATACGTTCATGCGTTCATAAAATACAGCATTTTAGCACATAATTCAAAATGGCCGACAGCCAAAATGGCCGATATGGGAAAATTGGTGATTTTTGGACAAACCGTTCAGAAGTTATAAGCAAAAACATAAATTCTTCATATCTCTGGACCAGTAGGTGGCGCTGCGCCGAAACGCAGCACGTAGCCTCAGGTCATGCTTGTGATGACATGTACCAAATTTGGCCTGAATCCGATAAAGCGTTGTGGAGATACGGCCTTACGTCTGTTTTCGCAAGCGCTACGTAAAATTTATTTGCGCGGTATTCGAGAACGGTAATTCGAATCAACTTGAATTCCATAACTTTTGGTCGTCAAGGTCTGGAGATGATCTGGTTCATTTTTCGTGAAATTCGGAGCAACGGCCTAGGAGGAGTTCGAAAAAGTAGTTTTTTCGGAAAATTCAAAATGGCGGGAAAACTATTATGACGGAAAATGACGTCATAGGGTGCAGTCGAATCGTCGTGAGCTCAGGAATCAGAGGAAAAAAGAATTTTGTTTCTAGCCCTTGTGGTTCAAAAGTTATTAGCATAAACATGAGTGAAACTTTGGACAGCTGGTGGCGCTAGAGGGAATGAGTTGGAGACTCCAAATTTGCTATGGTGATAGTTCAGGCTGTCCTCTATCACTGTGCCAATTTGTATAAGTTTCCCGCAAACGGTTCTATAGGCTGCCATAGACGCCCAGTCGGAAGAAAAAAAAGAAAAAGAAGAATAAGAACGGGAACAGATACAATAGGTGCCCGCACCTTCAGTGCTTGGCCCCTAATAAGGTCCCATTGGTTAATGCACTAAGTAACATTAACTAAGAATGAGCAATACATTTATTACAGTGTTTATTCGTCTTTGTTAACGTCCGTTAATAAAATACAGTTCATTGTTAGTTCATGTCAGATCAGGTTAATTAACTAATATGGTAATACTTTAAAATTAGGTCAAATTAATGCATTAAGTTAGCCTGGCTAACGCCAGACCCAATTCTCTTTGAGACTTGGGTCTGGGAACCACATGTAAATTTTCTCGTATTTGAGGCGTGGTTTACGAATGCCCGGCGCCGTTTATTGGGTGCTAAGAATGTCTATCAAATGCACCTCGACCTGTACGTAGCTCATAGCCAATCGTTTCCATTATACCAGATGACGTATGTGGAGCGACAGAAATTAGACAAGGAAGAAGACGATGGGTAAGATATTTTTGTGTAAACAATGACGTTCAGCGACTATTGCCGTTTGTGCAAGATAAACATGAGGGTCGAAGGTATATATGGATATAAACAAACTGCTTAGTTGTGTCGCTTAGATGTCAAGACATCGTCTTGCTTCCCTCCCCGTTCTGTGATTGGTTCCCTAGATGAGGCGAAAATCTGGTCCATGGTATCCAGACTGCCTTTCAGCGTGAATAAAATCGCGCTGCGCAAAGGCAGTATGGGGAAACCCAGGCTAGCATTAAGTAACATTAACTAACAATTAGAGATGCACCGATATGAACATTTTGCCCGATACCGATAACCGATAATTCTTTATATTTGAAAGCCGATAACCGATATATTGTCCGATAAATCTAAATACAAATTTTTACATTATCTTTGAGAGCCTGATTATAAAAACAAAAGATTCACCATTAAAAGCCATGTCCCAACCACATAATTATACATTCTTCATATATTTTTATGTAGCCGATATGACAGATGTTGCACTTAACTGTATTTTGCTTTATTTTTTAAAGTGATTTCAATCATATTTCAAGCTATTCAAAAGCATCATTTTTTTTATTGGGCCGATAATGATAACATTATAAAATATAGCTGCAAGCAGCCATTACGGGGCCAAGCGCAAGCAAGACGACAAGACATGCCAAAGTGGCTGGGAGTGTGAGACCAACTGCAGCAAGGATCAATTGAAGACATTTAAAGATGAATTTTGGCAAAATGGTTGAAAAATCACATACAATAACTAAAAATATGATTATCACCTTCGACCAATAGGTGGCGCAGTTACGAAACTGATGTGATGTGGTCAGAGTGAAGTGACAATGACACATACAAAGTTTGGTGTCAATATGTCGAGGCATTGCATATATAAAGCCTGAATAGTCATTTTGGCATCATGCCTCAATTTTGCCACTGCGGTATACAAAAACGGTTTCGTCTATCGACACGAAATCCATAACTTTTACTCGGCACCGTCTGGAGATGACACGATCCGATTTTGGTGAAAATCGGACGTTCGGTCTAGGAGGAGTTCGAAAAAGTAGGTTTTAAAAGAAAATAAAGATGGCGGACAGGAAGTTTGACTGACTACACCAAAATTGGTATCTATGTTTTCAGCATAACCCAAGGAATCTATTGAGATCAGTGTCATTACTATAGGCAAATTTATTCAAAAGTTATTAGCATTTTTGGAAATTTCATTATAACTTTTGACCAAAAGGTGGCGCTGTCTCATAATCTTTTGAGTACCTTTAGGGCGTTGTACTGATGACCCATACTGAGTTTCGTAACGATACGTTCATGCATTCATAAAATACAGCATTTTAGCACATAATTCAAAATGGCCGACAGCCAAAATGGCCGATATGGACAAATTGGATATCAGTCAACTCAAAATGACGCCCTGAATCTATCGAGACCACTTTTATGATTTTTGGACAAACCGTTCAGAAGTTATAAGCAAAAATAGCCTTTTTTCATATCTCCGGACCAGTAGGTGGCGCTGCGCCGAAACGGAGCATGTAGCCTCAGGTCACGCTTGTGATGACATGTAGGAAGTTTGGTTTGAATACGATTAAGCGTTGCGGAGATACAGCCTTACGTCTGTTTTCGCAAGCGCTACGTAAAATTTGTTTGTGGGTTTTTTCGAAAATTGCTAAGCGAATCAACTTGAATTCCATAACTTTTTGTCGGCATGGTCTGTAGATGATCTGATTCAATTTTCATGGAAATTGGAGCAACGGCCTAGGAGGAGTTCGAAAAAGTAGCTTTTTCGGAAAATTCAAAATGGCGGAAAACTTTTCATGGCGCAAAATGACGTCATTGGGTGCAATCGAATCGTCACGAGGTCAGGAATCAGAGGAAAAAAGAATTTTGTTTCTAGCCCTTGTGGTTCAAAAGTTATTAGAATAAACATGAGTGAAACTTTGGACAGTTGGTGGCGCTAGAGGGAATGACTTAGACACACCAAAATTGGTGTATTTAATGTTGGGACTGTCCTCTATCCGAATGTCAAACCATTACAACTTTCCCGCGATCGGTTCTATGGGCTGCCATAGACTCCCAGAGCGGAAGAAGAAGAAGAATTATTTTTGGTACGGGAACAGATACAATAGGTGCCCGCACCTTCAGTGCTTGGCCCCTAATTATTATATATTGACCGATACCGATTTAGTGGCTGATATATCGTGCATTCCTAATAACAATGAGCAATATATTTTTTGACACCATTTATTAACCTTTGTTTATATTACTTTATAAAAATAAAATTATTGTTTGTTCATGTTAGTTCACAGTGCATTAAGTAATGTTAAAAGATACAACTTTTTTTAAATAATGTATTAGTAAATGTTGAAATTAGATTAGCAAATGCTAATTTTCATTGTTAGTTCATGTTAACAAATGGAACACATTTAAAATTTAGTTTTTCTCCTCTAAAAACTTACAAAAAATATTGATGACTCATCCTGCACTACACAGATTCGCGTCCAATCAAATGCCCTCTAAAATGAGGATGCCCCTCCCACAAACTAGCTAGTAGCAAGTATCGTGGTTCATTGCTGTGATGTTACCCAAACTACAGGTATCAGAAGAAAATGCATTGACACACACAGGAAATAAATCTGCAAATCAAATGATTTCATGGTGTTTTTCCATTTAGGCATGTGCAAAACTATAAATTTTAATAATCATCTAGTCGGTGGGTTGTCTGAATGACTAGTCGGTGTTAAGTTAGTATAATTAGGCTGTGTCATGCATAGCAGCCCCGAAAGAAGTGTTTCTGAGGGATTCATGCAAATCCTTCAATAACAGCCTCTTTGAGAACATAACAAACAATTAATAAGAAGAATTTATAATAAGAAAACACATCCTATATGACTATGTTTCAAAAGAGGCCTACTCACAGCATGCAAGCCCTGGACACATGAAATAAAGCTATAACTGCCACGACCAAAAATAAACTATAGAAATACTCCCTTTTGTAACTTCTTTTAAACTTGAGATTAGAATTGCATCTGTGCTACAACACTTTATACATTGTCATAATAGAGCAGCTTTGTCTATTTTAAACCAGAGCAATCCGTACAGCCTTCTCAATGGTTTATAAATGTTTTTAATATTGAGACTCCGACCGAAGTCGAACAAATGTTTATCAATGTTATGCAAGAAAGTCCTGCTCACATAACAGCACTGCGTGAGAAACACAGTCATACAGTTCATAATAAACATAACCTGATGGTGATAGTGCCTTACAGTTGAAGAGACACAGCAATAGTTACTCACCACATTCCAGAAGAAAGGATTGAAGATGATGGCAATAACAGCCACGCAGAACCTGGGCTCTCGCAGGTCTATTAACCTCGACAGCTCTGTCAACACGGACACGTCCATCTGTGGAGAGAAACACACCAAACAAAACAGAAGTGTGTCAGTGTGCACTTTTATGATATTGTAGGTCAAATACAGAACATGCATACCTGCAAACTCATCATCGCTGATCTGACATCAAAATAGGCCAGTCACGTGATCCATGCAAATCGAGTTTAATTTTTATTTTATAATTTTTTGTGAGGGGGGGGTTATGAAATTAGAATATCGTGCAAAAGTTCATTTATTTCAGTAATTCAACTTAAAAGGTGAAACTAATATATTATATAGACTCATTACATGCAAAGTGAGATATTTTAAGCCTTTATTTGTTATAATTTTGAATATGGCTTACAGCTTATGAAAACCTTTTCGCAATATTCTAATTTTGAATTCAGGGTTTTCATAAGCTGTAAGCCATAATCATCAAAATTATAACAAATAAAGGTTTGAAATATCTCACTTTGCATGTAATAAGTCTATATAATATATTAGTTTCACCTTTTAAGTTTAATTACTGAAATAAATTAACTTTTGCACGATATGAGTTTCACCTGTATTTTTTAAAAGGAAACATCTTCAGAAAATATGTTATGGTATTTTCTTTTCATCTGACCTCTGTATGATGCCTAATAAAGTAGTGTTTATACTTTGTGTAAGGGGTAACCGCTGTATTTCTGCTCTTCCATAAGCACCACCTACTGCCAGAGATTGGCATTTATTTAAATTCATCAGCTGTTTTGGTTCAGACCAGTTATATATAACACAGTCAGTTATGAGGCTGAAATATGAGATTTATCCATTTTTAACCTTTATGTTTTTGTCAAAAACTTGTATTATGTGAACTATAAAGTTCTTTGTTTACAGTTTATGTTGCCATAGACATTTGATGTCATTTCAAAACATAAACAACACTCAATTCTAATCTAATATCAGAATATTATAACACATCAAACTGTGTTGTTGCTCATTTATAGCCTAACTTTAGCTTTTTACTTCTGCATTTTGGCTTCACATGTCATAAAACGTGTAATAATCAAAATTTTCTTGGTCACAGAGCTTATTTTCTGCAACAAAGCCAAACGAAAAATCCTATTGACTTTTTGTCGAGGACATTACAATCATAACATGCAGACATCAACATAGTGTCGGCCCAGATCCGGCAGATGTGGATTTAACGATGACTTTTATATTATTCAGATCTGCACGTTACACCTGAAGCCTGTCAGTCTCTGTCTGTAACATTACATTAAGATCATTAAAACATCAACAAGGTCATTGTTTTTACTGTTACTTGATCATTATAGCAGGGATTTATGTACAGACAGAGACTTGCCCTGTATTAACTACAGTGATGTTTTCACAACTAGTAATAATAATTGCATAAATAAAATAAATGCAATTAAATCCATTTAATCTATCACACACATTTACACAATGATTTAATTTGATTGCATCCATACCATTTTATTCCCTGGGGATTCTAGCATTATGCAACAAACTGTGATTTATTGACGCCACCAAGTACAAAAGAGCATTAGAAAGGAACAAAGCGGCCTTTTGAACACTTGCTGTGTGAAGACGGCTCTTTGTTTATGGAAAGAGGGGCTGATATTGCCCTGAGCAATGTCTCCTCTTATAGTCTCAGTAACACATATTAGATAGGCCAACAACATAAAAGCCCATTGACTGTGTTTACATGCACAACAGATTTCAGATTGTCTGATTATGTAATGTAACACATTAACCTGACTGAATACTCTGTATCCTTAAAGGATTAGTTGAGTTCACAAGAATTTGCTGATAATTTACTCACCCCGATGTCAAATTTAGGTTTTTGAGGAAAACATTACAGGATTTTTCAACACAGAGTGGACTTTAATGGCAACCGTCTATCCCAATGTTCAAAAGAAGGTTCAAATGTCCGTCTCAATGCATGATCCCAGTCAAGAGATAAGGGTCTTATCTAGCGAAACGATCGGTCACTTTCTAAACATTTTTTAAATGTATAGCCTATACTTTTTAACCACAATTGTTTGTCTTGTGAAAAAGCCTGGAATGTTAGAAAAAGCTTGTAATGTTTTCCTCAAAAACCTACATTTCTTTTCGACTGAAGAAAGAAAGACATGAATATCTTGGTAAAAAAAAAATTGAGAGTGAACTAAGTTAAAGGATAATTCCGGTATTTAACACCTTGAGTCTATATTGTAGTTTGTTTTGGATGAACAAGAGTGGTGGACAACATTTTTTTGACAATGGTTCCTCTCTCGAGTTTTTGACTATAATAGAATTGGCCATGGACCCATTTAACATTGGAGTCAATGGGCATGTCCGAAAATGTCATTAAAACAACCTTTAACATTAGTTTTCAAAACTGTGCAACTCATCGAGTGGTTAGTGGTGTTCGTTGATGATTATAAACAATATATCGTCGCAATATATGATTCCAATCCGTTTATTTTGCTATAGTGAAGGACTCAGTCCTTCAACAGAATTCAATGGGATTTTACAAAATTACGAATAAAACACGACAGAAACTGTATTTCGCAACACTTTTTATTTCTGGAACATCAACTAACATCACTAATCACTCGGTGAGTTTAACAGTTTTGTAAACGAACATTATTGGCTGTTTTAATGACATTTTCGGACATGCCCATTGACTCCAATGTTAAATGGGTCCATGGCCAATTCTTTTAAAGTCAAAAACTCGAGAGAGGAACCATTGTCAAAAAAATGTTGTCCACCACTCTTGTTCATCCAAAACAAACTACAATATAGACTCAAGGTGTTAAATACCGGAATAGGGCTTGGGCGTCTTGACGTCATACTTGGCGTGGCGGCCATGTTGATGGCCTCGCGAATGTAAACATAACGTTACAGCAAGTGGAACGAGTAGAAGAAGCAGAGTTGGAAGAAAGAAAAAAGATGTTAAAATCCCAAAAAGGATGCGGAATTTACCGTGATACACTAAATAAGGAAGCCAGGGACCGGTATGTGGACAAAACCGGTACTATTAACGGTTTGGATCCATATGAAATTGGAAAAAAAGAGTGGAGCACCGACAACGACTTGCTGCCGCCGGTTTGCATAACCGATATCTTCGGCTACCTAGTTTGTTTTGTGAGCGCCTACACCTCAGAACAGTTCCGAAGCTACAAATCATTGGAGTCGCATGTAACTTACAGTTCACCAATGGGTGGGTTCAGGAGCTGCAGATCATAAAGCCGGCAAAACAGTGGGAACACAGTAACGTTAATCCGGACAAAGGTAAGCTGTGCTTCACCTAACTGCTAATGTTAGTTTAGTAACAACCGTTCACACATGTAGCTGCTACTTTTAACTATGTGTTTCAAAAGTATATACACGTAACGTTATTTGAGCTTTTTTCCCGCTGTCTTCCCGTTTTAGTATTTTCCTGTAAAATATCCCGTATTTTAATAACGTTACAGTTTTGTAGTACAATTTTTTTTTGTCAGCAGAGGGATAGCAACAGAAAGATGAGTGTTAAAATTTGTACAAAACAAACTAGGTAACGTTAGCCGAAGATATCGGTTATGCAAACCGGCGGCAGCAAGTCGTTGTCGGTGCTCCACTCTTTTTTTCCAATTTCATATGGATCCAAACCGTTAATAGTACCGATTTTGTCCACATACCGGTCCCTGGCTTCCTTATTTAGTGTATCACGGTAAATTCCGCATCCTTTTCGGGATTTTAACATCTTTTTTCTTTCTTCCAACTCTGCTTCTTCTACTCGTTCCACTTGCTGTAACGTTATGTTTACATTCGCGAGGCCATCAACATGGCCGCCACGCCAAGTATGACGTCACGACGCCCAAGCCCTATTATCCTTTAATCCTTTAAACTCTGAATGAGAAAGCTGGCATAACGTTATATCTGGTCCAACACACTCGTCTGGAAGTTTCTACCGATCCTGAAGAACAGGAGCATCGTTTAACGTTATAACCGTTGTGTTCTCACAAAACAGACCCTCAAAGAGCCTCGCCACTTCCAATAAATTGTGATTTATAAAGTCAAACTTGATGGGAAAATGTATGTAACAGCACGCGAACTCTGACCCTGAGCAGTTTGGCGACACCGATGGCTCTTATTGCGGTCTTTGATTTTGAAATTTTAGCTGATGATCAATAAAATGCAGTTCATAACCCCCATAATTTCAAAAAACCTTTTGTGTTCGTGTTCCTTTAAGTGCAGCCGCTGCTGACAGAAACACGGATCTCACGCGCGCCTCATTACCTCACAACTCTTTACGGTAATTTAAGACTTTATTTAACTAATTTAAGACTTCTCAGTCTGCTCTTATGAGGATACTCGACAAAACGGATATTTACCACTAATGCTGCGTTCACACCAAACGTGAATAGAGCGTCAAAAAGTAAATATTTACCACTGAGTCTTCTCGTCCCGTTTCTACCAGTGACGGTTATTCAACTTCCCGCGTCTACTACCTGCGCAGAGTGACGTCAACAGCGCATCTGGGTTGTGGGTTGCCAGGTTGAGCTCACAAATGGGTTGAAATTTGTATGATGTGTTGACTGTGTGAGTGGGATGCGTTTCATACTAGATCTGGCAACCGGACAACCTTGGAATAATATATTGATGTGATTATTCATATATAACGAGGTTTGGACCGTACAAATTACGGGAGTTTCACGGGAGAAATAATAAAACGGGAGATGGGTGTGAAATACGGGAGACTCCCGGGGAAAACGGGAGTGTTGACAGGTATGGTTTGTGGTATATGGAGCCGTCCATACTAGTGTACATATGAAGTAGACTCGGTCAAAATCTGTCCATAAACTTCCCTCGTCCAGTTCATGAAGTGGAATGCACTTCAAAATGGCGGCAGGGATATGGGGTATCCAAATAAATACATTAATATTCACAAATAAATGTAAAGAGATTCACAAAAATGTAACGAATTCACAAATAAATAGATAAAGATCCACAAATAAATGTAAAGAGTTTCACAAATTTTTTTATAAAATTCACAAATAAATAAAATAAGATTTGCGCATTCAAAATCCACAAATGTGTGCAGCAATTTACAAATGCACAGAAAGTGGTTCACAAATAAATGCCAGGTAGAGTTGTGTTTGTAAAATTATAAAACATTTGTAAATATTTTATTTATTTGCAAATCTCATTTTATTTATTTGTGAATTTTATAATTTTTTGTGAAACTCTTTACATTTATTTGTGAATCTTTATCTATTTATTTGTGAATTCGAACATTATTTGCGAATAATAATCTATTTATTTGTAATATTGCAACAATAATAATAACCCCATAGTGCTTAGGGAAGGGAAGTTTGCAAGTGCGTGTCTAAAAGTGCACTGGAATGCAGCCTAGGTGCGAGTAAGTGGAGGCGGGGCACATTTGCATATTCATACACATACTAAATGAAGCAAGGGTGTAGAGTTACATTCAAGCTATTTGGGTAACTTGATTTGGGGAAAAAACGTTTAAATATGTTATTTTGGTGATCAAAGAAGAGTTGAAAAGGATAATTATTGGCTACAGGGGGACTTTAACTGTATAAGCTCCGCCCCTATATCTGTTCTGGTGCTGCAGTTCTGCAGCTGAAAAAAAAAATCATCAGATTGTGATGACCCGTTGACAGCGCGTGCACAAACAATCAAAAGCACGTTAAACAATTACGTTAGAAAAAAATAGCATGACGCAATGATGATGATGATGATAAACGAGTGTTTCTGTTGAGAGGTGGAACTACAGGCTTCTGCAGTGAGATGATCTGACCTGACTGTAATCCACGTTATTCAAGCCTCCACAGCAGTCCAGTGCGGGGTTTCTGTCGAACAGCCACTCTCAATCAAACAAACAGTCGCTCTCTCTCTGGAACATGTCACCAGCATTCAGAATAAACGACACACACTTTTATTACCGTAATTGGTGAGGAACTTTCAGCATGCACAACACAGCGGACATGACAGTTTACCTTTGACCTGCTTAAGTCGCATGGAATTGTGGGAAATGGAGTTTTTAGTCAAACGCTTGAGCATGATATCAAATCACTTAGTTTTATGTAGGGATTTATTAATTGTGTTTTGTGATAGACTATTAGTTCACTCGTAGGAAGCACTATATTGATATTCACCATTCTCTTTTTTTTCTTCTTCTTGTATTTATTTCAATACTCAATTCAAATTGGTCTTCTTTCTTGTATCTATATAAGGGTTGTTTATTTATTTATTTATTGCATTTTTTAAATTATAATTATTGGTTTACACTTCCAGACACTGGCAAATCCTTCAGTAAATGCAAAAATATATTTTTTTTTTATTTACAGTGTAAAAAAAAAAATCATGATTTGAACTTTTTATCTTTTGTCAAATCAACTTCGATAACTAATGTGGTGAAGATAACATGCAAAATTTGAGTTTCTGTTTATTAAACCATTGATTCTTCTTCATTGTATTAACTCAAATTTTTAATTACAACGAACTCAAAATTTTACGGCAACATGGTAACTTGCTTTTTTAAGTTAAACCAACATATTTTTTACAGTGTAGTTTTTTCCATGTCATTAAATTGTTTAAAGCATAAGAAAGAAATTAGGTAAAAAAAATGTAAATGTCCCCCAGAATGCCTGATAAACATGATTTAAATCCTGATGTCCTCGCCATGTATGAAATCAATGCCCTGTTTTCTACTATAGTCATATTTTACATTTATCCATAACATTGAGATGTTGATTTATGACAAACAATTAGAAACAATTAGTCAGATTTAAATGATAATTACAAAAACATGGTTACACTTTATTTTAAGGTGACATAGTTACATTGTACTTACATAAATAAGTACTGAGTAATATTAATTAACTATACATGTACTTATATGTTTAGGCTTAGTTACTTGTAATTATGCATAATTTACTGTTATTACTATGGTAATTACATGTAGTAACGTGTAACTGGTCACCTTAAAATAAAGTGTTACCCAAAATATTTCCATAAGAGTGCTAAATTTGACCACTGAATTAATATCAGTCATTTTTAAAGACCAAGTAGAAGTTGTTGTGTTGATAAAACATAAAAAAATATGTAATATTAAATATAAGACGTATGGAGAAATTCACTAAAATATAATGTATATAACGGCATAATAATGTGGCATAATATTTCAAAATATTCATTCACTTCTTTTGCAAACTATATAAAGTAGGGCTGTAAACGATTAATCACGATTAATCGCATCCAAAATAAAAGTTTGTTTACATAATATATATGTGTTTATTGTGTATAATTATCTTGTGTGTGTATATATATATATAAATACACACACATGCATGTATATATTTAAGAAAAATTTGCTATTTATATATAAATAGTTATATTTATATATAATATAAATTATATACAAATATATATGCAGTATATAAATGCTAATATTTCTCAAATATATACATGCATGTGTGTGTATTTATATATATATATACACACACAAAACAATTATACACAATACACACACATATATTATGTAAACAAACTTTTATTTTGGATGCGATTAATCGTGATTAATCGTTTACAGCCTGAATATAAAGTATTTATAACTAATAATTTCAGTTACGTTGGGCTGTATTTACACAATTTACAAAGTGCTTTCATAAATTAAGCATATAACTTTATTTATACTGTGGTGACAAATTTCTGTTAAGAGAAAAAGCATCCGTCAAATCCTCCTCTGTATTTCAAGAGCATTTGTATAGGCTATTGGGTGATTATTAGTTGTTATTTATGATGACTTTATGTTCTCGAGTGGGTTATGCGAGCATGTTTTCCCCCATGTGAAGTCAGAGTCATCAATGATTCCCCGTGAGTCACTTCTCATGCGAGAGATGCAGACGGGGAAGAAGGATAGAGCCGTTCTGCTCACAGGAACGTGGGTTTGGTCCAGTGTGCGTCACGTCCCTCTGTCCTGATCCTCTTGTCTATTGTAAACATCAAGAACGGCAAGGGAGATAATAAAAAAAAAAGATTCTGAAGGAAAAAGTCATGCTGACACGGCATCTTATGATATGAATGTGTGCAGCTGCTCAGAATAGACATTTTAAGTCAGTCAGTGTGTTGATGCTTTTTTAATATGTTTTGTATGGTGCAATTCAGCCTTGATTTAAAGATCTCAAAGTCCCCCTGTGGTGAAAATGCAGTTTTTAATGTTGTGTATATGTGTTTTTAATATGCTTAAACCATGTGTAAGTTCATAAGTGGACAGCATTGCTGAGTATTTTCTGCTTAAAACTGCAGTGAACCAAAGACAGTCTCAAAAACACGGTTTGAAATCGCTGGTGTTTCTGACGTCACACACTACCTTGACCAATCAGATCAACGTGTGATCGTCCACCAGTGGATCTCTGAGTGAGTGAGTGAGTGAGTGAGTGGAGGCGGGGCTCATTTGCATATCCATAGAACAGTGTAACAATCAGATCAACATGTGATCGATCTCTGAGCTGAGTGAGTGGAGGCGGGGCTCATTTGCTTATCCATAGAACCGTGTAACCAATCAGATCAACGTGTGATCGTCAACCAGTGGATCTCTGAGTGAGTGAGTGAGTGAGTGAGTGGAGGCGGGGCTCATTTGCATATCCATAGAACAGTGTAACCAATCAGATCAACGTGTGATCGTCAACCAGTGGATCTCTGAGTGAGTGAGTGAGTGAGTGAGTGGAGGCGGGGCTCATTTGCATATCCATAGAACAGTGTAACAATCAGATCAACATGTGATCGATCTCTGAGCTGAGTGAGTGGAGGCGGGGCTCATTTGCATATTCATAGAACCATGTAACCAATCAGATCAACGTGTGATCGTCAACCAGTGGATCTCTGAGCTGAGTGAGTGGAGGCGGGGCTCATTTGCATATTCATAGAACCATATGTAACCAATCAGATCAACGTGTGATCGTCAACCAGTGGATCTCTGAGTGAGTGAGTGAGTGAGTGAGTAGAGGCGGGGCTCATTTGCATATTCATAGAACCGTGCATACAAAATGAGGCAAGGGTGTCGCGTTACATTCAAGATATTTTCAGCAAAAAATAATAATATTTCAGGGGGAAAAAACTTTTAAAGGGATACTTCATCCTCTGGAAAGATGAATGTGTATTTAAAATGGGTCATTTATGTAGAAGAAATGTGATTTTTTTTTTTGAATTTGGAGCCTTCAAGACTGAGAAAAGCCAGAACATTTATTTTTGGCTCATGGGGATGAAAGACAACAACTCCCAGAATGCACTTGCTTCACTGCCCTACGAGGCCACTCCCAAGCCACGCCTACCGGTTACAGAGCGCAGTTAAACAACAAGGCTAGTGAGTCTCCGTGAGTCTGTCCGGGTTTTTGAGATCGCCCAAAATGTCCAGGATTCGGCTTCTGCGTTCTACAGTCGCCGTTCCTCATGTTCACTGCGGCGAGCGGGACGAGACTGACGGCCACGGGAGAACGATGCGAGGCCGGTGGCGGGATTACTGATGAGACGCACCGGTCTCGTATCTCTCACGGAGGAGCGGGAATTTTCTTAGCAATGTTAAAACGCACATTAACCGATCACTTGTTTAGCGTTCATGTAAACACTACACTCAGATTCACAGATCGGAATGAATTTAGTTAGATTGAAACAAAAGGTGTGCGTGTAAACAATGAATGGCGACCGCAGAAAGCAAAAGCCAAAGAGGATGGTCACCGCTACTACTCCGCTTTCTCCACAGAACAAGAGCCTGTTAGCTTAGCTTCAAATAAAGATGGCTGACAATTTTGTACATTCTGTGAGTGAGATCCCTCTATAGCGGGTTGAACACATGTGGATCTAGCGCCTCCTACTGGCTGTAGTTTTTAGCCGCTGGGCAAAAAATCCTCAGATGACGCAAAATGACGATTATACAAAAATACATAAATCTCTCGTCTAGGGGAATATGAGGGAGGAAAGCATGGTAATTCGAAAATACTACAGGTTTTTGATACAAAGCTTAATGTTAAATCCTGATCATGTCATTTTAGTGATAAATATTATTCAGGTGAATAGAGATTTGACTGGGGACTTTAACCATGCTAATGATTTACCTGCGCATTCTCATTTAACTAAGCTTTGTCTCATTACTCCTATATGTGCCTTAAAACTAAAATGCATTTGTTTAATTAAGCAAATAAATAAAGATGCACAAATAATGCTGATTTAAAATGTTTAGTTTCTACTAAATTGTATAAATGAATTGCTGTTTGCAACCTATACTTTCATGATATGTTCTATTCAATGAGTAAAAATGTAGGGATTGTTATTATTAGACTATTTAAGAGACGTTAAGGTAAAAAGCACTTTATTCATGATTCATTCGTGTGGATTGTACTCTTGTTCTTCTAGGATTGGATTATCTATGTTTGTGTTTTTCCAAATAAACATGTTCTTTCTCTTCCTCTCCTCATGCTACGGATAAAAGGCATTACACATAAAAAGCAGAGTGACAAAGAATACAAAATGTCACTCTGAAAGAAAACAGAAAACTGAGGCTGATGTGTCCAGATGCACCAAATCAGTGCTTTTCATTTGAGCCGAGCAACCCATTCACCGGCAATCAGTCCAGATCCTGCCAGCCATGAAGAGGCTCTATTTCGGGGAGCTTTAGGTGTTGCTTTACCTGCGTGAGTCCAATAAGAGCCGATAGTTCAGGAGTTAAACACTTACACTGTAACAGCCATGTGACATTTTGAATCAAGCCGCTTTGAAAGAGTCACAAAATCAGTGTCACGGTGTCAGTGTCACGTTGTATAATCGTCACTTAAAGAAGTCGTCATGATAGGGTTTGCATTCTAGTGTTGGGGTCAAAACTGAGACCAGCCTTACAAAAAATAAGTCTATTTTATAAAGTCCTCCTATTTGTATCCCTTAAAACTCATATTTGATCACCAAAATGCCATATTTAAATATTTTTTTTCTTAAAAATGTTTTTTCATGCCTTAAAATATCTTGAATGTAACTCGACACCCTTGCCTCATTTAGTATGCGCGGTTCTATGAATATGCAAATGAGCCCCGCCTCCACTCACTCACTCACTCAGAGATCCACTGGTTGACGATCACACGTTGATCTGATTGGTTACAAGGTAGTGTGTGACGTCAGAAACACCAGCGATTTCCAACCGTGTTTTTGAGACTGTCTTTGGTTCACTGCAGTTTTAAGCAGAAAATACTCAGCAATGCTGTCGACTTATGAATCTACACATGGTGTGTGTTAAAGCAGATTAAAAACACCACATAGACACATAAACTACATTAAAAGCTGGATTTACACCACAGGGGGACTTTAAGTAATGTTCATTAGGCCTGGTTTCAGGGTTTAGATTAAGCCAGGATTAGGCCTATCTAAGTATCTTTTATAAACTTGCCTTAGCAAAAAATACAATATTAACAAAAATAAAACCATCACTGTTGTGCATCTTGAGACGAAACAATGGCACTGACATATTTTAAGATATATCAGTGCAAGTGGCTTTCAGTTAAAACAGCTCAAACATGCATTGGGACTATTTAACTGTGAAACTGCATATTTTTAAGTATACTTCATGTAGTAAGTATACTAATATCAGTGTACTTGGGACTAAATTGGCCCACTTTTTAGTGTATAAAAGTATACTTTTATATATACTTTATGTATACTTTAACCCTGGGTTTAACAAAAAAAAAAAAACTAAAACTACACTGTAAAAAAAAAGTTGCTGCCTTAAATTTTTAAATATAATTAACTTGTTTTATTTAAATGTTTAAATGTTAAGATGTTTTATTTCAACTTAAATTACATTAAACTGACTTGAAAAAAATACTACAAAAAAAAGTTGCTTATAAGAGAATAGAATATAGTATATCTTATAATAGAAAATTGCTTAACTTATTTTGATGAGTTAAAGCAATGTAAAAAATATAGGTTGTTATAACTCATAACTCATTGATCATATTTTTTTACAAACACTATTAAAATGAAAACAATAAAGAGAATAGTAAAATAGTAAGAGATTAGTTAATGCAATAGGCTACATTTTATACAGTATTTATTAATCCTTTTTAATGTTCGTTATTAATAAAACTGTTCATTGTTAGTTCATGTTAGACTTTTTAAATTTGTTTAATAATTAATTAATATTAATTTTAACATTTATTAATACATAAGTATTTTTCAGTGTTATTTCATGCTAACTAATGGGACCTTATTGCAATGATGCTAAAATAATGACGAATGCCCATTTCAGAAAGTGCTAATCTAGTTTTGTTTGTGAACAAGTACGTTCAGCTGCACGTGTGTTGAGTCTGTCTGTCCTTAATAATGTTTTGGACAATCTGGAACAGAAAGAAAAAGTCTTGTCTTCTAAATCCATATAAGTGCAGCATATATGCAACACTGACCACAGATATGATATGATATGATATGATGGAACATATGATTCATTTCAAGCCACCGTAACCGTAACCCACTATCCTGTAAACATGTGCATTGCTGAGAGGGATCAGGTGGTTCTTATATCTTAATGTGATGCATATAAATAGAAGTTACTTTGGCTATATGTGGGTGGACTAATAGTTGATAATATAGTTATGATGAATTTTCCCAGCAAAACTTCTCCCGGAGTCACACTTTTTAAACTTCTTTGCGCACAAACATTTACAAGCTATTTTCGGCCATTGCCTTGAGGTAAAAAAAAATAATAAAAAATGCAATAAGGGGTATTCTGTTGTGTTATATAAACTGCATTTTAACTGCAATTCTAAAGAAACAACCATCAATATGCACCAAGGACAGTGGACTGTGTTTAAACCCCTCGGGGAACTTTAGTTTTTTGGTGTTTGCGTCACGCATGGAAATGCAGGATCTCTGAGTTCGAACTGGAATATTTCTCTGTACAGATCCGATTACATCAGTCCACTGGGATCCGGCTCTGTTAATATTGTGATGTGTGTGTGTGTGTGTGTGTGTGTGTGTGTGTGTGTGTGTGTGTGTGTGTGTGTGTGTGTGTGTCGCTATCAGCTGAATATACAGAGGAAGATGATAGCGACACACACACACACACACACACACACACACACACACTGTGTCTGATTCACGGGTTTAAAGTCTTCATAGCTGTAATTTTGCAGAGGAATACTGTACATGTAACATGACGAGACGAGACGTGGTTATTCTCGTCCTGTAAAAGTAAAATAAAGTAGGCCTACTTGCACTTTTGAAGCTGTTAGCCATATACCTGATCTCCTGAAATGCGTCTCTATTATATAGAGATTTATGTGAAATCACAAAAAATATATATGTTGGCTTTAATTAACTTTTTTATGTCAACAGGTTTCACGTTGCATTTACGTAATATTATTTATTTCAATAAACTTAAGGTAGTTACATACAGGCGAAACTGGAGAAATTAGAATATGGTGCAAAAGTTAATTTATTTCAGTAATTCAACTTAAAAGGTGAAACTAATATATTATATAGACTCATTACATGCAAAGTGAGATATTTCAAGCCTTTATTTGTTATAATTGTGATGTTTACAGCTTATGAAAACCCCAAATTCAAATTTAGAATATTGTGAAAGGTTTTCATAAGCTGTAAACATCACAATTATAACAAATAAAGGCTTGAAATATCTCACTTTGCATGTAATGAGTCTATATAATATATTAGTTTCACCTTTTAAGTTGAATTACTGAAATAAATTAACTTTTGCACCATATTCTAATTTCTCCAGTTAGAAATGTGGATTTCGGCGGTAGCACTTTTAGCATAGCTTAGCATAGGTCATTGAATCTGATTAGACCGTTAGCATCTCTCTCAAAAAAATGACCAAAGAGTTTCGATATTTTTCCTATTTAAAACATGACTCTTCTGTAGTTACATCGTGTACTAAGACCGACAGAAAATGAAAAGTTGAGATTTAGGCCGATGTGAACTATCCTCTCATTCCTGCGTAATAATCAAGGAACTGCTGCCGTACAGCAGCGCAATGATATTACACACTTAGGCCGTGTGTCCACCAAGTGTTTTTTCTCGCGGCTGGCGTGTTTTTTCAATTGTTTTCAATGGGAGCGCCGCGTTTTAAAACGCCATGAACGTTCCGAGGCGCTGAACGTCTTTTTCACGCTGAAGCGCTGAGCGTTCGCCGTTTTTTACAGGTCGCCGTGAGTTGAAGAATGTTCAACTTTGGGTAAATAAAACACAGCGCTCATCACTGTCACTTTTTACCCAACCGACCAATCACAGTGGAGGAGGGGCGGGACTAATACCACACCGACCAACGGATATTCTGTATCATAGCAACGAAGCGTCTCAACTGAAAAAAAAGACTGCGCTGCCTCAGGCGCACACAGCTCGGCGTTTTCAGCAGAGCGCCCACAGTTTTCAGCTGGCTAAAAACGCTTTGGTGGACACACGGCCTTAGTGCCCATAGACATGTATAGAAAGGCTAGATGACTTACCGGCGCTGAGAGCCAATGGGACCCGACGACGTCACACGGCGGCCATCTTAGGACAGGACCGCTCGTCCAGTTATAACATTAAAGTCTATTGTGCATGTAGTGCTGAAATAACTATATTTTGCTCAATTTTCAACCGATTTTCAAACGGCTTGGTGTGTCATAAACGTCAGGGATGCGGCTATTTAACTGCATACTTGTGAAAAATGATAGCCACGGAGTTTATTAAACATCGGCATCAGCACAAATCATAGCCACGTTAATAAGGTTTGTAATAAACCAAACCGTTTGTAAATCCGTCAAGAATTCAGCAAGTTACGAGCATTTTAGTTGGCGTATGTCACTCACCTTCCGTCCACAGCAGCAGGGAGCAGCAGCGCAGTCTCCTGACCTAAGATGGCCGCCAAGTGACGACACAGCTGACTCCGCCTTGAGCCATCTAGCCTTTCTATAGAGCTGGTAAGTCCCGCCCCCTCCGTAAACCCCGCTGGACCTCAAAGTTGAAAAAACGTCAATGCAAGTGAATGGGAGAAAATAATTATTTTCTAGTCCCGTTTGAATTGTGCCATGAATGTGAACATATGTTGTCTGTGAATTTTTTATATAATCTTTCGTGTGAAGAATGCTACAATTTAGCGAGGCGAGGATCCTCTTTAGGATTCGAGAGAACACGTAAATGGAACATTCTAGCAAGTGCACGTCCTTGCGTCCGTTAGTGAAACCCCGCGAACTCTAACGCGAAGCGGAGGGGTCTTGAATAAACCTAAAAGGGTTGTATTCGCTGTAAAAACTGGCTCGCTATACATTATCCCGCTTATTACATGGCTGCCTACCTAACAAAATAAATCAATAATAATAAATCAATAATTTGAGACAAAATATTGATTTCAAAAGGAGTTTATTGATTTAAAAATGATTGTATTGCCTGAGTGAACAGAACTGCGTCCATAGCAACATTCTAGCTGTTAAAACACATGCAATGGTAAAATATGTGAAATGCCGGTGACGGCAAACAAGCTAACAATTGTTAAAATGACAGGTTAGCCATAACGTAATTTGTATAATTTGTAATAGGCTATCAATACGGTAGTAATTTGTACTGGCATTTAAACGTTAAACTTTACTTATATGACGGTTATAACAAATGTATGGTAACGTAAATATAGCCTACTTGCATTTAAAAGCATATTGCTCCGACTCCGCTAACATCCGACATTTTGTATTTTTTTTTAAAACAAGATAGCAAAGCTGCGCGCATAGGATTGTGGGCGATTTGATAGCGCGAAGAGCGCGAAGTCTACACATATGCACACTTTCCTGTATATGGGATATTTTCCGAACGAAGGACTCCGCCCTTGGTTGAAATTCTGAGGATCCTTGACATTGGAACAGTCCTTCGACGGATGTCGATGACGTAGCATCCTCGAAATTCCGGCTTCCGAGGATCCTTCCTTGACATTGAGAAACGGCTTGTGTCTTTGGTGCACTTCACCGCCTTCTTTCAGGGAGAGGACAAAATCGTTGAGGTTGGCGAAAACCACGGGTAAGTCAACTTTATGTGGTGACGTCACATAGGCGACATGTAGTCTTTCTCGTTATGTCTTTTCCACAACTGCTAGCCGACGAATCATACATACTGTCAAACTTGTAACATGAAAGATGACTTACCAGCTCTATACATGTCTATGTTAGTGCCGGTCACGCTGGAAGTTACCGAGCTGGGGACTATTTTCAGGCGCTGTGTGATATCATTGCGGTGCTGTACGGCAGCAGTTCCTTGATTATTACGCAGGAATGAGAGGATAGTTCATATTGGCCTAGAAAATCAAAACATTTCATTTTCTGTCGGTCTTAGTACACGATGTAACTACAGAAGAGTCATGTTTTAAATAGGAAAAATATCGAAACTCTTTGGTCATTTTTTTGAGAGAGATGCTAACGGTCTAATCATATTCCATGATCTATGCTAAGCTATGCTAAAAGTGCTACCGCCAGACCCGGAGATCGGCTGAATGGATTCGAAAACGGTAAAACTGTGGGAGTTGGAAAATGAGCCTATTTCCAAAAAAAGTCGAGGTAGGGTAGGTCAGAATTGTCTAAAAAAAACTTTTATTCAAATTTGTTTAAACTGTCTTTATATACCAATGCATAATTAAAATGCAAGTACTCTGAAATAGAGAGTATAAAAAACCGAGTGACTCTAGTGTATTTAATCTTCAATAAACACAGCTCATTAATCCCATTCACTCCCACCTAAAAACGGGTGCGTGACTGCGCGCACGTGGGCAGAGCCAGTAATAGCGGCGGTAGTCATGGCGACGGAGAGTGACAGTCGCGCAAGCCAATCCTGTGATTCGTCCCGAATGGAAATAATGAGCTGTGTTTAATGAAGATTAAACGGTCTAGAGTCACTCGATTTTTATACTCTTTTTATCAGAGTACTTACATTTTAATTATGCATTGATATATATAGAAAGTTTAATCAAATTTGGTAAAAAGTTTTTATATAAATCCTACCTACCCTACCTTTAACAAAAGCAAACCTCAGAGATTAAAACACATTTGCTGAAGCATTTTATAAAAATGCATAGCATGCACACATTTTGGATAAAATACATTTTAAAATGTCATACTATTCAATCAATATATCCCAGTATTAAATGAAATGTTAGTAGTATTAGAAATACAATATTAGTATTAAAATTGACAATTTCTCTCAGCTCGTCCAACATCCTGGATTACATTTTTAACTGAGCTTGTTGTGCAAGACTTGCTTTTGAAAGGTACACACAATATTGCATTAGATTAAAGAAAGGAATGGTAAAAGGCAGCATGATTACGATGCCAATCTTCTCTAAAATGCTGCAGTCGGGTTTGGTAAAGAGACACAAGATGTAGGCCGACTGTTTTCATCAAATCTCTTCCTGTTTTTTGTTTTTTTTCAATGTTTCCCCCCCCCCAGTCTATGGTTTTATCATGTTTATCCGATTCTGTGTGATTCAAGGTTGCTGTGGGAATGATGAGCGTCTCGGGGAAGAACTCGAGCTGCTATAGCTAACGCCAGCGCATCTTCATGAGATTCACGACCCAAACCGGTTATAACCACCTCAAATTAATAAACAACAGAGGGTCAAAAGTCATATTTGTGCATATAAATACACAGATTAAAATGTATGCTAATTTTCAGGATGTAAAGTGGGTGTATAGAGAAGTGGAGGGATGTTTTTAATCAAGACACTTGCATTACAAATCAACTAATATTGATTTATTGATTAAAGTAAAGGATTAGTTCACCCAAAAATGAATATTATCCCATAATTCACTCGCCCTCAAGCCATCCTCGTGTGTATGACTTTATTTTTTCCACCCAAACACAGAGTTATATATAATATATATATATCCTGGCTCTTCCCAGCTTTATAATGGGAGTGAATGGAGGATGAGATTTTGAAGCCCAAAAAAGCGCATCCATCATAACAGTGATGCACACGCCTCCAGGGGTTATGAAGGCCTTCTGGAGCGAAGTCATGCGTTTCTGTAAGAGAAATATACATATTTATAACTTTGTAACTTTGATTTGGACCTTGAGTCTGTAATAAAAGCTTTGATTAATTGATTATAAACTATAATCACTGGTGATGCGTCGTCATGCGTCGGGTCAGAGGTCGCTCGTCATGCGTCAGGTCAGAGGTCACTCATCATGTCAGAGGTCACTCGTTATGCGTCGGGTCAGAGGTCACTCGTCAGAGGACGGGTCAGGGGTCACTCGTCATGTCAGAGGTCACTCGTCATGCGTCAGGTCAGAGGTCACTCGTCATGTCAGAGGTCACTCGTCATGTCAGAGGTCACTCGTTATGCGTCGGGTCAGAGGTCACTCGTCAGAGGACGGGTCAGGGGTCACTCGTCATGTCAGAGGTCACTCGTCATGCATCAGGTCAGAGGTCACTCGTCATGTAAGAGGTCACTCGTCATGTCAGAGGTCACTCGTTATGCGTCGGGTCAGAGGTCACTCGTCAGAGGACGGGTCAGGGGTCACTCGTCATGTCAGAGGTCACTCGTCATGCGTCAGGTCAGAGGTCACTCGTCATGTCAGAGGTCACTCGTCATGTCAGAGGTCACTCGTTATGCGTCGGGTCAGAGGTCACTCGTCAGAGGACGGGTCAGGGGTCACTCGTCATGTCAGAGGTCACTCGTCATGCATCAGGTCAGAGGTCACTCGTCATGTCAGAGGTCACTCGTCATGTCAGAGGTCACTCGTTATGCGTCATGTCAGAGGTCACTCGTTATGCGTCGGGTCAGAGGTCACTCGTCAGAGGACGGGTCAGGGGTCACTCGTCATGTCAGAGGTCACTCGTCATGCGTCAGGTCAGAGGTCACTCGTCATGTAAGAGGTCACTCGTCATGTCAGAGGTCACTCGTTATGCGTCGGGTCAGAGGTCACTCGTCATGCGTCGGGTCAGAGGTCACTCGTCAGAGGACGGGTCAGAGGTCACTCGTCATGCGTTTGGTCAGAGGTCACTCGTCATGTCAGAGGTCACTCGTCATGTCAGAGGTCACTCGTCATGTCAGAGGTCACTCGTTATGCGTCGGGTCAGAGGTCACTCGTCAGAGGACGGGTCAGGGGTCACTCGTCATGCGTTTGGTCAGAGGTCACTCGTTATGCGTCGGGTCAGAGGTCACTCGTCAGGGGTCACTCATCATGTCAGAGGTCACTCGTCATGTCAGAGGTCACTCGTCATGTCAGAGGTCACTCGTTATGCGTCGGGTCAGAGGTCACTCGTCATGTCAGAGGTCACT
This sequence comes from Phoxinus phoxinus, assembly GCF_949152265.1. NCBI lineage: Eukaryota > Metazoa > Chordata > Actinopteri > Cypriniformes > Leuciscidae > Phoxinus > Phoxinus phoxinus. Next base: position 30,316,704 of record NC_136896.1, read on the forward strand.
CGTCATGTCAGAGGTCACCCGTCATGTCAGAGGTCACTCGTTATGCGTCGGGTCAGAGGTCACTCGTCAGAGGACGGGTCAGGGGTCACTCGTCATGTCAGAGGTCACTCGTCATGTCAGAGGTCACTCGTCATGTCAGAGGTCACTCGTTATGCGTCGGGTCAGAGGTCACTCGTCATGCGTTGGGTCAGAGGTCAGAGGTCACTCGTCAGGCGTCGGGTCAGAGGTCACTCGTCATGCGTCGGGTCAGAGGTCACTCGTCATGCGTCGGGTCAGAGGTCACTCGTCATGCGTCGGGTCAGAGGTCACTCGTCATGCGTCGGATCAGAGGTCACTCGTCAGGCGTCGGGTCAGAGGTCACTCGTCATGCGTTGGGTCAGAGGTCACTCGTCATGTCAGAGGTCACACGTTATGTCAGAGGTCACTCGTCATGTCAGAGGTCACTCGTCATGCGTTGGGTCAGAGGTCACTGTCAGTGTGTGTGTGTGTGTGAGTGTGTGTGTGTGTGTGTGAGTGAGTGTGTGTGTGAGAGTGTGTGTGAGAGAGAGAGAGAGAGAGAGTGTGTGTGTGTGTGTGTGTGAGTGAGTGTGTGTGTGAGAGTGTGTGTGAGAGAGAGAGAGAGAGAGAGTGTGTGTGTGTGTGTGTGTGAGTGAGTGTGTGTGTGAGTGTGTGTGTGAGAGTGTGTGTGAGAGAGAGAGAGAGAGAGAGAGAGAGAGAGAGAGAGAGAGAGAGAGAGAGAGAGTGTGTGTGTGTGTGTGTGTGTGTGTGTTTGTGTGTGTGGTTCTTGCAGCAAAAAAAACAAACAAACAAAAACTCAGAAAAAAGAAAGCTCACAGGAAAGAGTTCCTCATTTGTGAAATGAGTCATTTGTGTTTCTTCTATTTCTGTTTGGATTACAGTTTTTCTTCCATCTTGTTCAGCAACACAAGATATAAGTCAGTCAGGGAAGGAACTTTTCATATGACTCTTGATGAAAGTAAAAAGAAAACATTAGGAACTATAAAAAGCTCATGACAGCGATCCTCCAGATCTGACGTCACATGTTGCCGTGATCTTCTCCAGACGCTGTGGGAATAAAGCTGACAGTTAACACTGCGGTGCACAGAATCAATCTTTGCAAATGACATTCAAAATAAGCATTTTGACCAATGCAATATCTGTGTCATTGTACTAGACAGAGATTTAATTGAGTCCCTGAAGTCTCATTCAGATTTGCTGATGTATGAAAGCCTTTTCCAAAACTAAATAAATAAATAAAATTAGACTCATTTGAATTACAGATTGAGACAGTCTGTTCAAGCATAACTCAGTAAGAGCTTCTTATCTGGATTAAGTTCTTGTTTTCATGAAGAGATGTGACAAATTGTGCGTTTTAAAATCACAGACCTGTTCAATAATAGTCTTTATGATTAATACTAGTTGCAGAGGTGGATTATGTTATATGCCAAAGTTCATTTATTTCAATAATTCAACTTAAAAGCTGAAACTAATATATTATATAGACTCATTACATGCAAAGTGAGATATTTCAAGCCTTTATTTGTTATAATTTTGATGATTATGGCTTACAGCTTATGAAAACCTTTTCACAATTGAATTTGTGTTTTTTTTATAAGCTGTAAGCCATAATACAACGCTCAAAGTTTAGAGCAAAGGGAGATATTTGCTTTTAAACAAATAGTTTTTTAAGGACTACAACAAACGGCTGGTAGGAACTACACGACATTCCTCCCGTTAGTGACATCACCAACCCTAGAATTTACATAAACCCCGCCCCCAGAACACGATTTATAGATTATCAAGACAGAATATGCTAATCAATGACTAGAAGATAACTACACATAATCTACATAAATTCATCAACTAACCATTTAGAAATGTCCTGTTGCTTCTACATGTTGTTCTTCTTCTTGAGTCTCTCCATCATTGTCTGACTCCGGTTTGAACATAAAAGGCTAAACGTTTTTGAAATGTTCAGTGCGTGTGTGTGTGTGTGTGTGTGTGTGTGTGTGTGTGTGTGTGAGGTAAAAGGACACAAGCTCTTGTAGCTCCGCCTCCTGTGCCGGGAGCTGCAGCTCATTTGCATTTAAAGGGACAGACACAAAACGGTGCGTTTTTGCTCACACTCAAAAAGTGACACTTTAACATGCGATATAAAAATATCTGTGGGGTATTCTGAGCTAAAACTTCACACACACACTCTGGGGACATCAGAGACTTATTTTACATCTTGTGAAAAGGGCATTACACCCCCCCTTTAAAAATGTTTTGAGTTTTGCCAAATTATTCGGGTTTACAGTGAACAATGGGTTGAAACAACCCAGCATTTTTTAGAGTGTAATTGCCAACTAATATTTGAATAAGGATTTCTTTATAAACGACACAAACAGATCAATGTACCGTACAAGCTGAAGCCGTCACACAGATATGCGTGTGAGAAGCCAGACGTTCAGCACAGAGACCGGTGCAAATTACTGACTGATTCAGATCGGCCTTTTCATCACTACAAGAGCCGCTGACGAGCGCCATCATATCGCATTGTGTGCCGCAGATAACACATCTCTGATGATAAAGGGTTAAAGCTATGAATCATCAGACCCAAATGCAGAGCTTTGTCTGTGTTTACTGTCAAATCAAGCAGTAAATCACACCGACGGAGAGACCGGGCCGAGAAGAGACGGAGAGTACATCAATTCATTACAGTAAACTCATTGCATATCATACGTGTGACATGAATGATATCTAATAAAAACCGTGCATGGATGAGGAAAGGTGTGCTGTTACTTTTCTACGTGATTTCGCCTGTAAAACAAGTTACAAATCCCATCTGTACCCAAAATATCACATTAAATCAACTAAACACCACCTTAGAATACCTTAGAAATCATTAAATTGCATCTTTATTTTGAACTATTAAAAGACTAAATAAACATAAATAAAATATACAAACGAGTAAAAAATAATAATATTAATAAATCTATAACAAAATAAACAAAAGTAAATTTCAACACTCTGAATAAACATGCACCAATGCTAAATGTTTCTAAATGTCATAATTTGTTAACAAACAAGTATTCATTACTTCAATGAGCTTATTGTTTCTGCCTTAAAGGTGCCATGTGTAAAAATTGAGGTAAAAATATCCAAAAAATGAGCTACACGCATCAAAAGAATGAGAAGAAATAAGGGCAATGATGTCATTAAAAAAATGTCAAGTTATAGTGCTGCAGAGATATCAACCTTAATTAGCATTAGCATTACTAGCCACGGCCCGACAGGTGTTGTAATACCAGTTTCGGCCATGGGAGGCGGTATGCGGGCAACATAACCACCAGCCAACCTGCAATACACGAATAACTCGCACGGCTTGTGGGCGTACTTGAACCTGATGTCTATCGTGTGGAAAGTACAGCCCACTACTTCATTTCAATTCAGGGAAGAGAGCGGAAGGATGGCTGAAGCCTTTGGCAAGAGACCCCTACAACCACCGCGCTCTGAAGCACAAATCAGATCAGATAAGAAAAGGACCGCTCGTCACGGTCCGGGCTCGAAAGCGCGGGGGACGGCGAGCGAACTGCAGCGCATAGCCCTGTTTTACAACGTTCAGCACCCATTCTGACACGCCCGGGATCGCTCCCCATGCTTTCGCACGCATGGCTAGGGGCAGAATGGTCTCCGTGTTCTGACCGCCGCACTGCGTGGGTTCGAGAAACTGAAACGGAGGTATCAGCGCGGCGCGCGCGCCCTCGTTGTCTGAAGAGTGCTGCTCGCTGACGACAGCAGCCGCTGATTCACATTCAATGACTCGGTCGCTAAGGACGGAGAACAATTTGTGGCGCGAACAGGTCATTTGTAGCCTACTGTATCTTTCAACAGTGTTGGTGTTTTTTTTACTATAGTAGAGATGATCGGTCACGTGCGCTGTCTGATGTTTACTGCATCACTCGACATGGAGAGGTTGGGTAAAGTAATAATTACAAGAGCTTCACGGTTATCAGATACAAGCATTCAACGGCCCTGTAGTGTATATATATATATATATATATAAATATAGGTTATTTGTGTTTGTGCACGTGATATCAGGAAGCAATGTAATAACGTTACCTGTAATACACACATGATGGCGATGCGCAAATCGAGTGTGTGTGTGTGTGTCACAAATCATTATTGTTTCTTCAACTTATTAAAATATCTTACTTTACTGCAACTATCTGTTTCTGCTTCTTTATCATATTTATAGTGTGTGATTTATAAAATACCATATCCTACATCACATATTTTGATATGTGAGGTATACTGCCCCCATCTGGTATGGAATGTGGAGTATGACTTGATTTTTTTTGCCAGACAATTACACAAGGCACCTTTAAATTATTACATTGTTTAAAGGGGTGGTATAATGCCCTTTTCACAAGATGTAAAATAAGTCTCTGATGTCCCCAGAGTGTGTGTGTGAAGTTTTAGCTCAAAATACCCAACAGATATTTTTATATCGCATGTTAAAATCGTCACTTTTTGAGGGTGAGCAAAAACACACTGTTGTGTGTCTGTCCCTTTAAATGCAAATGAGCTGCTGCTCCCGGCACAGGGGGCGGAGCTTCAAGAGCGTGTGTCCTTTTACCTCACACACACACACACTGATTGATTATGATTTGACTTTTCTAACTGTAGTTAGTGTGTAATGTTGCTGTTTGAAGTTTTGAACAGTGAATGTTTTAGAGGGAAATAGACACACAAATGAAAGATTAATATACGGACGACTGAGACTTTCAGAGGTTATGAATATGGAAAGGAAGTTTTTATCATGATTATTAGTGCAGAACTGCGTCTTTCATTCCGGAGAGGAAGAAGAAGAAGAAGAAGAAGCCTATTATTCTGTGATAACAGTTGACAAACCCATGACATCCAGCAGACGCTCATCCTGATTCACAATATGCTTTCATTTCATAATGTAAATTCTGAATAAGTCAACAATCCCTTTCAACTCCTGCAAACCCATCAACAGAAGTGCTGTTTTCCAGCCGCAGTGAGTCACTTATTAAAGAGACGCTCGTTCACCTGTGTTTCCTCCGAACCGATGACAGTCGCCCACAGATGTTTATGAGCTCTGATCTGCTTATGTAACTCTTATGATTAATGCGCTCAAGGCCACACGCTTCTTCTCATTTCCACCTGTCACACAAACCACTAATTATTAACCCTTGGTGCTCGAAACTTTTTATATTTTTAACTTCATTGGAATGGTTCGAAACTTGGCAAAGGTTTTGGCACTTGCTGTATGAACACACAAAGCTATTCATGGACATGATTCATAAAGGGTAAACGCTCCTGACATTTTTTTTTGTCACACTTGTGCTCCTCACGGTCAAAAATAAGTGCTTGGAAATTTATGTAAAATTAATTTCGTAGCCAAACACAATCTTTCTGAAAGCTCATTTCTTGAGATATCAACCTCAAATTTGGAACACAACTTTGATTTTCTTGTAAAAAGTAAAAAAAGAAAGAAAGAAAAAATCATATAAAAATTTAAAATTGTTTATTTTAGTAAAAGTTTGAATTGGAGCTTTGTGCCTCTGCCTTTCTTCACCCGCACCATACCCGTGACAGTAGATAGATAGATGGATGATGGATGGATGGATGGATGGATGGATGGATGGATGGATGGATGGATGGATGGATGGATGGATTGGATGGATGGATGGATAGATAGATAGATGATGGATGGATGGATGGATGGAGAGATGGATGGATGGATGGATGGATGGATGGATTGGATGGATGGATGGATAGATAGATAGATAGATAGATAGATAGATGATGGATGGAAGGATGGATGGATGGATGGATGGATGGAGAGATGGATGGATGGATGGATGGATGGATGGATGGATGGATGGATTGGATGGATGGATGGATGGATAGATAGATAGATAGATAGATAGATAGATAGATGATGGATGGATGGATGGATGGATGGATGGAGAGATGGATGGATGGATGGATGGATGGATTGGATGGATGGATGGATAGATAGATAGATAGATAGATAGATAGATAGATGATGGATGGAAGGATGGATGGATGGATGGATGGATGGAGAGATGGATGGATGGATGGATGGATGGATGGATTGGATGGATGGATGGATAGATAGATAGATAGATGATGGATGGAAGGATGGATGGATGGATGGATGGATGGAGAGATGGATGGATGGATGGATGGATGGATTGGATGGATGGATGGATAGATAGATGATGGATGGAAGGATGGATGGATGGATGGATGGATGGATGGATGGATAGATAGATAAGATAGCCAAACTGTTTCATCGATCGCTCTTGTAATTAGCTTTTGTGAACATGACATTGTTTGTGGATTAATGAGTTTAATAAATACCAAATACCATTTATCAAAATAAAAAAGCGGCCGATCATGTTTTTCTGCTGATCTGTGACGGAACATTGACATTCACTGTTTGTTACCGTGTTGAAGTGATTTCCCTCATGACACTCAGCAACACAAGAGCTCTTCTGTGCTTCAGTTCAGCAGTGTGTGTGTGTGTGTGTGTGTGTGTGTGCTGGTTCCTCGTCTGTGACATTCAGGAGGTACTCGAGAAGCTGATCACACAGCTGATACACACTCGAGATGTTCACGCTTCACTCTCTTCACTCCACACAACACAACTCTCTGTTGTTCTGCTGCGTGAATTGGAACGTTCCACAAAATATGATTGAAAACAGCTTGAAAATCATGTAAAAATCATAATGTTTATGATCTTTGAGCCTGATGTGTGTCTGAGGTCATGCAGTGGTCAGAGGTCGATTCAGAAACTGAGAACACACAGAATATGTGTGTGTGTGTGTGTGTGTGTGTGTGTGTGTGTGTGTGTGTGTGTGTGTGTGTGTGCATGTGTTACAGATTTATGTACACAATTAAATCATTGCATTTATTTTGACAAAATCATCTGCATGTGCAGCTGCAAAAAAAAGATCTAACTAAATATTAAATTAAAATGTGTGTGTGAGTGTATAAACAAATAAAACGTTCTTAATTTAAAAAAACTTTTTCCACAAAATCCATCAATATTCAATGAAAAAAAAGATTGTAATTGTTCATTATTCACACACATTATCATCATCATCATCTCATCATCATCCTCATCATCTCATCATCATCCTCATCATCTCATCCTCATCCTCCTCATCATCTCATCCTCCTCATCCTCATCCTCCTCATCTCATCATCATCCTCATCCTCCTCATCTCATCATCATCATCATCATCCTCATCCTCCTCATCTCATCATCATCCTCATCCTCCTCATCATCTCATCCTCCTCATCCTCATCCTCCTCATCTCATCATCATCATCATCATCCTCATCCTCCTCATCTCATCATCATCCTCATCCTCCTCATCTCATCATCATCATCATCATCCTCATCCTCCTCATCTCATCATCATCCTCATCCTCCTCATCTCATCATCATCCTCATCCTCCTCATCTCATCATCATCCTCATCCTCCTCATCTCATCATCATCATCATCATCCTCATCCTCCTCATCTCATCATCATCCTCATCCTCCTCATCATCTCATCCTCCTCATCCTCATCATCATCATCCTCCTCCTCATCATCTCATCCTCCTCATCTCATCATCATCATCCTCCTCCTCATCATCTCATCCTCCTCATCCTCATCCTCCTCATCTCATCATCATCATCATCATCCTCATCATCTCATCCTCATCATCATCATCATCATCATCTCATCATCATCCTCATCCTCCTCATCATCTCATCCTCCTCATCCTCATCCTCCTCATCTCATCATCATCCTCATCCTCCTCATCATCTCATCCTCCTCATCCTCATCCTCCTCATCTCATCATCATCATCATCATCCTCATCATCTCATCCTCATCATCATCATCATCATCATCTCATCATCCTCATCCTCATCTCATCATCATCATCATCATCATCTCATCCTCATCATCATCATCCTCATCCTCATCCTCATCCTCATCTCATCATCATCATCCTCATCATCATCCTCATCATCATCATCATCATCTCATCCTCATCATCATCATCCTCATCCTCATCCTCATCTCATCCTCATCATCATCATCATCATCATCATCATCATCATCATCATCCTCATCTCATCATCATCCTCATCATCATCATCCTCATCCTCATCCTCATCTCATCATCATCATCATCTCATCCTCATCATCATCATCCTCATCCTCATCTCATCATCATCATCATCTCATCCTCATCATCATCATCATCATCATCTCATCATCCTCATCCTCATCTCATCATCATCATCATCTCATCCTCATCATTATCATCCTCATCCTCATCCTCATCCTCATCTCATCATCATCATCCTCATCATCATCCTCATCATCATCATCATCATCTCATCCTCATCATCATCATCCTCATCCTCATCCTCATCTCATCCTCATCATCATCATCATCATCATCATCATCATCATCATCATCATCCTCATCTCATCATCATCCTCATCATCATCATCCTCATCCTCATCCTCATCTCATCATCATCATCATCTCATCCTCATCATCATCATCCTCATCCTCATCTCATCATCATCATCATCTCATCCTCATCTCATCATCATCATCATCTCATCCTCATCATCATCATCATCATCCTCATCTCATCATCATCATCATCTCATCCTCATCATCATCATCATCATCCTCATCCTCATCCTCATCATCATCATCCTCATCCTCATCCTCATCTCATCCTCATCATCATCATCATCATCATCATCATCATCATCATCATCTTCATCATCATCATCATCATCCTCATCATCATCATCATCATCATCATCATCATCATCATCTCATCATCATCATCATCTCATCCTCATCCTCATCATCATCATCCTCATCCTCATCTCATCATCATCATCATCTCATCCTCATCATCATCATCCTCATCATCATCCTCATCATCATCCTCATCTCATCATCATCATCATCTCATCATCATCATCATCATCATCATCATCATCATCATCATCATCATCTCATCATCATCATCATCTCATCCTCATCCTCATCATCATCATCCTCATCCTCATCCTCATCTCATCATCATCATCATCTCATCCTCATCTTCATCATCATCATCATCATCCTCATCATCATCATCATCATCATCATCATCATCATCATCTCATCATCATCATCATCATCATCATCATCTCATCCTCATCCTCATCATCATCATCCTCATCCTCATCCTCATCTCATCATCCTCATCATCTCATCCTCATCATCATCATCATCATCATCATCTCATCATCATCCTCATCTCATCATCATCCTCATCATCATCATCCTCATCCTCATCCTCATCTCATCATCATCATCATCTCATCCTCATCATCATCATCCTCATCCTCATCTCATCATCATCATCATCTCATCCTCATCTCATCATCATCATCATCTCATCCTCATCTCATCATCATCATCATCTCATCCTCATCATCATCATCATCATCCTCATCCTCATCCTCATCATCATCATCCTCATCCTCATCCTCATCTCATCCTCATCATCATCATCATCATCATCATCATCATCATCATCATCTTCATCATCATCATCCTCATCATCATCATCCTCATCTCATCATCATCCTCATCTCATCCTCATCATCATCATCATCATCTCATCCTCATCCTCATCCTCATCCTCATCATCATCATCCTCATCTCATCCTCATCATCATCATCATCATCATCATCATCATCATCATCCTCATCTCATCTCATCATCATCCTCATCATCCTCATCTCATCCTCATCCTCATCTCATCATCATCATCATCTCATCCTCATCATCATCATCCTCATCCTCATCTCATCATCATCATCATCTCATCCTCATCCTCATCCTCATCATCATCATCCTCATCCTCATCTCATCATCATCATCATCTCATCCTCATCATCATCATCCTCATCTCATCATCATCATCATCATTATCATCATCATCCTCATCATCATCATCATCATCATCATCATCCTCATCCTCATCTCATCATCATCATCATCCTCATCATCATCATCATCATCCTCATCCTCATCATCATCATCCTCATCCTCATCTCATCATCCTCCTCCTCCTCCTCCTCCTTCTCATCCTCATCATCACTCTGAGTCTCAGTAATATTGATCACACTGAGGATAACCGCAGGTTCTGTGAGGACAGTGACTGAGACGAGACTGTTGCTGATCAACTAACGCTCGTGAGCTTCTGTTTGCTAATAAAGACGGGAAACAATCTCATCTACGGTGATTTATTACAGAGATATATTATAACACAACAAATAGCCATAATATTATGAAATGTACACACATCAGATCAGCCAACTGAGAGTTCTTTACAAGCCTCTGAACTTTGAACTGAGACTGTATTTAATGCTTCCGGATTCAGAGACCTGGTAATGAACACACTTATGTAATATTGCATAATACACATTTTTATGATTGGTTTTTATGATTGATATTTACCTAAACAAATCAAAAAATGTATGTTATGCATCTAAATTACAACTGGAACAAAAAAGTTTTCGACAAACTTAACAATTCTGGTTTTGTTAATTAGTCTTTTTAGCACTTCAAATGATGCTTACAACCATAAATAATAGTTCCAAAAAACAGTTTAAAATATATATTTTTTTTTATTTAAAATTGATACAAAAAAATTAATTTTAATTAAAAAATATATACAGTATATTTCTCATTATTACACACAGTATTTGAATGTGTTCTGAAGAATCACTTTGACCAGTTCAGTGAGTCGTTACACTGATTCAAACTGATGAGTGAATCACTGGCCGTTGAACGGTTATTTTTGCATGCTGCCAAAGTGAATTTTTATTTTATTTTAGCATTATTGTGCAAAACAATGTTTATAAAAAATATATTATTCACCCCTATATCCACTTAAGAAAATGATCTATAATAATGTTCATCTTTAAAACACATTGTCAGTGTACTGAGCGACAGAAATGACTCACGAGTCACGAAATGAATCATTCAGTTCCAGTATTTTTAATTATGAACTCATTTCCACTAATTAAAGGGCCAGACGTTTCTTGACATCTATCCTGCTATTAGTTCAGATCCAGCAACACACACACACACACACACACACACACACACACACACACACACACTGCTCAGGGGAATCAATTAGCAAACTCACAGCCATTTGCAGACTTTTGCGTGACGTGAGAGTTTCGCCACCGCTGAGTGACCTCTGGTGTTTCATGCAAAGGTTATAACAGCTTTTCACAGTCGTGAACTTGGAGAACCTGGGGTTGGTTCAATCACGGCGTGTTCGAGGAACGCTCTGCTTTTAGCCAGTTGTCAGGCTGTGATTTCGGCGACAGGACCGGCGGTTGGCTTTGGTTTGTTTATCCAGTCTGCTGTTTAGCACACATGTTCTGTTAGTGCCTGCTAATAGAAACCAGAGCTTAGATGTTCCTGGAAAAGCCAAACTGACTCCTCCCACTTCCACTCATCATCATCATCATCATCATCATCATCACCACACATAGCAACATCTATACGCTCTCCAACACCTGACCAATGACGAGCCTCGGGTTACGCGTCACCTTCGACCTCGCGCCGGGGTCAGTGGTTTCACTGCGCTCGAGAAACTTTACACCACAATATCACAATATTTAAACATTCAGTGTTTGCACAGCGTGTCCTCGCTGACCTGTGCAGAATCTGTGTGAAACATGCAAAACTAAACCTAACAGTCAAACTAGAATAGGTAACACTTTATTTTACAGTGTCCTTACATGTACTTCATAACAGTAAATTATGCATAATTATATGCAACTAACTCTCAACCAAACCCTAACCCTATAGTAAGTACATAGTTGCTTAATATTACTCAGTACTTAAATATATAATTACACTGTAACAATGTAACCCATTATTTTAGGTGTCCGTGTTACAGTGTAATTATATATTTAAGTATTGAGTAATATTAAGCAATTACATAGAGTTAGGATTTCTGATTAGGGATTAGTTGCATGTAATTATGCATCATTTACAGTTTTTACTAAATACATGTAACATACGTGTTACAAGGAGTCAAGGACACTGGGAAAAAGGTGTTACAGAAATAAGTTAAAGTAAAGTTGTAAAAAATTATTAGCTGGAAATAAAAAACTAATTACAGCTAAAACTAAAATGAAAATAAATTAAACCTGCAATATTTTTATTGAAATAAAAAGCTTTTTACAAAAGCACTAAAATAAATGACTAAATTTAAATAAATGTGACATGAAAACTTAAAATATAAAAATAAAAGCTAATTTTATAAAAATATTAATTTCGGTAAGACTTTTGTTTGGTCCAATTCTCACTATTAATTAGTTTATTATCTTGCATATTTCTAGGAGATTGGCTATTTATTAGTACTTATAAAGCACATATTAATGCCTTATTCTGCATGATCATATTCTTCATAATGCCAACCCGATTTTACGGCAACTTGTGCAAATTTTTCGAGGTGGCTAATTTGTACCAATTCATACGACCTCACTCATACGATTCGTCCAAACCCACGTGATGTGTAAGTTTAGGGGCGGGGTCAGGAGTCGGTCATTCGTTCAAATTCATACCAATTTGGCAACTCGTAAAATATGTACGATTTAACAAAAATCTGACAAATTCGTACGAGTGAGGTCGTGAGCTATACCTAAACTTAACAACGACCAAAGGTCCTAAATTCGCGTCCGAAATTTTCACACGTTAAAAAATAAATACGACCTCACGTTATGTCAATCATGCATGCGAAAAAACGCATGCGCAATTTTTGGACTCAGTGTGCAAGGACCTTAACTATTCAAAATTCATGGTTGATAGTTAGTATTAGTGAGAATTGACCCTTCGTGGGGAGCTTGATTGACAGGTGATCTGACCAATCATACTTCGCTATCCGCCATTTTGTCGGACAAAGCGGTCAGGAGAGTTAGTAGATTAACGTTGGAGGATTTGAGCTTGAGAAGCGGAGTGTACTGACGTCTTTCCGCGGTTAAAACAACATTCCTTCTGATGTTCATTCATGATTATTTGATGCTATAAATGAACTAGAAGGAAGAGATGATCGGTTCACGAGCGGCTTTAACTGAGCGATCTGACACACACATTAAAGAGACACAAAACGCTATTTATAGTTAAAATTTCGTTAAAAAAATGACCAAATTAGAAAGTTAAGACTGTTTAATGTGTTTCATATCAAAAGTAAGCTGGTCTGTGTGTGTCAGTGTGTTGTCAGTCTCCTCTCTGCTCCACGATGTGTTTTTCACTGTGTGACAACATAGTGTGTGTGTGAGAGCGGCTTGGCTTGTCGGACATAGCAACAGTAACTAAGGGTGGCGGGTCTTTGTGAACGGTCAATTGGACCCTAAACCCTAAACTTTAAAGTGTGACCAGAAAGTTCTATTTCAATATTTCAGCCTTTCTACATCAAAACGTCAGATTTAATTCAAAGTGTTGCTGGCTGTTTCTTACTTATCTTCTGTGCGACAGCAGAGTGACAAATGTTTTAAAGTGGATCCTATTTTTTCCAGTTTCCAGTGTTTGAATTCATCATGCTTTCCTGATTCCTTGTTCGTGTCGTAGTGCGTTCACAACACGGAAACTAAGAGCGCGTTCACACGGTGACTTACTCATGCTTTGCATCATTTTTGAGAAGATGCAGTTATATTATACTCGTATGTTATATACATATCTGATTAATCTTTCATGCACTGGATGCGTTTGGGTGAGTTACAGTTACAAAGCAATTCAGCTTCAGCTCAAGCAACATTATCGAATATGACTGGAATATTTGAAAATATAATATTCTAGATATTTCTTCTTCAAAAGTGCATTGATTGATAATATCTTGAAGTGTTATTTTAACCATGTTTTATAATTATGATGTGAATTTTCTAAATCAAAAGCTCTTTGCCTGTAATAGGTGATATTACGCTGGTGTAAAAGCTGATACAGTTATGGCTGTAATATTATATTCAATATGGTGTGCCAGTGTTTAAACAGGTTTAATTTGTCATTAACTTTGTCAGAAAGGGTCTCAATGAAGCGGCAGGAGAGAAATCAATAGTCTTAACAAATAAACATTCAAATACAAACGTCTATTGTACCTTTTTCTGCATCAATTGTGTTCAACTTAACAACACGTGTGTGTTTGTAAAATAAACTGATATACAGAAATAGATCTTCTCTGTGTTTCTACAGACTCTGAGTCACTTAACCTTTGACCCCGAGGGAAACCTCTGTCAGATAAATGTGCTTCTGAAATAATCCTGTCATGTGACTCGCGCGTGTGTGTGTGTGTGAGAGTATATTTGCATTTCAAGCCTTTAGATGAATCATGTATTTTCATTGAGTGTATAAATGTTTGGTTACTTCGGAAAAACAAATATTCTCGGCGGGTCGTCCTCTCTGGATTTCCACGGAGCATGATGACCTTTACTCAAACCAAATAATGGAGAGGAAAAGAGCCATGTGTGTGTGTGTGCTTTAGTAAAAACCTTAAGCGCTCGTGGGAAGTAAAAGATTCAGACTGGTGGGCCGGAAAAACACTTGGAAGTATAATGCCGGAAACCAGTCAATTCAAGTGAATTCAGCTTCACAGTTCATGTTCATGTTCACAGTTATGATCAGGAGAATAACCATCAATGATGCAGACTTCACCGGTCACACTTTACAATAAGGTTCATTAGTTAAATACCTTAGTTAACATGAACTATGAATGAACAACAGCATTTATTAATCTTAGTTCGTATTAATTTCAACATTTACTAATACATTGTTAAAAGGAAAAGTTGTATTTGTTAACATTAGTTAATGCACTGTGAACTAACATGAACACACAATGATGAACAGCTGTATTTTTATTAACTAACATTAAAAAAGATGAATAAATATTGTAACAAATGTATTTACATTGCTAGTTAATGTCTGTTACCACTTCATCAAATAGCAATATTTAATATCTTGTGC
The DNA here is from genome assembly GCF_949152265.1 of Phoxinus phoxinus. Classification (NCBI taxonomy): domain Eukaryota; kingdom Metazoa; phylum Chordata; class Actinopteri; order Cypriniformes; family Leuciscidae; genus Phoxinus; species Phoxinus phoxinus. The sequence goes on from NC_136896.1 coordinate 30,331,803, forward strand.
ATTTTTGCATTTGCATGGATTAAAGAGTGTTTATGCATTAAACATTTTTTTTTTTTGATGAACCAGTTATTCATAGTTGTTCAAGGATTATATAATTATAATATAATTTGAAAGCCACGTTTCTAGCATCTGTAAAAACACATTCTTCAATCTTAAAATCTAAATTACAACATATGCTTTCAAATGCAAATGCTTGACAGTTATTTAATGCTTTCATGAGCTCAAGGCTAGATTACTGTAACGCTGGGTGGTCGCCCTGTGCGCATAGCAAACAAACTCCAGCTGGTCGAAACGCAGCAGCTCGAGGTTTTAGAACCAGGAAATATGAGCATATTAGCGCCGTTTTGTCAACACTGCATCGGCTCCCTATTAAACATCCGATTATTAATTATTACTTACAAAACACTAAATGGTTTAGCTCTCCAGTACTTGAGCGAGATCTTAACGCATTATAGTTCCTCACGTCTACTGCGATCTCAAAATTATGTTTGCTTATTTGGGGACACTTAATAATATTCAACAATATTATTTGACAGCATTATATGAGAACTGAGCTGGACGATGACATTACTGTGTTCTTCAGAGCGGCTGTATAGATAAATTAACTAAATTAATAACTTTTTTACAACAGAAATGAACCATCACCGAACTTACTTAATCTGGACTATGACACTATTTTCTTCTAGATCTGCTTTGCAGCCGAAACAAACTTTGTTGCATTATTTTCCTGTTATCACTGAAACAATCTGTATTGTAAAAAGCACTTTATAAATAAAGTTGACTGTCCCTGCTGAAGATAAGCTTAAACCAGTCTAAGATGTTTAGCTGGTCTTGATGGTTTTAGAGATCCCTGTTTAAAGACCAGCAAGCCACACCACATGGTCATATAACCAAACAATATTAGCCATGTTAGATGATGAGATTATGAGGCAGTGCTTGTAATAATTAACCTTGTGAATAAACCAGTGAAACCATCATATTTTGAGGCAACACCGTATAGTAATACACACAGAATCATGGTGCCACTCATATTTTGTAACGGACACACACACATAAAAGAAACGTGTAAGACTTTCTTATCTATTTCTGCATTTCTAATCGCTGACTTTAACACGCATGTGTGTGTGAGGAATAAAAACAAAGTGCACGTGACCAGAGAAAAGCAAACACTGGTTTGCTATAGAGACGGAGCTCATGATAAACCTCCTCCTCAACCTGAGCAAACAAACAAACCAGCGGCAGACAGAGTGACACGGCTCATGCACACACACACACACACACACACACACACACACACACACACACACACACACACACACACACACACACACACACACACACACACACACACACACACACACACACACACACACACACACACACACACACACACACACACACCAAATCATTTCAGGCAGCATGTTTACTCTTATGCATCAGCAAAAAATGGGTATAAAACATGTATTTCATGCATAAACAGCATAAATGCACAAGAAATGTAATATTACTATTCATGAACACACAATATTTTGCATGTCATGTCGACTTGTATATTTGCTCCAAACTACAATACATTTTAGAGTTGAAATACTGTAGAGAAATAATGCACTGGCGTATCTTACAGGAACCAGTAGCGCTGCTGTAGTGTGTGCTGGTGTGTGTTTGATGGGCTAATGTAGTGTCTCGAGACAGTTTCTCATGTGCAAACGTGTGTTGTGTGTGTTTAAGAAGATAAGCCTCTCTTTTCACCACTGAACTCTAATTTCATGAAACCACACAGCGCCAAACCATCAGGCAGAGTACATTTAGAGTTATTATCAAACCCACACACCCACACCCACACCCACACACACACACACACACACACTAAACACACACACACACACACACACACACACACACACACACACACACACACACACACACAGAGAGAGAGAGAGACAGAGACAGACACAAACACACACACACACACGGTCAGGTGTACTTTTTTAATGCTGTATATCTGTTATATTACTGTATATGTGGATCTGATTAAAATTAGAGGAAATAATAGTTCAAGGACAATTGAGATTTATGAGCAACACTGCCCTCCTGTGTTCAACTGAATTATGAGCGTCATCATTATACAGGTGAAACTGGAAAAATTTGAATATGGTGCAAAAGTTCATTTATATTCAGTAATTCAACTTAAAAGTTGAAACTAATATATTATATAGACTCATTACATGCAAAGTGAGATATTTCAAGCCTTTATTTGTTATAATTGTGATGTTTATGGCGCACAGCTTATGAAAACACCAAATTCAAAATTAGAATATTATGAAAAGGTTTTCATAAGCTGTAAGCCATAATCAAATTTTTCCAGTTTCACCTGTAGATGATGGATGGATGGACGGATGGACGGATGGATAGAACGAAGGATGGATGGATGGATGGATGGATGGATGGATGGACGGATGGATAGAACGAAGGATGGATGGATGGATGGATGGATGGATAGAACGAAGGATGGATGGATGGATGGATGGATGGATGGATGGACGGATGGACGGATGGATAGAACGACGGATGGACGGATGGATAGAACGAAGGATGGATAGAACGAAGGATGGATGGATGTATGGAACGAAAGATGGATGGACGGATGGATGGATAGAATGAAGGATGGAGGGATGGATGGATGGATGGACGGATGGATGGATGGATAGAACGAACGATGGACAGAACGAAGGATGGATGGATGTATGGAACGAAGGATGGATGGACGGATGGATGGATAGAATGAAGGATGGATAGAACGAAGGATGGAGGGATGGATGGATGGATAGACGGATGGAAGGATGGATAGAACGAAGGATGGATGGATGGAACGAAGGATGGATGGACGGATGGATGGATGGATGGATGGATGGATGGAAGGATGGATGGATGGAACGAAGGATGGATAGAACGAAGGATGGATGGATAGAACGAAGGATGGAGGGATGGATAGATGGATGGACGGATGGAAGGATGGATAGAACGAAGGATGGATAGAACGAAGGATGGATGGATGGAACGAAGGATGGATGGACGGATGGATAGAACGAAGGATGGACAGAACGAAGGATGGATGGACGGATGGATGGATGGATGTATGGAACGAAGGATGGATGGACGGATGGATGGATAGAATGAAGGATGGATAGAACGAAGGATGGAGGGATGGATGGATGGATGGACGGATGGAAGGATGGATAGAACGAAGGATGGATAGAACGAAGGATGGATGGATGGAACGAAGGATGGATGGACGGATGGATGGATGGAACGAAGGATGGATAGAACGAAGGATGGATGGATAGAACGAAGGATGGATGGATGGAAGGATGGATGGTTGGATGGATGGATGGATGGATGGATGGATGGATGGATGGATAGAACGAAGGATGGATATAACGAAGGATGGATGGACGGATGGACGGATGGATAGAACGAAAAATGGATAGAACAAAGGATGGATGGACGGATGGATGGAACGAAGGATGGATGGACGGATGGATGGATGGATGGAACGAAGGATGGATAGAACAAAGGATGGATGGATGGATGGATAGAACGAAGGATGGATGGATGGATGGATAGAACGAAGGATGGATGGATGGAAGGATGGATGGATAGAACGAAGGATGGATGGATGGATGGATAGAACGAAGGATGGATGGATGGATGGATAGAACGAAGGATGGATGGATGGATAGAACGAAGGATGGATAGAACGAAGGATGGATGGATGGATAGATAGATAGATAGCAGGGTCAAAGGTCGTGTCCTTTCACTGTACGGTCACAGAAGAGACTCACACAGGTCTGGAACATCATAAGTCTGAATAATAACAGAATATCGTTGTGTCGTTGAGCTCTGATTCCCTTCATGTTTTCTATGGAGCATCTCAACAATTAAAATCATAAAATATGTCATTAAAATGTTTCCCATGGTAGCTCATCTAGGACGGCATCTTCATGAACAGAAATGCAATAATAATAATAATTCCCCGCAGTAACAACATTCCTATCGAGCACACAGCGTCTAGAAGGGGATCTGACGTATGAAGGGAACACACACCTCGTCATGTGACCCGATGGAGATCCTGCTGACCTGAAGCTCTGCGTGACATGTGCTCATGAACCCTCAACACACACACACACAACATCTGCGCCGGAACTGAGTTACCGTGAACGCCTCAGCAACATCATGACCAACACACACGCCACAGGAGAGGCTCCAGGAAGAGGAGAGCTTGACCCGCGGGGGGGGCAGTCGACCGGTACCGTCTTCACCGGGTCATGTACTCTCTATGGCAAGATCACTGCCAACGTGAAGCGTTGATCCTCTGATGCTGAGAAAAATGCTTTATTTAATTTTTTTTATATTAAATTTTTAAAATATAAAAATTATTTATGTTGTAGTTATAATCCATTTATTCACTTTTTGAGCATTATAATTATAATTACATTTCCAATTTAAACATGTGGTCTTGAATGCTTGAATGCTTTATGTTTAATGAAAAGTTTGACGTGAAAAATATTTTTTATTTAATATTTTGTATTTTTAGGGGATTTTATTGTACTATATTATATTTATGTAGTAGGCTAGTTATAATCCATTTATCCACATTTTGAGCATAGTTTGATTATAATTATATTTTAATTACATTTCCAACTTAAACTGATAAATCTTGAATACTTTTCTTCTGCTCACCAAGGCTGCATTTATTTGATCAAAAATACAGTAATATTGTTAAATATTATTACAATTTTAAATATCTGTTTTCTATGTGAATATACAGTAAAGTGTAATTTATTCCTGTGATCAAAGCTGAATGTCCAGCATCATTACTCCAGTCTTCAGAGTCACATGATCCTCCAGAAATCAGTATAGGCTAATAGAGGAACCTTAAATGTCCAACTTGTCCTAAACATTTATTTCAACCGAGCCTCTGATTATTTTTCCTCATAAAGAGCTTTGTGTTTTTAATTGAGCCTTTCTACACTGTTAAAAAAAAAAATGTTGGTTTAACTTAAAAAAGCAAGTTACTTGTTGCCTTAAATTTTTAAGTTCGTTGTAATTAGAAATTTAATACAATGAAGAAGAATGGTTTAATAAACAGAAACTCAAAATATATGTTATCTTCACACATTAGTTATCGAAGTTGATTTGACAAAAGATAAAAAGTTGTGATAACAAATCATGAAAATATTTTTTTACAGTGTACTTGCTGGATTCCCTGTCATCAGAGAACAATGATGTACCCATGTCTATTGTGATATTTAAAAATATATCATTAATCATAATGGAGAAGTTTAATACGCTCGATTGCGGTGTTCAGTTTTCTGCTGTGTATTGTCTGCATTTCTCTGATGCCTCTCCTGAATAGTCCTTCCATCTAGAAAATCCATTATACAATTAAACGTTTTTACTCCAATACCCAGCAAATGCATTTTTAATAAAAGTCCCTCGTTCCATAACATGTCAAAGGCCTTTTCAACATCAATACAGCCAGCACGGTCTCTATATTTACCTGGGCTATTCTCACTTCATCCTCTAAACATATTATTTAGGGATGCACCGATATAAACATTTAGGCCAATACCGATAACCGATAATTCGTTATATTTCTAGATTAAGCCCCGCCCATTCACGGCTCTCACAGTGAGCGGGAAAAATTAGCAACTTAGACAGATCTACCTTCTCTTCAGAATTCGTCCATTTTAATTTCTTCACTAATATTTCCCGGATTACACAGGACTATATCAGTAATGTCTTACCTGGCTTCTTTATTGGTATAATTATTGCTTCTTTCCAGATTCCTGACTTCTTCCCATCTTGTTATGACGAGGCAGTGGTAATTTTTCAAGACTTTCTTCACTTGTGTGTTTTATCATGCTGTAATATATCTCATCTTTGTCAGGAGCTGTTTTTCTGTCTTTCCACAAGGCTCTTTTTAACTTATACAGCCGAAGCAACTTCTCTCTATTTACGGATATGACGACACGCACGGGCGAGTGACGCGTGAACGCAATTTCCCGCTAAAACCATCCCGCCCGGGCCCAGTCTATAATATGAACACTTTTAAAAGGCGTACCATAGCGAATCAGGGTGAAACAAAACGATGTTTTGGAAAAGGCATTGATAATGCATTGAATCATTATCTACATTTAGTTAATTTTGAACAAAATAAATTACGAATGCAGAAAACTATATGTTATACTGTACTTATATCTATAGGCCAAATAAATTGCTAAATAAATTTCGTACGTTTTGTAAATGACTAAAAGGAAGGAACCTGCCAATGCTGTTCAAGATAACATGATCTCCATGTTTATCATATTTAACCTGCTAACTGATTATGGAATTTCATAAAATGAGAGTAATTGCTTGGATTAATTATTTCGGATTGTATTTGTTCTCTTCATTGTTATTGGCTTTGGATAAACACATTCATATATACTTGATATCACACTTCTATCTGTGAAATCTGTTAACAATAAAAGCATAATTTAGAAACAGGCAATACTTAAGTATAATAATGGCAATGCTGGAGGAACTTTGGTTTCCATGTTCATTTCTTAAGGAACGTGAAGCAATATGATGTTGTGTCCACGAGGTGTCGCTGTTAGATCATATTAATGAAACTTCAATTCAGAATTCAACTTTATTGTTGGGAATACAATACACGTTACATAAAAACCTTGGGAAAAAACAACAACAACGTGGAGGTCAATAGAAAAAAGTTATATATCAATGCTTGTCATTTCTGTGATTTTACTTTGTTCATGTAATTTCTTCATACAGGGGGGAATAAACTGAGTTTATCTTATATTTACAGTAGTTGATTGGTGGTCTAAATTCTCTAAGCAGCTAAAAATGGCACATCAGTCAGTACAAATTTTCAGAACAACAAAATATTAATGTCAGGCTAAATACTGATCTTTCATTATTCCCGATATGATATAAAAAATAAGAACAAAAACATTAAAACAACGAGAACAAAAGTGCAAAAGGCATAGTACTCTCCAGGTCAAAATGAAATATTTGTACAGCACGATATACAGATATACAGTACGCATAGTATCTTGACATAACATCAAACCGTTAAATTCTGGCACATCCTGAACATCACTTAAAGCAACTCATTTCTAGTTAAAGCTTTCTATATATTTAGCGAACAGGACAAAAAATGTAAGGCATTCAACTAAACATCAATCATGTATTATGCAAACTAAGCGCCATATGATATTTTTCATATGTACATTACATACATTCAGATTTCCTATTAGTTTGTATTTTATGAAAAGACATTGACAAATAACAGAGATGAGAGAATATAGTAGCACTTTATTTGACAGTCCTGTTCTGCATGCACTGTGTACTTATTACAGTAATAACCCTGAATCTCCCCTAAACCTAACCCTAGTTACCGTATATTACCAGTAAAGTCACTGTATATGTAAGGGAACAACAGGGTTACGGTTAGGTTTAGATTCAAGGTTATAGTTATTACTCAGTTATTGTAATTACTGTAATAAGTGCAAATAGTGCATGCAGAACAGGACTGTAGAATAAAGAGCAACCGAGAATATGATTATGTAGTGTGTGTGTGTGTGTGTGTGTGTGTGTGTGTGTTTCTGAAAGTGTAAAGAGCCTAATGTGTATATGGATGAGCACTTCTTTTGACTAACTTCACAGATCACTAACTTGATCTGTTTATTATGGAAGCTTGTTTCCGCCACAGAATCAAAAATAGATAAGGTAATTACAACTTTTTATCTCACATTTCTGACTTTTTTTCTGACAATTGCGAGTTTAAATCTCACAATTCTGACTTTTTATCTCAGAGTTGTGTGAAATAAAGTCGCATTTGCAAGTTATATAGTCATAATTGCGAGAAATAAACTTGCAATTTTGACTTTTTTATATTTATATTTCACAATTCTGACTTTATAACACACATTTGGGAGATATAAAGTCAGAATTGCACGATATAAACATGATATTCTGCGGAAAAAAAGTAAAAATTGCAAGTTTATTTCTCGCAATTCTGACTTTATAACTTGCAAATGCGACTTTATTTGGACTTTCTAACTCATAATTTTTTTTTTTTAACACAATTGTGAGATAAAAAGTTGCAATTATCTTTTTAAATGTTTTATTCTGTGGCGGAAACAAGTTCTTAGAGTAATGTGTGATGGTTTGTACAAATAGAGAAAGTCTGGTTTAAAACTATGCTTTAAAAACAGAAAAATTCAGCCTTAAATATAATTAGCAGAGTTCTAAGTGAGAAACAAAACAAGAAAATAATAGAATAACATTTACAAGAAAAAAATGCATAACTTCCCTAATGTAATTGTACTTTTCCACACATATTTAAATGTGTAGCAAGTGCATCTGGACTCATTTTGCCTGAATGAGAACAGTTACGCTCACAGTTCTGTGTGTTTATCTCATAACACACACCAGAGGTGAGTGTGTGAAGGTGAGTCTGCCACAGTAAAGCCATGATGATACGACACACTGAAGCAAACGTGGAGATCTGATGAACACACTCACAGAAGCTG
>NC_136896.1:30347899-30370399 GCF_949152265.1 Phoxinus phoxinus
CTCCGCCCACACACTGTTCTGATTGGCTGTGGGTTTTGATAGATTTTTACGCATCTCGCAGTCGCGTTTAGTGTGGACAGACACATTATTTGTCGCTGAAATTTATCGCATCGCGTCTGGTTAGGACACGGTGTTGCTTTTACAGCTACAAAGCTGGAGCACTAAATGATATTCAAAGTCACATGACACGCTTTTAACATTAAATAAAGCACATAAACAGTGCCTGAGATTATCAGTGCCACACTTTGTGTTTGTTGGCCCAGCGCATGGAGTCGTCGCGTGTCGCCGTTGCGGCTGGTTAGCACAAAATCTCTCATTAACATGGAAAAGACGATTTTATCGCGTGTTGCGGCGTCGCGTGTAGTTAGGACACGGTGACAAACTCTTTTCGAGCAAAATAATGTTTAAAATGTAAGTAAATTACCGGTAAGTTGTTTTTAGGATGGAAATGACAAAAAAGTGTCTAATGTAAAATGAAGAGTATACAGTAAGTGTTGCTGGAGCATTTTCATAATGAACGTGAGTGTAAATGTAAAGCAGTGCAAAATATCCTAAAATATTTACTTACTGACTTTAAGTTGCATTTCTTCAAAGTCGTGTTTTAAACAAAAGTAACAGTTTCATCTCATATTCAATAATTTCCCTTCACAACTTTGGTAATAATAAAAACTCACAGGAGATGCAAAAGTGCTCAAGCCGTCAAAACCCCGGATACATAAACCTTCTGTAAAATCATATCAGGAAAGATATAGTGCAAAAGGTTACAAATGAGCCGATGCGTCCTGACAGAAATAGCAGCAAAGACACAATTTCAAATCATATAGTTTTTGAATAAACACTACATTTCAGACAATGCTATATATCATCTTTGGCTCAGGAGAATAGAAGCAGAGGTGGACATACACAACTTCCTTACTTGAGTAAAAGTACAGATACTACTGGTCAAATATTACTCCGGTACAAGTAAAAGTTGTAAAGACCGATGTTTACTTGAGTAAAAGTACAGAAGTACTCATTTTTAAAAGTACTTAAGTATAAAAGTAAATGCCAATGCATTGTTTTATTATTGTTGCATTGTTGCATGATGTTAAACTTACAGTACCGTATGCCTCTGAATCTCTGCCTGCCGATCCTCATATCAATATCACATTTATTTCTAGAACACAGTTCCAGTCGTGGGATTGAATAAGTCACTCAATAACGTCCACAACGGACACACAAACGGCTGTTCCCAGTTGTTTGGCTTTTAGTATGAATATGTTAGCCTTGTTATCTATAAGCTAGTGTGCTCCAAAACAATGACAAAATTCACATTTAGACCAAACCCAACGCTGAAAATTTAAATCATGTTGATGTCAGAATCCAATGTCAGTTTGATGTTAATCTCGAACGTTGCACAGACGTTGTATTGTGGTAGATAATGGGTTGACGTCAGAAACCACCATCAGTCGAGTTCTGGCGTCAACCAGACTTTCATTTACAACCAAACTCATCCCTGACGTTACTACTCTCTACTCAAGGACCTCGACAGCAATGCAGTTAAGTAAAAAGTACAATATTTGTCTTTCAAATCTAGTGAAGTTAAAGTAAAAGTTTCCAGAAAAAATAATACTCAAGTAAAGTACAGATACTCAAAAAGTGTACTTGAGTAAATGTACTTTGTTACTGTCCACCTCTGAATAGAAGTCTCCATATGGTCTCATCTCATTTCTGTTGAGACGTAAAAGTCTTTTTGGTGCAAATATTTAGTGGTAAATAAATGCATGTCAAAGTATGAGAACTATAGCAATAGTAAGGGGGAGTGCGTCTCTATAGCACGCAGTGTGTTTATCGTGCAATTTATACGCGAAAATGAGTTTTTACGTGGATATGATACGCAGTTTTGCGCGTGCATATGACACGCACTTTATTGCGTGATATACACACGCACCCCACACCACTAATCCTACCCAAGCGTATAATACACACGCACCCTACCCCACCCTAAACCCAACCATGTGCTATCCATGCGTATACTATGCACGTAAAAACTCATTTTCGCGTATATATTACACGATAAACACACTGCGTGCTATATAGACGCATTTGGTGTGATCGGGTTGCATTTACAGCAGCATTGATCAAAGTTACTCTGTATGTTCATGTTATTAGAAAAGAAAAAAGTGAGAAATGATGTTTCCCATTGCATTATGTGCTTGCCATAAACACAAAAACACTTTGTTTTCATGTGACACACTGGCATTGTGTGTGTTTGAACACAGTCCTGTTCACACAATAGTGCCAAAAAGTCATTCTGCTGAACAATAGTTTCCACAAGCTCTTACTAAACACCTTTACAAGCTCTTCTGTTCACAGGTGCATGAGAGAGAAACTCTGACTGCATTCCAGACCATATTAAAGCAATATTTACTACTTGTACTTTTATATGACAGAATGGGAAATGATAGGAAGAAACTACAATGCTAACAATACCAAGGTCGTCGTGAGTTTGATTAGAAAATGCATGCACTAAAACAATGCAAACCTTGAATGATGCAATGTAAATCACTTTGCATAAAAGCATCCGTCAAATGTGAAATGCTAAAAACTTTGAAGACTGGACATTTTGGCCAACGTTTCTTTGATAAATCAGACACACAACTATTAGAAAATGATGCTCAGGGTATTTCCGATGCAATGTTTGATTTTAAAGTGCAGAATTATAATGTAAAAGAGTGATTTAAAGATTCTGTGAGTAATATGAGCTTTTCAACCGCATCTTCTCTTCTAAACCAATCAAACGCATGCACTGGAAACATGCAAACCTGGAATGCAATGGAAATCAAGCCTCCGCCGAATGCATGAATGTGAAATGCTCAAAACTTTTGACGAACAATGTTGCAAATTATGTGTTTTCTTTGATCACATTGTTGATTTTCTTTGATATTGCACAAATGCAGACAGCTCCGCTATTAGACAATGAAGCTCAAACCCACAAATTATTTCCTAATGCATGATTTCAAAGTGCAGCATTTTAATATAAAACAGGCATTACTGATCCTGTGAGTGATTCCAGCCACATGCTCTCTCTCCAACACACACAACACAACACAACACAACACTAAACACAACACAACACAACACTAAACACAACACTAAACACAACACTAAACACAACACTAAACACAACACAACACAACACAACACTAAACACAACACAACACAACACAACACTAAACACAACACTAAACACAACACTAAACACAACACTAAACACAACACAACACAACACAACACTAAACACAACACAACACAACACAACACTAAACACAACACTAAACACAACACTAAACACAACACAACACAACACTAAACACAACACAACACTAAATACAACACTAAACACAACACAACACTAAACACAACACAACACTAAACACAACACTAAACACAACACAACACTAAACACAACACAACACAACACTAAACACAACACAACACTAAACACAACACTAAACACAACACAACACTAAACACAACACTAAACACAACACACACAACACAACACAACACAACACTAAACACAACACAACACAACACTAAACACAACACAACACAACACAACACAACACAACACAACACAACACTAAACACTAAACACAACACAACACAACACTAAACACAACACAACACAACACAACACAACACAACACAACACTAAACACAACACAACACAACACTAAACACAACACAACACAACACAACACAACACAACACAACACTAAACACAACACAACACTAAACACAACACAACACAACACAACACTAAACACAACACAACACTAAACACAACACTAAACACACACAACACTAAACACAACACAACACAACACTAAACACAACACAACACAACACTAAACACAACACAACACAACACAACACAACACTAAACACAACACTAAACACAACACAACACAACACAACACTAAACACAACACAACACAACACTAAACACAACACAACACTAAACACAACACAACACAACACTAAACACAACACAACACTAAACACAACACAACACTAAACACAACACAACACAACACTAAACACAACACAACACAACACTAAACACAACACAACACTAAACACAACACAACACTAAACACAACACAACACAACACTAAACACAACACAACACAACACAACACAACACTAAACACAACACAACACAACACTAAACACAACACAACACTAAACACAACACAACACTAAACACAACACAACACTAAACACAACACAACACAACACTAAACACAACACAACACTAAACACAACACAACACTAAACACAACACAACACAACACTAAACACAACACAACACAACACTAAACACAACACAACACTAAACACAACACAACACAACACAACACTAAACACAACACAACACTAAACACAACACAACACTAAACACAACACAACACAACACTAAACACAACACAACACAACACTAAACACAACACAACACTAAACACAACACAACACTAAACACAACACAACACTAAACACAACACAACACAACACAACACTAAACACAACACAACACAACACTAAACACAACACAACACAACACAACACTAAACACAACACAACACAACACTAAACACAACACTAAACACAACACTAAACACAACATAACTGCACTATAAATATCCAGCTCAATTATGCACTAAAGCGTTAGCAAACCTTGAATCCAATGCAAATCACTTTGGATAAAAGCAGAATGCATAATGCATAAATGTGAAATGCTCAAAACCTTGACGACCACTATTGAATATTTTGTCTTTTCTTTAATATTTCATAACCAGCACAGATTATTAAATGATGCTCAGTGCGTGAGAGACGGACTTTAAGTGGTTCAGAGACAGATGAGGATGAGTGTATCAGGAATCTAGCGTAATGGAGGCTTCGCCACTCTAACCAACGTGATAAATGACACTTATTCACAATAAAACAGGACAGGAATATAAATGAAAAGAAGATGTGGCAAGAATTCAGAAAGCGTTTTAAACAGACGATGAAAGGGAGGATAATGTGAAGTTAATCAAAGTAAATAGAGATGAGCACAACTGAGAAGAAGAAACAATTAAACAGAATTAATTGAACGTTTAAAGATGTTCTACAGGAGCGATGGAACGAGTGGAAGGAAGACAGAAGGAGGGAATGATGAACGCAGGCTCAGACCCGGTCCCTGAAGATATATTCCTCTTATTTAGCAAACGCAGACGCAAGTAATGAAAGCAGTTTGTCACGCTGTAGAGATACGCATTATTATAAGAAGTTCAACTACAGTAAAGCTAGACGAGTACACTGAACATCTCAGGCTTAAAAACATGAAATTATTCATCTCTATTGAGGCGACAGCATAATGAAAACATCATTTTACACTAAATACGACACAATAACTACACTGTAAAACATATCCAGTTACATTATGATTAAAAAAACTGATAAGAAGAAGCAAACATTTTTTAAAATATATAATCAGATGTAATGTGTCACACAGGGAGTTTTAGGAATATCCTTTTGACTATATTATGGCAATCTTGAGTATTTACTACTAAAAACAATACATTTTACAGAACTTTACAATAAAATAATATGAAATGCAATTTTAAAACATACAATTTACAAAAATAAGTGTTAACTTAATATATTGCTAGAAAAAATCCTCCAGGGGCTTGAAACACAGAGACTTTCACACGGATATTCTTGCCAGGCAGATCGTTATAATCTGGCTAATTTCATGCAACGGTTCATTTAAAATAGATTTTTAATGAAAAAAAAAAAAAAAAGGTCTGTTTGCAAACTTTAACCTCCTAAACTAAACTAAACTAAACTAAACTAAACTAAACTAAACTAAACTAAACTAAACTAAACTAAACTAAACTAAACTAAACGCATGCATTGAAAATGTAAACCATGCAATCTGACTTACACTGAAAAGTCACTTTGGATAAAAGCATCTGCCAAATGCCTACTGTAGATGTCAAATGCTAAAGACTTTGAAGATCACACGTTTTGGACATTTACAGCTGAAAAAAAAAAAAAAAAAACGTGACAGCATTAAAACATCATTTTACACTAAATGCAACAAAATAAAACTAGAACAAAATAAAAATGTAACTAATATTTTCTAGAAAAAAGTCTATTTTTCAGAGATTTAGATCAGCGAAGTCAGATCGTTCTGATCTATGGAATATATTTCCTGCAATGTTTGATTTCAAAATGCAGTATTTTAATGAAAAACAGCTGTGAGTGTAAACAAAACAAAACAAAACAAAACAAAACAAAACAAAACAAAACAAAACAAAAATTGCATTGGCAAAAAGAAAAGAAGATCTGGCAGCAGATTTAAGTGCCCAAGCAAAGATGAATGAATGGAAACGCTAACGGACAACTTTAAATCGTGAGCTTAGAGAGCCCAAGACTGTCCCAGATCCAGATACTCTTAAGAACAGCTGTTCTGTGATATCTGTCGGGTAGCAAGACATTTAATTCCCCCAAACCCGTTTACAGTGTCATTTTGTCAGATAAATACAAATTCAGCGTTTAGTTCTTTCCTCATATTTAAAATGTAAAAAAAAAAAATTATATATAATTATATATATATATATATATATATATATATATATATATTTTCCTCTTATTTTGATGGTTTAATCTTATTTGTAGGGTCATTAAAACCAAGTTTGCAGGGCTGCTGAATGCTTGAATCTGATTGGTTGATGAACATTCTAAGGTGTTCGGTTATTTTCAGGGAAACTCACGGATAAAGTAGTTCCGGCAGGTTTCGACCGCATTACAGCTCCATATCACTACGCCAAATTATTTCAGTTATTTTAGACGACAACAGCAAAATAACCAAAACCCACAACGACTCTGATCAAGCAAATAAATATAGTAAACAATAGGAATAAAAAAACAACAAATTTTTCCATGTTTTTACAGTATGTAATGATGTACGGAAAGCACAAACTCCCTCTCCTGCACAAACACACACACACACACAGTACAGACACACACTCGCACAGAAACGTGTGGTCAGCGCTGCTCTGATGTTTTTATCAATAAAATAGTTTAACAACTTGAAATCTACATGACATTTCTCACTAGCGAGGAAATACCGGCGCTGTTCTTGAAGCAGATCAACTTACAGTTTCACTATTAGAGACGCTGATGCCGAACACTGCTGAGAGACACAGACTCTCTCTCTCTCTAGTAACTGCATTAATAACTGCATTAATAACTGCATTAATAACTGCATTAATAACTGCACTAATAACTGCATTAATAACTGCTCTAATAACTGCATTCACAACTGCATTCATAACTGCTCTAATAACTGCATTAATAACTGCATTAATAACTGCACTAATAACTGCATTAATAACTGCATTAATAACTGCATTAATAACTGCATTAATAACTGCATTAATAACTGCACTAATAACTGCACTAATAACTGCATTAATAACTGCATTAATAACTGCACTAAATACTGCATTAATAACTGCATTAATAACTGCACTAATAACTGCATTAATAACTGCTCTAATAACTGCATTCATAACTGCATTCATAACTGCTCTAATAACTGCATTAATAACTGCACTAATAACTGCATTAATAACTGCACTAATAACTGCACTAATAACTGCATTAATAACTGCACTAATAACTGCACTAATAACTGCATTAATAACTGCATTAATAACTGCACTAATAACGGCATTAATAACTGCATTAATAACTGCATTAATAACTGCACTAATAACTACATTAATAACTGCATTTATAACTGCACTAATAACTGCATTAATAACTGCATTAATAACTGCACTAATAACTAAATTAATAACTGCATTAATAACTGCATTAATTACTGCACTAATAACTAAATTAATAACTGCATTAATAACTGCATTAATTACTGCACTAATAACTAAATTAATAACTGCACTAATAACTAAATTAATAACTGCATTAATAACTGCATTAATTACTGCACTAATAACTACATTAATAACTGCATTAATAACTGCACTAATAACTGCTATCAGTGTTTCAAGTCTCTGTTACTAACTCTAAAATGACGTTTTGGGATTTGCAACGGAGACGTGGGATGAGATGCGTAAGAAGTCCTACACACACACGAGCGTTTAAAGGACAGACTAATGTCTTGAAAATCATCATCTGAACAATGTTTTTTGAGGTGTGCTAACCGTAAGCTGTATAATTAATAATGCACAGCCGAAGTGTAACGGCATTACCACCTAATTATTCTCTAATAATTCAATGTCAATTATTAATGCACATCACTTTCGGACACTACTGTACATTGAGTTGTGATGGTTAGTTCATCTGTGTGTCGTATAAAGAGATGAAGACTGACTCCTTCCACCTGTGTGTCCACAGTCATCATCTCTGCGCTCGGCTAACTCACACACTCTCTCCCACACGTGTCACACACACTCCACAACCTCCATCTGCTCTATTCTCCCGCTCTCAGGCTTTTGTCCAGGATTCAAGGTTTCCGCTGCGCCTCCTGATGGGTTGGCTCAGTTCTTCTGTATATGTGAGTGGAGAGACTGTATTTTCCTCTCTTCATCTCCAGTCAGTCTGATCTGAAGCGCTTCATCTCTTGTGTGACACACACACACACACACACACTCACACACACACACACACACACACACACACACACACACACACACACACACACACACACACACACACACACACACACACACACACACACACACACACACACACACACACACACCTAAACCTGCCCATCACAGGAAACATTCTGCATTTTTAAATTTTTTATAAAACATTGTTTTTTATGCTTTTTAAGCTATTTGAATTACGAGGACTCATGAAATGTCCTCATAAACCACGTTTAAGTTGTAATACCAGTGTAATACACACCATTATACAGATTTGTGTCCTCATAAATCACATAAACAGGCGCACACACACACACCGCTCACACACTCTCATTAGGAGGATTCGGATAAATCATCACTCACCATCAAACTAATTTGTAGCTTGACCCTTCCACACCCACACAATCCCACAACCCCCGTTATAATATAACAACATATGTGCTGGAAATGAGAATATTGTTCTGGTATAACGTGTGTGTGAGACAGAATGAGGAACGGCAGTGAAATGAAGCAGAGTGTGTGTGGGTCTATGGATACAGTGTTTAATGGCTAATCATCATCAGAGTTAATCACACACACACACACACACACACACACACACACACACACACACACACACACACACACACACACACACACACACACACACACTCGTGTGGATGATCACACACATCTGAGTGATAGTTACAACATCAGACTTCTCCATTACAGCCTGGACACGGACGCAGAATAGATATAGATAGATATAGATAGATATAGATAGAAAGGTTTGCTTTCCTCTACTGTACACATTTCCTTCAGTCTGAGGATTATTATTTCACTTTTGGTGTGAAAGGGTCTTTACATTTGCCCAAAAATATAACTTGTGTTAAAAAAATAACAAGCCCAGCCGGGAAAAAAAGTAACGCAAAAGTAACGTAACGCATTACTTTTCTAAAAAAGTAACTAAGTAACGCAATTAGTTACTTTTTAAGGGAGTAACGCACTATTGTAATGCATTACTTTTAAAAGTAACTCTCCCCAACACTAATCATCAATGTTGAAAACATTTCATATTTTTGTTGAAACTGTGTAAAAAAAATAATAATAAAAATTTGATGAATAGATTTTAAATGAACTTTTGTAGCATGAATTAAAATGATTGACCCCACACTTTTAAACGTCAGTGCTATACAATTTATATAAGGATACTTATCATATGATATTCACTTGATCAGTCAACATCCAATCAGAACTCCCGCTCAGGGTTAAATGACCAGAGCCAATCACACTCTTCAGACTGACCCCGGACCTGCGGTCAATTACGGCAGCCAGAGGAACCAGAACTGAGAAGAGCAATGTGTTTCCAGACCCTCTATCCTGCGGTTCTTATCCACATTAATGCGGCGGAGCCGGAGACATGCATTGATTTTCTATTTTAAAACAACGGGCAAAAAGGAAAAGTACAACAAATGACACAATCTGGTTCTGCCCTTGAGGTCTGGAGCGAGAACAATGTGGTTATGTTCACCGACGGAGAGCCAGCGGTCTTATTAAAGACTCACAATCCCAGAGCAATGCAGTCCGTGTGTGAAAACTGCAGGAACATTCACTCTCGAGAAGCTATACAACACACTCTTCATGCAATACACACTCATTATAGTGAAAATAGGCAGTCATGAGGACAAAGATGAGGCAACAATACTTCAATCTCATTCAGAGATCTGGAATTGTTTGTTGACTGCAAAAAAGGGACATTTTCCCAATGATGTTGAAAATCTAATGCGTAACACTAACAGATTGAAGAAGCAGAAAACTGAGCGTGCATGGTCTGACTATTAACTTTATCTCATTTATAAAGAGTCAATATTATGTTTTTTTCCTCTCTGGATATTACCATTCATGTAGTGTGTGTAATAGTGAATGTAAACGAAGAAATAATCTATTCTGACTGCAACGAGTCGTCAGTAATTCAGTCTCACTTCCAGCTGAACCTGTTTGTGACTCATTTGCATAATGCCAGTCTCTGATTGGCTGAGCAGAGGCTCTTAGCTCCGCCCTCTAACACTGTAGTGTGTCTGAGACTTGTAGCAACAATGACTCTCTAATACACTTCATTCGTTGTGTGACCAGATGAGAGCGTTGACTCTTTCTCCATTACAACACACACACACACACAAAGAGACATGTAACGTGACACCCACACATTCCGTTGAGACTGAAGCACACACACATACCAAGACACCACATGGCCTCAGACAAAGGAAAGGACTTTCACCATAAAGTCACCCTTAAATTGTACCAAATATAGCCATTTGTGTGTTAAGATGTGTTTATAAACCATAGGAAAGCATATAAATGTCCCGGTGTAACCTTAATCAAACTTTAAATGTCTATACTAATGCATAATAATCAAACTTTGTATTCTCATAATCTAACTGATGTGTTTGATGTCTCTGTAATTCTCTAAACCTAACGGAGTCGAATTCTGATAGCAGAATGCAGTAATGTACATTGTTTTACACATGTTATATTTCTGGAGCCGAAAAGTTAAGCCACACACTGTTGCATTTCAAGCCAGAAGGACGTTCCCAGCAAACAAAGGAGAACTCTCCCGCGTGTGAATCTCGGCACATGATTGGTCCTTCCCGAAAAACGGGGCGGAGAAAGTATTCCCCTCAAAAGCTGGAACAAAGCTCCTCCTTACTCTCTTGCTCTGCGCTTCCTGCCTTCATCACTGCTCATCATGTGACGTCTCCGATCTAAACTCCCTCACGGAGTTCCCTGCTTTTATTTCCTTTATAAAGTTTCTTTTGTGCCATTTTCAAATTCTCCTTTGGTCGTTTCCACCTACGAGTCGAACGAACGGAGCCTGAATTCCTTCAGCAACTTCACTTTCAACCAGCCTTCAAAGCTCCCGCGGAAACGTGCTCTGGCAACGAGCACGCGCCCGGCTCCGAAACGACACGAGAGAACGCGCCTCAGACACGAGAACGCGCGCTCCCCTCAGATCCAGACATGCGCACACACGACCTTTTGCAAGTATCCACTCTAACGAGTTTTTAATGTTTTAAGGTTCGATGCATTTTGGTTGGCTCTCAAAGGTCTGTGATTTCGTTATTCTATGATGTTTGCTGTTCTATGGTCACACGTGACCATTCTCTCTTTCTCTATCTCTCTACAATCTCAGCGCGTGCTACGGCGCGCGCCCCTCCCCAACTCTCTATAACTCTCCTTCTCTCATCATCTGTTACCCGTTTTGTCTTGTCTGTTTAATGTAAGTAACTGTACATAGACGTATAAAACCTATAATCACTATGTGTATTCCGTTATATTCTGTAGTTTGCATTTATTAAAACAATATATTCAACTGTTTCTGTGAAAGTGCTTGTAAAAATACGAGTCAATGAGGTTTACGAACTAAGAGCTACCGCGCTATTAACTACATTAAGTAGTTTAATTTTATAAACCCCGGAAAATTAATGTTCACGACCAGAAGGTTAATATTTCTTGGAGTTTATAATAAGGGATAACTTTGTTGAGAGATTGATGGGTTGATCTTTGATGGTTTTGCAGGACAAACACCTCTTTGATCATTACATGGATTTCCCTTAAAGGTTATCTCATACTCAAAGTTAAATTAGATTATTGATATATGAATGAGGAATTATAAGACGTTGTGATCGATTATTCATATATTCATATAATCTATACATTTTCAATTTCGATAATTTAATGTAACTGTAATATGCAAATATTAATCATATTCATGATTAGTTATTAAAATTCCCTATAGATCATTTGAGTTAATTCATACGGACCAAAAGTCCGAGGCATAAACGCTACAGACTGGAAGAGTTTGGTTCGTGTTATTCATGTGGAGAAGACGCTGTTTTCCACTGTGATGAGATTGATACGGTAAAACCCACGCCATCGTCACTGTTCGTATCACTGTGATCAAGAGCTGAGATTCAGATATGATAATGAGCGTTTGCTTTCTGACCAATCAGAACAGAGCAGCTCTCAGAGGGGCGGGGTATAGAGAGACTGAATCCTTGATCGAAGCGTTTCGGACACTGAGAGAAAAGAGCTGACGCTGCAGTGTGTGTTATGAGGAAAGTAAAGTGTTTTTGACCTTGGATGCATGTAAATCTGTAGCATGAGACTCTGAATCAACATTAGGAAACGTTAAAATAGCATAATAGGGCACTTTAATATATAATGAACTACAACAAGTAGAAAAAATTATATTTATAATTTATAAGTTTATGGTCTGTGAATGTGTAACCAAGTGAGTTCATCTAAACTCAAATGACTAATAAAACATGACAGCGCAGAGAAAACAGTCGAGATGAACATGAACATGCTTTCTCTGACAAGCGTTTAATTCCGTCTGTCGGCGTCAGGAGCGCGAAATCATTTAATCTGTCAACACTTGTGTCATCCACTACTAAAATCATATAATGCTGTCAGCGATGGAGCCGACACACACACACACACACACACACACACACACACACACACTACTAAAATCATTTAATGCTGTCAGCGATGGAGCCGACACACACACACACACACACTACTAAAATCATTTAAAGGCAGCTTGCAGTCAGCAATGGAACCGAAACACACACACACACACACACACACACACACACACACACACACACACACACACACACACACACACACACACTACTAAAATCATTTAAAGGCAGCTTGCAGTCAGCAATGGAACGAAAACACACACACACACACACACACACACGTCATCCACTACTAAAATCATTTAAAGGCAGCTTGCAGTCAGCGATGGAGCCGAAACACACACACACACACACACACACACACACACACCAACACCACACACGCACACACACACACCAACACCACACACGCGCACACGTGCACACACGCACACGCACACACACACACACACACACACGTCATCCACTACTACAATCATTTAAAGGCAATTTGCAGTCAGCGATGGAGCCGAAACGCACACACACACACACACACACGCACACACACACGCACACACACACGCACACACACACACACACACACACGCACACACACACGCACACACACACACACACACGCACACACACACACACACGCACACACACACGCACACACACACGCACACACACACACACACACACGCACACACACACACACACGCACACACACACACGCACACACACACGCACACACACACACACACACACCAACACCACACACACACACACACACGCACACACACACACACACACACCAACACCACACACACACACACACACACACACACACACACCACACACCAACACCACACACACACACACACACACACACCACACACACACACACCACACACACACACACCACACACACACCTGACCGTGACGGTGACGTTATCTGACTCATTATACAGAAGACTGACAGTTTCAAATCACATTCAGAACATCGAGATTTGCATGTTAAATAACAACTAAATCTACACAGAGATCAGTCCATCGAGAGAGAACGGTTTGTTCTTCTCTATATCGGGAACATCACGCTGTGAACAGGCGATCAGAAGCCCGATGCTGAACAGAGAAGGCTGGGGTGTGTGATCATACGGTTGGAAACGGATGAACCTTCAGAACTGATTATAACCCAAACCTCGGAGATCTCGACGGCGCTCAGAGAAGCAGTGCTGCATGCAAACATCTCTCTCATGCGATGTGGTGCCATCATGACCACGCTTCCTGAGAGTGATTAGTCACATGACATTTACGGTGCAGGTGATTGTCAATGTCAATGTCAATGTTATTTATATAGCACTACTAACCACAACACCAGTTGACCAGTGTGCTTTACATCAAATACAAAAGATAAAATAAAAACACCATACAAATACAATACATTTCATCCTTAGCCATATGCCAAATCAAACAGATTAGCCTAGATTTAAAAACAGGCACGGAAGGAGCTAATCTAATATTAAAAGGTAACGCATTCCACAGTTTTGGAGCAGCAATTGAAAACGCGCGGTCAACCCTACTTTTCAACTTTGATTTCGGTCTACATAATAGTCTCTGTTTTGACGACCGGAGAGACGTAACTTGAGGATGTTCTGCCAGTAGCTCCGAGAGGGGGCCAAACCATTTAAGGATTTGAAGACTAAAAGAAGAATTTTTAAATCGACCCGGTATCGTACAGGCAACCAGTGCAAATGACGTAGCACTGGAGAAATGTGGTCCCATTTTCTAGAACCTGTTAGAAGTCTTGCCGCCGCATTTTGTACTATCTGTAACCGGGATAAAGCTGATTGGCTGATCCCATAATACAGTGAGTTGCAATAGTCTAGCCTCGATGTTAAGAATGCATGAATTAGTCTTTCAAAGTTATTAAAGGATAAAATTGGCTTTACTCTGGCTAAAAGACGGAGCTGGAAAAAACAGGATTTGACCACTAAGCTCGATCATCTGCTTGTCAAATTTCAGACCATCATCAAAAACGACACCCAAGTTCTTTACCCAAGATTTTGCAGAAAGAGTTAAATTACCTAGGGTTATTTGACTAAGAGAATTTGATGAGCCAAACACTATAATTTCAGTCTTATTTTCATTAAAATTTAAACAATTTAGAGATAACCAAGCTTTCACATCAGATAAGCAGGACCTCATTTTTTCCAGTCCATCACAATTTGATTTGGCTCAGATCCCTCAGTGGTTTCCATGAGGAAAAATTTGATATTGTGATACGTTATTTTTTAATAGCACCACAAAGACACGATGTTCATCTGAAAAATCCAGAACTGAAAAAGCATATCAAGAAAATTGCAAGAAAAAAACAGTCGAAAAACAGATTAACCAGTATATCCTTTCCTAGAAGTTTACAGACATTTCCTTCAATGCAATGCAATGATAATTCAAAATAAGAAAATTCCTGTAAAGTTATGGACTTTTCTTACAGACATGTTGAAGTTCTTCTGAGTTGAACACCTTGTGTAACAACATCCATGGGATGTCACACACTTGTGCATCTGGATGTGATAAGGTGGTAAGGTCTCATAAATATTTGATTATTTCAACACAACTTTCCTAGTGTGAGAGTGTGTGTGTGTTCTTCAGATGGACACTTCTAAGGGCGTCAGAACTCCAGTCTTCTTTAATCCTGAACCGCTGAGAAGTGCTGGTTCTGCTCACAGGAATGAAACGGGTGAAAAGTGTGTTTCCCTGCATATCATTTCACGAGCGCTGAATCAGAATATAACATCTGGAGCGGCTGGATTCACTGTTCTGTGTCACGGCGCTAGAAAACAGCCAGGTTTGCCTGGTTAGCAGCCTGGTAGCAACTAGTGAACGCGAGTGAGCGAGCAAATAAATCAATTAATAAATAAACAAACACATAAATAAATAAACAAATGCATAAATAAACAAATGCATAAATAAAACAAATGAAAAAAAAAAAAAAAAAACGCATAAATAAATAAAAATGCATAAATAAAAAAATGCATAAATAAAAAACAAACAAACGCATACATAAAAAAATGCATAAATAAAAAAATGCATAAATAAAAAAAATGCATAAATAAAAAACAAACAAATGCATAAATTAAAAAAATGCATAAATAAATAAAAACTCTTTTGTTTGTTTCTTTGTTCTCTCTCGGTAGCTTCACCTCTCCAGTTTCATGTGATATTAGCTGCTTTTTTATCCTCTAGGCTTTCCTAACTTTTCTTTTTTTTAATTTATTCTAACTACATTTTTATGTAGGACTTCCCTTTATGTTGCATTTGGGTCATAACAATTAGATAGACACATAAAACATGCAAATGCAGTTCTTTCCCCAGTGAATCTGAGACTGGATGTGTTCGCTTTCAGACTCCATTATTATTACTGCTGTTTAATCTCCCACAACAGCACAGTGAGAGGACGGGAAGTACAAGTAAGAATAACTTAAATGTTGTTAGTAATATTTCAAGATTAACACTTACTGGACTGAAGCCACTGAAGTTTATCTCTCAATCATCATTGCATTGCATTGCATTATGTGTTTTAAAACTACACAGCTTTGATCATAAAACTAAGCATTTATCATCTTACTAAGACATTATTGGCAGATATTGATATTTATGTGCATTTTGTGTCAGTATCTGCTTTACTGTTATACAGATCTCATTGATTTGCATTAAAGCATCACGTTTTGTCCGTATAAATATCAGTATCTGCAGTAAATTGCATATTTTTCCTCAGTTTGAGTCTCTGAATGAAATTGAGCAGTTTTTCCTCCATATTCTCACTATATGAGCCATAAAAGTCTGATGTATCAAATATGATCCACAAGAAAAACATGCAAACTTTATCATTATTTTAAGGTTTTGTCTAAAGGCTCAAGTTCCATGTAAAAAGAGGGCGTGTGCATAAGACTGACATGACACCTTCATAATCATGATAATGACACATGTCATAAATATGAAGGAGGTTTTATGCATGTTTATGACAACTGTCATTAAGTGTCATTCCCTTAATTATTACATTTTTAATGCAAATATGACATTGTTTGAGATGTCTTTGTAATGACAACTTGACATAAACCAATACATCATAACCTGTCAGTGTCTTGGTAATGTCAACTTGACAATAGCATGACAACATAAATTGTCATAAATATGTCTTAAACATGACATAGCAGATTCATTATCAAACTTAAGCAACTTAGCTTTATGGGTTAACATTACAATATTTTTCATTTTAATGACAAATTCAATGTGTACCACTGTAGCTGAGGTCCAGAAAAGTATACAGTTATAATGTCTCATGACAGTTTAATGTAATGTTAACCCATAAAGCTTAGTGCGTTTTTAATAATTTTCAGACATATTTATGACAGGTTATGTTGTCTTGGTAATGTCAAATTGTCATGACAAAGACACTGACAGGTTATGATGTATTGGTTTATGTCAAGTTGTCATAACAAAGACATCTCAAACAATGTCATATTTGATTTATAATTTTCATAATTGAGGGAATGACACTTAATGACAGTTGTCATAAACATGCATAAAACCTCCTTCATATTCATGACACGTGTCATTATCATGATTATGAAGGTGTCATGTCAGTCTTATGCACACCCCTTCAAGTAAAGTGTTACCGAAGATATTTCTGACTATTATTTCATGACAAGCTTTACAGGGTTAATACTGAATAAAGAAGTAAAAGCTCCCTCTATAAAGAATGAAGCGCAGCGACTGTCTCTATTGGTTTCTCTAAAAGCCTCTCATGAAAAATGCATTGACTGACCAAGACACAACGTTGCGCTCGGCCTGACCGGCTCTCGGGAGTCTGCAGGACACTGATCTCATTATTATTCATCATGAATGTGTGTGTGAGTTCAAATCATTGACCAAGTAATGGGTCCTTCAAAATATTACAGAAGTGACTAACATCACCATCACGGTTTGCACACTTCTACATCCCCCTCAAGCTTTTAATATGCAAAGTTTTCACTGGATGTGAAGGAATAAAACCAGGCGATGTCTTCCTAAAGCTTGAAAATGAGTTTAAAAGGCAGTTTGTGCAACATTACACTCATTCACAGTACATGAAAAGTTTGCACAAATGTGACACAAAACCAGTCACATGGGTCAATTTTTTGAAATTGAGATGTATACATAATCTGAAAGCTGAATAAATAATCTCTCCATTGATGTGTGGTTTGTTAGGATAGGACAATATTTGGCCGAGACACAACTATTGAAAATCTGGAATCTGAGGAGCAAAAAAATGTAAACATTGAGAAAATCTCCTTTAAAGTTGTGCATTTATGTTCACGATTGTGCTGCACTCACTCACAAAAATACATGTTTTATATATTTACAGTAGGACATTTACTAAATATCTTCATGAACATGATCTTAATATCCTCATGATTTTTGGCATAAAAGAGAAATCCATGATTTTGACCCAATATTGTTGGCTATTATGACTGGTTTTGTGGTCCAGGGTCACACATGCATCATGGTAGTGATGATGAGGAGCATTAAAGGATAATTCCGGTATTTAACACCTTGAGTCTATATTGTAGTTTGTTTTGGATGAACAAGAGTGGTGGACAACATTTTTTTGACAATGGTTCCTCTCTCGAGTTTTTGACTATAATAGAATTGGCCATGGACCCATTTAACATTGGAGTCAATGTGCATGTCCGAAAATGTCATTAAAACAGCCAATAATGTTCGTTTACAAAACTGTGCAACTCACCGAGTGGTTAGTGGTGTTCGTTGATGATTATAAACAATATATCGTCGCAATATATGATTCCAATCCGTTTATTTTGCTATAGTGAAGGACTCAGTCCTTCAACAGAATTCAATTGTATTTTACAAAATGACGAATAAAACACGACAGAAACTGTATTTCGCAACACTTTTTGTTTCTGGAACATCAACTAACACCACTAATCACTCGGTGAGTTTAACAGTTTTGTAAACGAACATTATTGGCTGTTTTAATGACATTTTCGGACATGCCCATTGACTCCAATGTTAAATGGGTCCATGGCCAATTCTTTTATAGTCAAAAACTCGAGAGAGGAACCATTGTCAAAAAAATGTTGTCCACCACTCTTGTTCATCCAAAACAAACTACAATATAGACTCAAGGTGTTAAATACCGGAATTATCCTTTAAGCCTGTTGTATGCTTCTGCGTCAACTCCACGCCGTAGCTACGCCGTCACTCCTACGGCGTCGTGGCCGTTTTATGGTTCTGCGTCGGGTTGTGTTGCATTTCACCGCGAGAACGCTAGGGGGCGGTATCACAGCCCTTGTGGTCTGCGTCGCCTCGACGCGTAGTTACAATTTTTTGGAGGTGCACGTCGAGCTACGGCGGAGGGGGCGGAGAGGGGTTCGCGTCGACGCAGAAGGGTCTGCGGGTGTACGCCGTCGATTCGCCGCAGAAGCATAAAACAGGCTTTAGATGCCCTTTGACCTCCTGCTAAAAGGGTCAGCGCTGATGTCGGTCGGGTCACTGAAATCTGAAGTCATTGATGTACAGCAGAGACCCGAGACTTCAGGATAAATGAGATAACACTAAACACATGCTAAAGTAATGTTTGATTCCAGTGGGAATTGTGTGGTCTTTCATTTCATCACTGAAGTCGTATCCATATAGGAATGAAAAGATGTAGCATGAGATCTTCGGCTCAAGGCTGTGAGAGAGTGGAAGTGTGTGTTCAAAGGGACAGTAATGGTTGGAAATAACGGACATAATGCCGACATACTTCATCCTCAAAGAGTCAGGCTCTTTCTGACGCCTGATGGAGTGAAAACGGCTGGAAAGTGTGTCATTATCTGCCATATACTGCAATTACTGAGCAAATATAGAGGACATTCACACAAGCATGCGTGCACACATGAAAAACTGGAAAAATTAGAATATTGTGAAAATATTTTCATAAGCTGTAAGCCATAATCATCAAAATTATAACAAATAAAGGCTTGCAATATCTCACTTTGCATGTAATGAGTCTATATAATATATTAGTTTCACCTTTTAAGTTGAATTACTGAAATAAATGAACTTTTGCACCATATTCTCATTTTTCCAGTTTCACCTGTATGTTTACAAGCTCTGGTTTTTGATATTTATTGTTATGATTATAGTTTAGTTTGATGCAGTCGGATGTAAATTTCTATATGTTTAAGGTTCTGTTAATTTTGTTTCTGTACATCATTTTTTTAATATAATTTTGTGAAAATTGTATGTAGTTTAGGTGGAAAAAAAGTTTCTTCAGTGTTTTGTTTTGCAGTACAAATATCTAAACATTCTTAAATCAAGATACATTAAGTGGGTTTATACTTAAAGGATAATTCCGGTATTTAACACCTTGAGTCTATATTGTAGTTTGTTTTGGATGAACAAGAGTGGTGGACAACATTTTTTTGACAATGGTTCCTCTCTCGAGTTTTTGACTATAATAGAATTGGCCATGGACCCATTTAACATTGGAGTCAATGGGCATGTCCGAAAATGTCATTAAAACAGCCAATAATGTTCGTTTACAAAACTGTTAAACTCACCGAGTGATTAGTGGTGTTCGTTGATGTTCCAGAAACAAAAAGTGTTGCGAAATACAGTTTCTGTCGTGTTTTATTTGTCATTTTGTAAGTTACACGGTTGTGAAGTGTCTGAAAAAATAGTTCCACTATAGCAAAATAAACGGATTGGAATCATATATTGCGACGATATATTGTTTATAATCATCAACGAACACCACTAACCACTCGGTGAGTTTAACAGTTTTGTAAACGAACATTATTGGCTGTTTTAATGACATTTTCGGACATGCACATTGACTCCAATGTTAAATGGGTCCATGGCCAATTCTATTATAGTCAAAAACTCGAGAGAGGAACCATTGTCAAAAAAATGTTGTCCACCACTCTTGTTCATCCAAAACAAACTACAATATAGACTCAAGGTGTTAAATACCGGAATTATCCTTTAAAACAAGAAAGAAAAAAGAGATATCTTCCAGTGCGGTCAGAACAACAAAACAAAAAATCGAAGGGAAACCTTTTTTTTCTGACTCAATTGCAGATATACTATATAGCCATATATATATATGTCATGATTCTGCCCTCGTGTCCTTGATTTTTCTCTTGTCTTGAGGCAGGATCATGACAGACCCATGTTTTGTGTGCAAGCACATGGCCTTGTGTTTGGCCTGTGTGCTTGCGTTGTCTCGTCACTTAACCCCGCCCCCTTGTTATCCTCGTCTTGTCATTATTACCTAGTCAGTGTCACCTGTTCCCCTCGTTAATTTCTCCCTTTTTAATCCCCATGTGTTTGCTGTCCTGTGCCGGTTCATTGTCAATCATTGCGTGTTCATCTCTGTGATAGTCCTGTGAGTACTTTGTCTGTATCCTGTTTAATGAGAATTGTGAGTTTGTGTTGCTGTTTGTTAGTCTAGTTATCAGTCAAGTCATCCCAATTCTACCCCTTACCCCTTCACTTACCCCTTCCCCTCTGTTTTGCGCGTGCACGTGGAGGGGTAGGGCTGTCTCGATTCTCTTTTGGTTGGAGGGGAAGGGCTAGGGGGAAGGACCAGATAGCCCTTCAAACGAAGATTTTTCGGGACCACACTTCAAACGAAGGGGTATGAGAAGTGTCACTGCATACACCGGCTACAGACGCAAAATGGCTGCCCAAGCAAAAAATTAGACCATAAATGTAAGAATTGTTGACTTTAATAAGTATTTTAATGACAAATAATGATTTGCTTTATGTTACATTCAATCTTGTGTTCATATTTACGGTCAGTTCCTTCAAAGAAACGTTTGTAAAAAAATCTCTTCTCCCCCGAACAAAGCACACAAGCTATTAGTACGTTCAAGTCATCTCGTAAAGATCGTATTTATGAGCTGAACGCACATGAACGCCACACAATGTGGTATTTCACACAGTTTCACACAGTAAATAAATAAATAGGACAAAACATAGGTCTGTACCTCCAACGTGTTATTACAACACCACAGAAAACAAGTCCTGTGCATCTTGGAAGTTTGTGATAAACATCGGCGCATCTCCTGTGACGTAGGCGACGACGTATAATGACGTGTAACGGTGTAGTAGTGGTGTCCCATTTCTTAGGGGAATATTTTCACCCCTACGCCTTGCCACTCTGTTACAAGGGTCAAGGGGAAGGGGAAGGCGAAGGGTTAGGGGTAGACGAAGGGGAAAGGGTTAGAATTGGGATTGGGCCTTAGTGTAGTTTGTCTTTGCTTTTGCCCTCCAGTCCTGTTTTGCCCCCTCGT